>NC_092699.1:18642332-19242332 GCF_964275005.1 Diadema setosum | reverse complement strand
ATACTAGTACTCGTACACATTTTTTTTTTTTTTTTATTGCGCGTGCAGTTTTGTTATGTGTTTCAGATCGACCAGCACAGCAGGGAGCGTCGGCACTTCGCGAAAATTTCATGTCGCGAAAAAGGCCGTCGGCTCCAATTTGCGAAAATGTCATGCCACGAAATTATCGTGTTTTACAGTACATCACAGTAAGCGTTGGGACACCAGAAACTGATCATGAATTAGTAATCCTAGTGCCATTCATCAGAGCAGTAACATGATGAATAAAATTCACCAAGCTCCCTTTTGTGAGCTTTCAGTGATCAATCAATAATTATAATAATACTCCAAAAATAACAATCAACAAGAGATTGAAATCACAAGGATGGTGGTCTCAATCAACCTTTTTATATGCAGTAGTAAAAAGTCATAGCATCATACGGATTTTACTACTTTTTTCAAAAACCAGAGAAACTGACAGAATTTTTGGTTCCATTCAACAGAAACCTTTGTTAGTCTGCATTTATGATGTATACAATGTGTAAGATACAAAATATATTTTCTTGACGAATGTTTTCTTACCATCATTATATAATGTGTAAGATACAAAATCTATATTCTTACCTTCGTCTGCTAGAATGTCGGCGTGCGATCTCTTTCATGGTGACAAGCAAAAGATACGTAAATATCGTTTCAAAGTAAGATGATTGAACAAGAGACACGTGGCTGGTAAACCACTGCCGGTGTACTATATCACAGATGGCCCTTCACTTCCACAGATTCCTGTTGTACATCCACTTTTCCTCCCGGAAAAAAAAAAAATATTCTGGTACCAATCACTGAACCAAAATTATATTCACTAGCAAATGATATTTAATCCACTCAAGTCTTTGAAGCAATGCCCGTCACTTTCTGTCAAACCACTTATACCAACGGCAGAGTACTTAGAATGTGTGTCAATGCTGTGGGAAAGTCCATTGCCTGTACAAAAATATAACAATGAGACACATGTAGTTGCACATGCTCATTTTTTAAAGTAAGTGATGAATTCCACATCAGATGCACAAATGTGACCTTGAGTGCAGAGTATCTCCTCAAAATCCAAAACAGTGAAAAGTTTTGTGAGACAGTCTGAAACACTTCACTATCTATTCTCCATCTCCACTGACAATGATAGCACCCCAGGCTATACAAGTAGACTCCTCAATTTGATCCAGATTCTCTCAGCACTGACAAGTTTGGGTGTGGACAAATCCAAGGCCAACTTTAATAGTGACTTTAGAGTACTGGCCTGAGAACTTTAACAGGTACAGCCATAGTCAGTCATCCTCGCAGACTCAACAGAGATGCTGTGGACCAAACCACGCAACCAAGACCAGTCCCAGCATATAAACACACTCTCTCACTAGAACCGGTATCCCTGTGACAATCGATGCGTAGCTGAAGCTTTTTTCTCCCTTTCCAGTTTCTTCTTTTATCTCTCATGTCAATAGAGAAGGATTGCATGGCGCCCTCTGGTGACCATTACCCATTCAGCTCTCAATTGATTTCCAATACGATCGAGACATGCGGGGATAAACTTTTGCTGTCACTGGTGTCACTGCTAACCACGTACTCTTGTAAAAAGCGATATGTCTGTGTGTGGTCGGGCGTAAACTTACCCCTCCCCCTTGAGTTCTACAATACCCCCTGGTACTGGATCAATGCCCCCCTCTACCCTCCCAAAGGAGTCCGCGGTGTAAGTGCAACCTACTTGTGAATATCAAACTTGCCTATATCTCAGGCCATTGAAGGAGTTCACTGAGGCACAGACAATGTGGGAACTTTTGGCGATGTTTAAATCTGCTGCTTTGTCCTGCTTTTTGTGGATTAAGAATAATTAATGGGATGTGAAGCAATGACTATTCAGTGTGAAATAGCTGACTGCATACTCATGACTAGTGAGTTTTTTCCTTTATTTTTCAGATTCAACTCTCACATGCAGCTTTTGCAAAATTTAGAAAAGTCTGGTAATTGTCATCAATAGATATTGCTTTCTTTAACTCTTCATCTCCCACAATATGACTGAATAGATTAAACAATCAAGCTGCAATACTTTTATCTGAAAGTCATCTGTGGGATAGAAATTCAAAAAAGACATTTAAAGTACCCCTATAGCAGGGCTCCTCACAAAATTTTCTTTTCTTGTGGCCCAAAGAGAACTGTATCAACCTGAAATAAAAGGAAATATACAATCCATTTTAAATCTTAGTCGCCAAATTGGGACACCAAATGATAACCTAATTGGAAATTTCATGGCCCGACAATGGTTCCAGGCCACTTGGCCAATACTAATGTCGAGCCCTGCTTAAAGGGTGTGTACAGTTCTGGTTGAGGTGAGGATTTAGCTAAAACGTTTTGTGAGATATTCAGAAACCACTGTATAAGATGTCAAAGAGCATGCAATTCTAAGGGGTATCAAAAGTTTATTTGATGAAAATCGGTTTGGAAATGGCTGAGATATCCAAAAATGAGGTGAAACAAAGAGCTCCTAATAAAAGGCGTGGCCTGTCACCTTTTATTATTATCATCACTTTTTTGGATATCTCAGCCATTTGAAAACCAATTTTCATCGAATAAATGTTGAGTCCTTCATAAAATTACATGCTCTTTCATAATTCATAGAAGGTTTCTCATTATCTCACTTAGGAATGTTCAAAACATGAATCCCCACCTCAACCAGTACTGTACAGTCCCTTTAAAGGTAAAGCCAGGACATACGACCTAAAATAATCTGAAGGTTTATTTCTTGAAATTACTGACTCATTTACACCTTGCATCCATTTCAAATGAATCTATGAAACAGAATAAAAAGATTAGTAACTGTATGAGAACATGAAAGGTTTCTTGTAGCATAACATCATAACATATGTGACCCGCGACAACGGTTTCAGGCAAAAGTCGCAAGAGGAAATTCCCTCCTAGGCGGGGTACAAAGATTTTGACCATTATTTTTGTCGATTTGGGTTTTTTGCAGAAATTGAATCTTTGATATGTTTACTACATCTACACCAAATTTCGGAGCATAAGACAAAGTTTTTCCTATCGAAAATGAAATTTTAAACACCCTATGTTGGATCGCACTTGTCAGCTTCGATGTTCTTTCGAACGCCGCGCCAATATGCCCAGTGTTGCTACGGAGCGGCGTCTCGTGTGCGATTGGCTAGTGCGTCGCATACGTTTACATAGTTCGGCTTTCGGAGATACGTCTTGCAGCGTGTCGGAAATGTTTTGTCATGTTTTGACACCTGTACGTTCGCTCTAGTGTATGCTCTTCGTTTGGCTTTCTATCAGAGCGTTTCTACCGCATTTTCGACAACGGAAATGAAACAAAAAGTGAACACAACACTAGACAGCACTGACTTCCAATGTGAAAACAAATACGATAGGGAACATTGTTTGAACGCATCAGAGTCGCAAATCGTGCAACATGTGATCGGAAACTCACTTGATTTTCATGCTTGTAGTACGACAACAGGTTGATTCAGAAAGACAACAGTAGAGAGGAAAGGAGCGGTCATAACTGACCAATATTAAAATACACTGTAGGGCCTAATAAACATTAAAAATGAACCAATAAGTAGAGTCGTGTTTGTTTGTTTGTTTCTTTATCGCACAATGCAACACATGCGAGACTTAAAAACAAAACAAAGGGTCCCAAATAATGAAATTTACAGGACAAATCAACCGCAATGATAACGTGATTTGTAAAGATGTGTATACGAATGCGCCACCCGTTCCTGTGACGTGAACACACAGGCATAGCGTGTGGAGGCCATTGGGTAATACGTGCACATTCACACGTAACCAGCAAGCTTGCAATTATCGTATCCTCCATCTTGAAAGACGTTGTGTACGTACTGGTAAACCACAGAGAGTTCTGAGTGGTAAACCAATCCGAGCGAAACGCATTGTGTATTCGGCTCCATACGCTGAGTTCCAAGAAAGGTGCCCGGGAAATTTGACTCTCTCAGTGAGCCAATCAGAAGCCGCTGTGGTTGCTAGAGGCTGAGCTTAATCTCGATTGGCACCATCGTATGGATGGGTGATTCTCAACTCGCATCGCCGGTCGGCATTGTCTTCGAGCAAGAGGTAAATCTTCAAAGCCCGTTTTCTCGCAGTTTTGTCAGGCTAACAAATCAAAAAGTGCATTATATTTCGCTTTATTTGACTACTTACGGTGCCAGAGAATGCAAGTGTTTTATATCATTGCAAAGCTTAGGAAATGGGCAATGTGATTCAATTAAAAAATGCATTTTCAAAATTCCCGAGTTTTGCCTGAAACCGTTGTCGCCGGTCACATATGGAAGTGCTAATAATACTTTCTCATTCAAAATACATCCTGTGTACATTAATACAGCAGACATTCAAACTGGAATAGTAAATAAAACATCTCTTTTTTTTTGTAAACAAAATATTTGTTTCTTGACAATTTCCCTGACATCTCATATAACACAAATGGTTGGTTGTGAAATGCTTTCAAAGGATACATCTAGAGTCAGACGAAAAAAAAAATATCAACCAAGAAATACCGAAAACGAACATTACTTTAAGAGATAATGATACATGGGAGGGTAAATTTCACCACTTTAAGCAAAATACTATGTCATTGAGTGCTGACAAGATTACGCTACAAGTGGAAAATCACTCCTTTGTGTTCAGGGCAACACAACTTAATCATCAACCCTATCTGAAACAGCACTCCTAGTTGAGAGATGAAAAAATGTAACACTCCTTACTACAAACAACTTTAGCTCTGCCATAAAGGTAAGTCTATTAGGTATGTTCTACAAGAACACAGCACGGCTATGGTAGCCAACAGTACACATTTTCTTTTTAAGTCACAAAGTCACATGCTACTGTTCATACTCAATTATGCCACATTTAATTAACCCATTGAGGACGGGCTGATTTTGCTACAACACGCATTTCTCATAGACACCTGCCCGATTATACTGGGACTCGTCCTCAACGGGTTGATCAGAGATTATGGCACTACCAAAGCACCAATTTTCCATGAGATCCCTCAAATAAGAAACTAAAGCAGGGAGATGGCCACCTCCCTGACTAAAGCTACCACAACGTCCATGGACACTGAGCTTTTAAACATGGGGGAAATGAACCCAGCGGGAGTGTTCCTAATTTTGTAGCCTAGATGCAGTAATCTGCTTAGATTAAGGAAATACCCATTTATATCTGGTGAAATATCAATAGCATTACCTGGGACCTCACCCCTGCACACTCTCCCAGTTTTCCTCATCTTCTTTTGGTTGTTTTTTAATGGTTCAATAGTTTGTTTGTTTGTTGTGTCTGTTTCTACCTTATTTGGATACCTTTGTTGGAAAGATACACGCAGCGCGGGCAGGGGGGAATAGCTAAATTAATCAAATCAGTCTGTGGTAATACCGTAGAACATAATGATAAACGGATGAGATGAATCAAAGCAGAGCAAAACAGATATTTGAAAAAAAAACAACAACAACAAATGTGGCTGGGAAGTTTTGATATTATGCACAGAGAACATGAAATCATGCCTTCTGTCAATTGATTTAAATGTCAGTCAGTAAAGATTGAACCAATCTACAATGCTACTGTTACTCCTTGTATTTCTAGATAAAGGACTTATGAAAGTATGCAGGAGGAATGGAAAGTGAAGTTGATTACTCATTTTACTGAAGTAAACCTCAGATATCCATATTCTGTTGTTGTTGTTGCTTTCAAGAGTTACAGTACTTTAGAAAATAGAACTGGGCCCCTTGGAAAACCAGAAATAAAAATAATTGGCTGCGTTTACCGAACTCGCGAGAGAGAGAGTATCACTTTTCAAAATGCTTTTTGAATGGAGTTTACGAACATGGTTTGAAATGCAATGCTTGGGGTGCCACATTTTAATCTAACCATCACATAATCCCGACTGGTATGTTGTCACTGTGCAGATGCTTTACGCCATTAAACCAGGAAGAAGAGGTCAACTGAGGTCAACGTGCCTTCATCATTCACACACAAACATTTATCTACTCACAGAAAGGCATTCATGGTCTAAAATGTGTTTTCAAATCACCCTTTTTTGGCATTTCAAATCAGCATTTCTAAATGCAACTGAAAACACGGTTGCATTTATCTACCCCTGAAAATGCCTCAATCACGTTTGGAATCTTGATTATGCCTCAGAAAATTTTGAGATAAACACACCCATTGCTACTTCTGACAATGGGCTACTAACATTTTTTCCCACATTTTTTTTCTATGTAAAACATCTTATCTCATAAGTTCCAGGGGTTTTAAGTTTTGTGTGCATGAGAATAAGAAAGAAAAAGTCCGGAAATGGAAGTTGATGGAAGAAAGGACACTCTAACAGAAAGAGAGAGAGAGAGAGTGGGATAGAGAGACAGAGAGATAGAAGGAGAGACTGATTAGATATTAGGTCCTAACACTTCTTTGATTACAGGAAGATTAATGAGATAGACTGTTAAATTACTCACAGCCAGGAACGTGACATTGGTATAAAATAAGGACATCCCTACATTAACTTCTTCCATGAAGAAAAGAAAGGAGAAGGGGCCATCTTGATTTGCAAAGTGAGATAAAACGGGAAAAGATGTGCAGGACAATCAACACAAAATACATGACGGAAGAGAGATAGGCACATAGACAAACACTGTATGTTTAGCCTGAACTGAGGGCTTCACCAACAGACAGGACAGGAAAAGGCATGCTAAGTAAGATGAACAGATATATATTTATGTTACAATTCAGATACTTCAGATGTTAAAGTTACTTTCCTCCACAAACTTCGAAAATAACTTTGTAAAATAATTGCACAAACTTGATTTGATCTGAATGCGTGTAAGGTAAAACTTGCACAAGTTTGAAATCTGCTTAGAACTTAGTGACATGACCATCCCATTTGGGGAGCAGTCATTGGTATTAACCACCCAGTCACGATCCTTCACCCAAGGGTTGCTTCCAATATAATGACAGGAGGTTTGATTAAGAGGCAAATCCAGTCTTCCAATCTCAGACGTCCACGAAAATGAGCCTCCCGTGACTTCAGCAAGCATACAAGACATGCATGCTTGTTATCTCACTTCTAAAATATGACTGTAACTCAAAACAACCATGAAATATACCATTTTCTGCTGATTCCCCCCTCCCCTCCCCCCTTCACTCTTTCCCATGGGAGCAGACAATGGAATCTTCAGGTAATCAGTGAGGTGCAGCGTGTCACAGACAAATGCATCAATAATGAGGTATTATTCTCTCTTCTTTGTGAAAGAACCTTGACATAAAGTTTCTACTTCAGGAATGAACAAGACTGTTGGTTTTTGCTCCTTTTTCCACTGGCGAGAGTCACAGTGAATTTGTAATGGGCACGGTCACCTCAAATAAAATAATTTTCTCACAGTCAATTTTACTATCACCATGATTCTACTTTAAAGGTAGGGGATACCTTTTACAGACCTCCCAAAATGCAGCAAAACATTAAATATGAACCTCAGGAGACTTTAGGTCACTACTTAGAAATTTGGAAGTCAACAGTTATCTACAGTTTGAATAATGCACAAAACTCTTAACTACTCAGTAGTTCTGTGTGTCAGCCACACTTAAGCCTTTTTGTTGCAGTCTTCTGTATTTTTTTATCTATAAACACAAATCTAAAAGTATAAGAGCTGATGTAACATTTTGTGTGGCAAGAATGTATATAGAAATGTTTGTAAATTTTGATGAACTTTCTTCACAAAAATATGTACATGATGGACACACATGCAGTGCATGGGTCTGCAAAGGTAGCCTATTAATGTACTGGAATTTACGGTGAGCCACACCAAAATTAAATTCAAAATCTAACGGTCAATAAAAATGTACTAAATGTTACCTTCCACTTTCAATACTTTATGGGAGTTTCTAAAATGATACTCTCTTCAACATACCACTGTATTCATACAACTCTTCATTTAAGGCATGCAAATGGGATTCCCTACCTTTAACAACTGATCCCTGACAAATTGATTTTAAGGAAATAAGTCTTTGTTTTTTAAGTTTTCTTTCATCAAAAAAGGAAATTTAATGAAGAAGTGTGTGCAGGCCGATAGGACACTTGTGAAGCCATAACAAACGGGCTGCCACGCTCTTTGTTTATTTATTTATTTATTTTTTTTATGTGTTACTTTGACATACCATAACTTTCATGTATTTTTTATTCGATTCTGACAAAATTACTGGCACTCTGTTCGACTTCACTCTCAACGGAGGCCATTTTAAAATTGTTGTGGTACTGCACCTTCAAAGTTTCCGAACACACTAAATAGGAACTGAATTGGTTTGTCGACCTTACAAATTACCTTGCCCTGTCCTTAGCCCCTCCCTCCTGCCTCTATTTCTACTGTGTTATCATGCCAGGATTTGAGAAGAGGAGTCTCAATAATGACATGAGGGGCTACCTCTGGTAAGTGGAATTTGTAAATAAGCTTAGTCTCAGGATTACAATACAATCCCATTATTCAGATCCATGGTCACGTTTCAGAGTTGTTACATGCCATATAGTATTTCAGCATCTGCCCTAGGTAAAAAACCCAAGATACCAACACTGCTGATGCACCCTCCTTTATTTATTTTCTGAAGGAGGCAGAGAAGATTGAAGGGATTACAGTGAAAATGTCACAACATCATGACATTTTCTAATGCATCTCTCCCATTATAATACTGGGTAGGATATTTCTTGTTTGTCCTGCGGCTGAAACATTCTGGCATGAGGAGTAGGAAACTACTCTGAAGTGCCATTTAAGTAGAGTGAGGTTATCTCGACCATCTACACATTACAGATAGTTTACTTGAAAGATAGAAGAAATGACATTTCTCTGTGGAATTCTACTTCTAGGCTCTGTTCACGGTACTTTTACAGTCTTTTCAGTTTCTCTACCTTTATTGGTCTCTTTTTTCTTCTTGTTTATCTTGCTACTGTATGACAAAATAAATTTAAAAATTCATTGTGAATCAGTTCATTTGCTCTTACATAATTTCTTCAAATTGAAATGATTATGAGAAGCAAGGCTGAATAGAAATTGTCTACATGTCTTTCATTCAATGAATTTTCTATGATTGATCTGTTTTTCATTGGTAGTTCCAGTAGGCAAAAACCAGACTAAATAGAAAAAAAAAATTAATATTGCCTGTATAGCTCTGTTTAACCTGTACACCACATCACAGAATTTGGTGTTTGTGTTTGCTTCAACACCCATACATCCAGTATACCCTACACAACACTGTGTTTGGTGTTCATCACTGTGTGTACCTTTATCATCAGACAACAGTTAGCATTGTGTGTATACTGTGGACACCCATGCACACCATGTCTAGTACAATCAATGTGTTCATCATTTGTCACTGCGTGTCATTCTGACATTCTGAGAGCTGGTCATGTTTTGTGCTCCCTGTTGTGAGACTAACATAAAAATGACACAGCATTCCTATAAACTTGTTCTTCTTGTTTTTCTGTCTGTCTGTCTGTCATGTTGTCTATTTTTGTCTGCTGCTTTTTATATCTCCCACAGATATCTTTTCTCTCTCAATTTATACTTGTCTCTAATTCTACCTAAAATCTCACTTTTAATTGCTCTTCTTCAACACCTTTTCTTTTATTAATCTCTTGCATTGACTTTTACACATGCACAGTGGCTCAGTCAAATCGGGGTGGGGTGGATAGAAAAGGGTCATGTTGTTGTGTTTTAAAGAAAGAAGAGAGGGAGAGAAAAAAAATGGGGCCCCATACAACACGCATCTTGCAAAGAAATACATTTGTGTCTTATGCAGTGTGTCAATAAAAAAAGAAGATCCATAGCCAATTTGACAGAAAAAGATGATTTCAATTGCAACAAACACTCAATACACATTTCTTAGTATTAAGTATTCTTACCTTGCGAGGTAGAAGCGGAGGGACATTCCCTGTTCACATCTGAAAAAAAACAACAAAATGACAGATATCCATGAAATATTTTATGACAAAAAAAGCATGAGGATACATCGTAACCATACATGCATTGCAATACTCTCTGAAAATAATATCAGTATTCTTACACAATTTTAGTTAACAAGGGCACATACTCCACGATGTACATATCCGCAAAAGCACAATTTGTTCATTTCAATACCACAGAGGGATTGATTCTTATCTGCGCAGAAGCACAAGAGGAGATTAGTCATAGAATATCTGCACATTCACTCACGTACAAAAAAAAAAATCCAACTAGTGCATTATCAATTTCAGAAATGAAGAGATATAACCACTGATCAAAGGAGAAAGGCAATTTCAAATGGTATCTCCTTTATTGCAAGAAATATGATGTTCACTTTATATTGCTCTCTCACTTCTTGCATATTAAAAGTTGCAATATCTTGACTCTAAAAGGCATTCAACTTTGGTATTCCGTTGTGGCATGTCATTCTGTGCCTTCATATCTGGCCTGTTATGTCTTTTCTGTTCTCAACCTGATCTCTTGCCCAACACAGCTCGGCTCTGTCATTTCATTTTTATCTGTCATGCTAGGTTTTATGTTTCCCACTTTAATCAGTTCTGGCTGATCTTTTATTTTTCCTGTAGAAGTGTGGAGAAAAAAAGTGTCCTTTAGTGAGAGAAAGTTGCAATTTGTATTTTGTTGTCATCTTTTTAACTATATTTGACTTCCGTATTGTTCTATCAAATAATGTTATTACATTGTACCTTTAAACAAATTTCATAACACTGCTTTAAAGCACTCCCCACTCCACATTTGACTTCACAACCCAAATCTGTTTTTACAGGCACTATTCAAATCAACAACTTTCTATCCAACCCCCCCCCCCCAAAAAAAAAATACCAAAGCAAAACACATGACTGTGGTAAACTACTTGTTCTACACTGTTCCTACTTTTTTTTAAAGACACTGTTCTTACAAAGTTTCATGAAAGAAGTTAGAATTACTTTTTTTTTACATTTTGGCTCCATATAAGATTAAATAAACAGTAGTTTGTTTCACTGAGAATCTAGAGATTCCGGAGATGCCAAAAATCTGTAATCCAATGGATTCAGCCCTGGCTGTTTCATGAGGAAATCATTCTATCAACATTAACAGTTGTTACTATGGGAACAGATGATGGGCTGTTACCTAAGAGATACTATCTAAATGGGTGTGATTGGCTGTTATGGTGGAGTTTGTGAAGTGTTTCAGGACAGAAGGCCATTCCTACAGATGTATGCCTTGCCAAAGTTAGAAAAAGCAAATGTTAAGCAGAAGAAATGAAACCATTATTCACAGACAGAGAGAAATGTGAAGAAAAAAAGAGAAAGCAATATAGTGTGTGACTTGAAACACTTCAGGACAGACAATATCTTGAAAGTCATCCTTTCTTGTGTCATATTGTTAGAAAAGTTCTTACAACTAACTCATTTTTCCCTCACCACCCCCCCCCCCCATCAAATCTGAGGTAAGTCTCTCATCTTTTCTGTACTCAAACTCAAATCTCCCCAAACTGACACCAGCTGACACGTGTAATCCTGCCATACTGACCTTTTTTTTTTCATCTCTAAGTGGCAGATGCTTGCCAGCAAAGATTTTAAAAGTGAATTCATTGTCTTCACAATTATACCATACTGTCAGTCATCTCGATCCTCATCCCCCCCCCCAAAAAAAAAAAATGTGAAGATGCATGGCAAGTTGGGTGTGAACAGATACAGAACAACTGAAGCTCTTCTGAAGTTCTATTGGAGCACATCTTTAGCTCAAGAGGAGGAAAAATGTACTTTTAAATATGACAGTTAACTGGCAGGCCTTTTCATTTTTCTCTTTTGTATCCCATCAGTGTCTTGGGGCCGGTTTTGTATGTCACTGCAAAGATGATCAAATGCAACTACATCTTTCCTATGATCAAAACATCTTTCGTTTCATCATGCACAATGACTTGGGTGGATACTGTATCAAAAGGGATGGAATTCAGATGTCTTTAGTGGTTGAGCAAATCTCATCTAATGTCAGCTGACATTTCATTCTATGTTCTCACTTATCTTCATGTTGCGGACAATTTCTGAGTTTGATGAACCATACTGTCACCATGCTAGACAGAGAGAAAACTCTTGATTTGTCTTTCAGGAACTTTCAGGGTCTTTCAGGAACTTTTCAATATGGTAACAGCATCATGCTTTGCCATTTCTTACTTTTGAGTAATATTCCATTTTCCTTATGTCATCACAATATAGCCTAAGAAATGTTCACCCTTGTGCCATAGTGTGTAAGTACCATCAATGTGTTCTTTTCCTGAATGGCTTTATATCATTGTAAAGAGTCGCAATAATTCAGAAACAGGTTAATAATGTGTATAAGTTACTGCCACACTTGCAAAAATTTCTATTGCTTGAAATATCTCACTCATTATACAGCTTGTGCCTTTTTAATTGTGATGTAACCTTTTGTGAAAAATAGTAGAAATGTTAAATTCTAGAAATTCTGTTAGAAATTACTACAAAATGTCTCACTGTACAAAACTGTGGCAGGATCAGAACTTTATACCTCCAAAAAATGGAGTAAAAAGTCCTTACAGACCTTCACCTATATAAAGTCCTGCAATCTTCTTTTCAAACAAATACTCTTTGGAAAGTGACTGTATGTATGCTCTCCTTCCTTTAATGTTACATTGATCTTTTCTTATCCTGTACATATTGTTAATAGGAGTATTTCCTTTCCTTCTTTTTTTAATTTTACCTCATTCAAAGCATTAAACAGTAGCAACCCCGACTATACCTGTACACCTCCCTTTTTCTGAACAACAATTACAATTCCACTCGTGGTTGACATTGCAAACCGACCTTTCATTATCTCTCTTCCAAAGTTTTTATGTCATACACTGGCAGATCCAGGAATTCTGTAAAGGAGGGGGCGCAAAGCAGTTTATATTTCTGGTGCCACTTCCTGATTTAATTGGCTGACAAGCAAAACAAAAAACAAAAAACAAAAAACAAAAAACAAAGCCCATTATCTCGTTTTCTCATACCACTTACATTTTTCAATCAGCTGACAAGGGGAAAAAAGGCTTCAGCACCATTTTCTGGTGCCAAATTTAAGAAGAAAATGTTCAATTTTTTTTCTTTTTATTTTTTTTATTACAAAAAAGAAAATATAATTAAAGGGGGCATGACCATTGCCCCCCCCCCCATCCATCACTGTTAGATCCAGAACTCCACAATCACATCAAATCAACATAGACACACATACACACACTCACAGAAAAAAAACAAAAAAACAAAAACAAAACAGCACGAAGATCCTCCGGAATGCAATAAGCAATGAAAACACCAGGCTCACTACAAAGAGCAAAGTGTTAGGTACGTGGTGAAGTGTAACAAGATTCTTCTCCGGCCAGTCAGGTAAATTTTAATCAAGTTATAGGTCACTGGCGCTTGGTCAGTGAGAATAGATTTCTTTGTCCGCAAGACTGGGAATCTTGGCCACTGTGCTATTGTACAGAGCCTCAGGAAATGGTCAAGTGAACAAAGAAACAGACAGCCAAACACGATTGATGAGATGAAAACCAAAGAAGTAATGGGTAGATCTATATGACCTAATACATCCAAACCAGCCATCCCTTTACATTTCGAATGTAATACTGCACAAGCTGTTATTTTCGTGAGGGGTTAATTTTCACGAATTTCCGAATCAAAGTTGGACCATGAATTTAACAACATGCCAAAATGTTGCCATGCGCTAGGGTAATGGTGCATTTACAACAGCCTCAATGTCAATTCACAAAAACAACATCTCGCAAAAATGTCTGTCACCTCCTCATTTGCAAAAATATCTGTACGCGAAATAACAGCTTATACAGTACACAACTTCTATGGGAAAACACCAAGTCAGTGAGCCAATGTGTATAACAGCAGGCCATAAAACCTCACTCCTTTTGCTGTGGTCTTATCAAAGGTCACATGGGAGCTAGCTTTGAACTATATTTCAGTACTTTTAATTTGCATGATTCAAAATTTAGACACTAGTTAAGCCCCAAGATATGCATGAATCAGCATATCATACAATGTGCACCACTACATGCAAACATACATTTCACCTAACAAATTTTAATCAACTAATTACCATTTGATCAACAGAATCATTCAGAAACTATTAGGAATTTTCTAGGGCTCCTAACTTCTTCTTTAGAAAGACTAACAAAAACATGGGTGATCTCTAGATTCTGTCACTATGCTACTACAATGGTTATGAGAAATTGTTTTTCTGTTAAACTTTTAATCAATTGCTCAGATATTATCTGTTTTTACTCTGAAAGACCAAAGATTTGAATGAAGAAAAAAAATCCACATGATTTCTCTGATTTCTTCTGCAAAGCATCTGTTTAAATACAATTGATAGTCCCCCCCCCCCCAAAAAAAAAAAGAAGAAGAAGAAGAAGAAGAAAGAAGATATCTGTATTCCTACGCCAGCAAATTTAAAGGCACCAAAATCTGTTAACATCTTCTTAAGACGACAAACGTGTGTCTGAATGCTCAGTACCAGGTTGGCATTTTGACATTAGGAGGTTACACTATAACATCACTCAATGAAATATCAATCAACTGGCAACATATTATCTGTTTTTACTGTGAAAGACCAAAGATTTGAATGAAAAAAAAAAACTTAACTATTTCTCCAATTTCTTCTGCAAGCATCTGTTTGAATACAAATGATAGCCCTACCCCCTTCCAAAGAAGAAGAAGAAGAAGAAAAAGGAAGATACAATGTATCTGTATTCCTTCACCAGTAAGTTTAAAGGCAACAAAATCTCTGTTAACATCTTCTGAAGATGACATGCATGTGCCTTAATGCTCAGTACCAGGTTAGCATTTTAATGAGATGAATTTGCATCATAACATCACACTTAAACTGTGATAGGATTGGAACTGCCTGTCATACAAACATTCATACCATGAATAGGAAGTATTGTGTATAAATTCATATCTGTGTCATACTTGCCTAGATTGCTCTAGAAAGGTTAATGCAATATTCCAAGCATAATGATCTATATTAAAGCATTTCACATAATGACATTAGTGAGACAAACAAAAATTTCTCCCAAAAATCAATTTCATACGAGTTTTATGTATTTTCCCAATATGTGTCCTTTCCCAATAAATTGAGGCTAATTCTGTTTAAAAAAGTGCAGGCATCAGACGGGAGAAATGGCAGCCAAGCCTTACTCTGATGCTGGAGTCAAATTTCATCCATCGTGGGAGAAAAAAAAGAAGCAACCTTGTCGATAGAGAAATTGGTCAGCAACCTACAGGCATGCATCCATCATTGATCCAGTACTAACATCCCTCCTGCTCTCTTCTCCCATGATTTGTCTAACTGTGACAGGCAGATTCCTGGAAACGATGCCAGGAACCCGGTGAGAAGACGAGGAGGAGGAGGAGGAGGAGGAGGCGGAAGAGGGGGGGGGGGGGAGGTGGAGTATGAGCAGCAAGAGAGAGGTGTGATATGCTACCTCACTCTTCTTGTAAGTGAACAGATTGTTTGCACTCTCTGTAAAGTGAGTGAGAGAAACAGCACATGCACGGTTACTCTTGGGACTACAATTTAAAGGTGCCAACATCTCAACTCCTCCACTCATCATACTTGTCATTACTCTCTTGATTTTATGATGTATTAAAGTGTTTACAGTTTTGTTGGTTTTCTACATGATCCATGATCAATTGAAATATTTCTTTGTATTCCATTATAGTGACAAAAAAGTGATTACATAAAAAAAAAAAAAAAAATGCCTCCGGCACCCTTCAGGCGGAGGTATAAAAAGAAAACAAATATTTGCCAAAGAATGTATACACAAAAATATAAACAAGAAGATTTATCTGTGAGTATTTTGTTTATGTGTGACCAATTTCTTTATTTTATACTAATGTTAACCAATAGGACTTGGGAACCAGGTCTCTCCTGTACAGAGTCTGTGGAGACTTTAGAATTGAACACTTATGTAACATATTAATTGTGATATTGAGGTTGGTGTTTTCTGTGTTTACATGTCCTATAGATGTATTCCAGTATATCATTCAATTGTGCATGAAATCAGAACATTGATATCAGTGTTTCTCTATAGTTTATAAGTTTATATGACAAATATAGAAATAAATTACTTGTCTGGACAATATTTCCAAACAACATCAACAAACAAACAAGGAACTGAAAAAATCAAAGGACATAAAAAAGAACATACAAATTTCATAAACAGACTAAGAAATGAAAGGAAACTACTCTGCAGGTAGTAACATACAGAAATAGGGCAGCAGTTAAAATCAAACTAAAAAAAAAAAAAATTAGACAGACAAGCCCATGAAGCTCCACAAGCTCTCTGGACAGACAGACAGACAGACAACAGAGAAAAAGAAATGTACAGGAACAAAGTTTAAAAGGGGCAAAAATAGAGTAAAACCTCCAGCAAAGAAAAAAAAAAGATTCACGAATTGAGCTTTTAAAGGATGTAGAGAGGACAGGAGGGGTTAGGATTGAAATCCAAACCAATTACCTGATGGAAAATGGTTTTCATGGTGGAGCAAGAAAGACCTGGGACAGGTGAGATATAGCTGGGAGAGCTTGGGGGCCGGTGCAGCAGGGGCACGAATGTCAATATCGGGCCAGCAACCCCTGGGGACTGGGAGGAAATTGGTTGTTTTCCCCCTTTCTGCCCTCAAACAAAAGCAGCCTCTGTAATTATCGCTCCATGTCGAGCAAAGGAACGTACCATGAAAGGCCCTGCCCATTACTTCCACTACACTCCACGGCTTTCACACCTACCAAAGAACTTACTTTTTAATACAGGTTCCTTCTATTCGTGCAATTTCCGTAAGTCTGAAAGGTCTCGATTTTTTAGTCTGTCAGTCTGAATTCAAACTTAAACCACAAACGGGTTTCTCAAATCACATTTGGCCACATGCGGTCTGTCAGTGTTTGCAAATTGAGTTTCGATTGATTCTGGGTATGTATTCCCAATTTTTAAAACTCTACAACATGATTGGTGAGAGGGAGCTCAGCTGCATCTTGTTATCACTTCTGCTGTACACTGTACATATAGGAATACATGTACATTAGAGTATGTAAGTATATTTGTGACTTGTGTGTCTGAACAACAGACTATGGAGCTTGTATCACTGCTATATAGCCTCATTTTAGTGTCTTCCATACTCCATAACTCTTAACAAATAGGAAAAGGAAAATTTTCAGAGCAAATTTTGCATCTGAGTTCTTTTGCGAGTGTGAAAGCCATCTTTATGTCAACTTGCTCTCCATCCATGAGAAGGAATGTGTGAGAGAGTGAAGGCAGGGGGCAAACAAGCAATGCCCTAGCTGCTTCCATATCGGGGTAAAAAACTAGTTCTGAGTCGTTTCCCCAGAGATTGGAAATGCTGCAGAGTTCAATCCCATCTCCAGTCATGTGAAGCAGTGAATTTGTCTTTCATTTGATTCAGCATGTGGGACTTTGCCAGTGTGTAAAATCACAAGACGAATTCCCCTCAGAAGCGTGGCAATTATTTCTCAATGTCAGCAATACTGGCGTATCAGGATCAGTATTCCTGGAATTCTTTCCCTACATTTCTGTGATCTTCAGCGCCTTCTAATGGATCTCTTACGGAACATCCATAAAGTATGAAAAGGCAGCTAAATACCCTCTAGTGCCTATGCTATTACCCAACCCATCCAAGGACACGCCAGGAATTGACGTCTGCAAGATTTCAATGCACACCGTATCATGGTTACATTCATACATCTCTTAGCAATTTATGAAGAATATCCATACCATCTAGCCGTAAGTAGAAGGGGAAGGATGATAAAACATAGAAATCATGTGTCGTGCTGGGAAAGAAAGAATGTAATTTCTATGGCGATTCATCTGCCGTTTTACTGGCAAAGAAAACCGACATCCTGAGGCAAAATATTTGATTAGAAAAAGTGAGTCAGCACATAATATTAACTTATTCATTTCATTCATTTTTGTAGCCAATGTTTTCCAAACAACAAAAACAAACAATTTCTTTAAACTGTATAACATCTCAACTGCATGCAAGCAATTTAGGAAGAATACAAATATATGAATATTTGCCTTATTTATTTTCTTTACTTTCACATAATTTCATCATTATGAATATAATACTTATAACTTAATATTTAGAGCCTTGTGTAGTACAGTTTTGCAATGTAAGCACATAAACACAGTAGGCATGAGAATATCTGAAAAAGATGATCATCGGGACAAAGAAAAAGGCATCATTACATTTCATGATTCTGAAAGGGAAGTTTGTATAAGGGGCGATGACCTTTTACTGGTATATACTTGTATCTTATATCAAATCCTCATGTTATTTACACTTGTCTGATCACATTCCTTTAGAGTGATTAAAATGCTGCAAACTAAGATTTGCCTCTTGAATTGCTTGTGGCAAATCTACAGCATACGCAACAAGACAAAAAGTTGTGTGTAGTGCTATTCTTGGCAGCAAATGCTTTGAAGGAAACTGTAGGCAAGGAAGAAATGAAAGCTGGACAGACTCTATCATTCAGAAATTACTAAATCCCTTTGATTTAAAAAAAGAAAAGAAATAGATAATATACACACAGCATAGTTGATCCTAATATTAGCAAGACAATCTGATGATAGAAATATATGTATATGCAAACATGAAGCAGGCGGTGCTAAGGCATTGGTTCATAGAAGTGTGAGGGTTTGTATCTTGTCATCTAAAATACAATGTACAAATACATCCAATGTGGGCATTAAAGGATGGTATAGTATTGGTTGAGGTGAGGATTCAGTTTTTAACATTTTGCGAGTGACACTTGTACTTACTCACATTATGAAATATTAGAGAGCGTACAATTCATAGAAGAATTCAAAGCTTATTTGATGAAAATCGGGTTTGAAATAGCTGATATAAAAAAAACAACAATAAAATAAAACAAAGTGATCCTAACAAAAGGTAGATCCCATCTTTTGTTAGGATAGACTTGTTTTAGATACCTCAGCCATTTTAAAACCAATTTTCATCAAATACACTTTAAAATTCCTCTTAGAATTATATGCTTTTGCATACTATATGAAAGAGGTTTCTCATTATCTCACACACCTACAACAGTTGAAAACCTGAATCCCATCTCAATCAAAACTATATCATCTCTATAACAGTGGATGACTAGTTCTCAACTGGCTGGAAGACCAATTTGGAAGACCAAAATATTCTGTTGCTTCTATTTTGACCAGATATGAAAACAAAACCTGCAGTCAATGGTTCTGTTATAATCAAACATGGTAATTGTGTCACTGGCAGGTTCAAGTGCAATAATTAATTCAAAATGAAACTTAATTTATCATACTTTAAAAGTATAAAGCAAATAGATCATTTAGGGGATATTCCTGGGTTTACAAAGCTTTTTTTTTAATGTCCAGGCTTTACAATAGACTGAGGAGAGGTTTCAAGAGTATAATGATAATGTCAGAATAATTTCCATTGAAATTATTCAAATATAAAGCACAGCTACTATCACATTTTTGTTCATATTGCTTTCTTTTAAAGTTTAACGTCACACATTGTTATACCAGGTATCATCCCAGAGCACTCAAGAGTATCACTACATCATTTTCATTATTGACATATTAGCAATTCACATAATTTTTCTTTCTCTGCAAAACACTACTAATGAATGTCCTAGCATAAATAATGCAAAATAACTTTATCTGCTGCAAATAATTCAATCCTATACCCGTGTTTGATGTAAAGCTCCTCCTCTACTGTGAAAGTTGTAAAAATTCTCCTTAACTCCCTTTCCAGTTTTCTTATTACTCTCTCAAACTGGTCAATCCAAAATACTCTAGCTACAGCTTCCCATGTCAAATAAAACCAGCTGATAATTCTGCTCTATCTCTCTCTCCCCCTCCCTTTTTTTTTCTCAATCATGCTCTTTGAAGTTTTATGTCTGGTATATCATTACATGTCCAAACATATACCTGAGGAAAGAACCTTCATGAAAACTGCTTTAAAGCATAATAAGTGGGCCACCGCTATCTGCAAAGGTTACTTTGTGAATTTCTCCTCCCAGCCCCCACTGGTTACAGTAGACTGTTCTGTATATCATTACATGCAGCATATTGGCAATCAGTGGAACATTCTCCCTGCTATATTAAAATGATTCATCACCCGAGCTTAACTGGAAAGCTTCTACCCACGGGATACACGACCAGAGCTGGGACAATAAGGGGGCGCAGAACTTTGGAAAGTGATCCTAGGAGGAAGGCACTTTCCCTTTGTGAAGCCAGCTGTTTCATCAACTGGGAAGGGACTCATATCACGGTGCACATCATGCACTTTCCACGCTTTGTGGCCCAAGTACATGATACCCCACTGGACCATGGCTTGCCACAGGCTGTTTGCATCGACACAAAATGCTACACGTGGGATCAAGAGAAATTATAGCTCCTGCCTACTTGATCTTGAGGAGTGACTTTTGGATTTTTTTCCAACAAAATTGCCATTCTGTTCTACCTTTTTCCACTTCTTCTTCTTTTCCTCTTCTTCCTTCTTCTTTTTCTCCTTCTATATCACATTGACAGGATAAATGCTAAATTGATGTCACACAAGATATTTTCATTCAATAAAGCAAAGTAAGTAATCATAAAACAGGGTTATACACATATTATGATGTGTCTGCACATACTAAATGGCTCAGGAGAAAATGCACTTCTAAGACACTGCCCCATTTCATCAACAGGTGCAACTGTCGACATTATACATGCTTGAAGTTATCATATCTTTGGTTATAAAGAATTAGTACACCTACACCGTTATTTTGCCAGGATCGAGATAATGTGTGTCTACTGCACGATTTGCCACTGAGAACTAAGTTTAGACAGGCACCCACAAAATATATCATCATCACCGGCATCTGTAAGACAAGAAGAAAACACATCTCTAATTGTCTGTTATGCTTTTTCAGCAGAAATTCCATCAGCACTGAATCACAGCAATCAAATGTGCACTTTGTGCATCAAAATTCATTGATTAATTTGTTTTCTACGACTTAACCCATTGAAGTCTAACAGTCCCAAGTATACTCGTGGAAGTGGCTATGGGAAATGTGTGTTGTAGCAAAATCAGCCCATCCTCAACAGGTTATTATTGCATACTGCGTTACAATTTCATATATTTAATATTTTCAGTGTATCACAATGCTAGTTTTCATGAATTTTTTTTTTCTTCTTTGAGTAGAACTTCTCTTCAGTGAACTCCAGCATATTGCTACATACATTTGGTGAATAACTACTTTTATTGCTGAGAGGAAATGATTTGAATGTCATTCAGAAGAATTGCAAACACATTATCTCATACTACTCAAAAAACCCAAACCCATACACAAATAATTATGCCAGGTATTCAGCTGTCAGTGGGCATTGTGCCTTCAACATACTTTATTCACTGCATTTAGCTCAAGACATCCAAAAAAGAAAGAAAAAAGGTGAACCCACTGGACAGCTTGCATCAGGAAAACATTCTTGCCTGTTAAAGAAAAAAAAAAGACGAAAAAGGCAGTGATCAAAGAAACCTGCGGCATCAAACAATAATAAAAGCCCCCGCTGCAGAAATGCATCGGTAAGCCACAACATAGATCATCTTACCCCAGATAGTTTTTTACCAGCCTCATACAGCACCATTAATCTGAAAGCATGGGCCACATTCTCAAGGGGGAATCAGTGATTATGTATCTTTTGGCCCAGCATCTACCTCCATGTCATTCCTCAGGGTTATCTAATTCTCAACCAATTAATTATCTCTGTAAAAAGAATTAAAAGAATCATACCCTTTGAAAGGTAGGCCCTCCAAATGAAAAGAGAGTAGATGCATCCCTGGACAGATACATGTATGTAGATATGTGGATCAATAGAAAGAAAGAGAAAGGAGGGGAAAAGGGGAGAGCACTCTCTTGCATATTTGCATCTACAATCAGTAACCAATCAACACAAGCTATCCCAGATAGCACCTATCACCAACCCATCCCCTGCTGAGGCCTACTTTCAGAAAGACCCTCTGATTAAAGAAAATAGATCGAACATCCACTACAGGACACAGTGGTGACAAGTGGTGATTCTGTATAATATATACACAAGGTCTGGCCGCCCAGAAAAGAAACATCGATTCGATTTATTCAGGGGGAGAGCGGTGCATTGAATCTGTCACAAGGCAGTGAGTGAACACCTTGCCAACAAAGTGAGCCATGTCTCCTGTGATAGAAAACTCCTCTGAGACAAGCAACAAGCAGAAGAGAAGTTTCTGCCAAGAGATATATATTCACATATCACTATCTAAATGTATACTGTAGAAGCGGATATTTTTGCGTGACTAATTTTTCGCGCTTGGCTGGGTGAGAAGAGTTTCGCGTGTTTTTAATTCCGCGGAATCAAGACATCATGCACAGGAGCATATGGCAAGCCAAAATATTTGCGTGCTTTTATTTTTGCGCTAGTTTCGCGCTAGTTTCACGTATTTCTCGCAAAATGCGTGAAAATTTCAACACCATGAAAATGTCCACTTTTATAGTATATCAAAACATATTTCTCTATATATTCCTCTATCTTACTTTAATCCATCCATATATATTTATATGCAAACTAACAGTCCAATAGTCAGATGTGACAATCTTATGGTTTTTTTTTTTATTATTATCGTTTGTTTTACATAACTATTAAGGAAGTAATAAATGCATGTCAGAAAGCAAATATACTGGTCTATAAATGGATTTGATTCCCCTCTGAAGAACTAAATCAATGTCAAAGCTAAAAAATAATAATGTTCCTTAAAGTGGTCACTGGCAATGCACGCAATGACGCATGCTCTGATGGGTGATGTTGGTATGTGCATAGCACAAATAAACCACCTACTTTACTGGTCTTAAACATCCCTGCCATTTTAAGATGTTGGATATCTGAGAAAGTTTCTTTAAAAGAAGGCTTGCTTCAGGCTTTGGATGGGTATCCTTTACATATCAAAGCTTGTATGAAGAAGGCAATCTACTTTTATGGCATTGTGCATAGTTTCACTTTTTCCAGGTCAAACATACATCTGCATCCAGCCAGCAAGAAAACAAGCCCCCAGTGGAAAGACAGCTAAAAGATAAAAAAGCAAAGAGAAAAAAAAAAAACATAAAAAGAAACATACAATGCTGATGCATTCTTCAAGATGGCATTTCTACATGGAAATTCTACATCACAGCTGCACAAGTTTGGAAAGGAATTATTCAAATTCTTGGTGCAGATTTCTTTTGTTTGCATCCTAATTCTCCAGGGCAAGATTACTTCTCTGCAAAAATGCCCTTCAAGATATTTGCATAATGGCCATCTGTGCTGGAATCCCTGACTCAAAAGCCCGACCAAAAAGTGGCAAAACCTTCAAAGCTGTGATGTGCTAAAATAAGGCAACAACAATAACATTTTCACAAGATAAAATGCAGGGCAAATACCTTGTTTCAAATATGGGTACTTTAGTGTAGGAGGAATCAAAGTTTAATTCACAAGAGAAAATCAACATTGTGAACAAAAATATAAAATGCAGAATTCAAAATCACCTTTCACCAATCACATCCAAGATATTCTAATCTTACATAGAATAAATACATGGCAAAACTGGCTCAAGTAAGCAACAGTCTTGAAATGACCTACTACGATATTGAATCCTGATTTACACTGACATACACTACTCAAAAAAAGTTAAGGACCACTTTTTAATGTGTGTATACAATTTTCAAACCGGGTGTTGTATTTCTAGAAATACCCGAATATGGCTGTCTTGAATCTCCTCAAACACCCTGTAACAATTTCACACATGGGTGGTTTCAGTTGTTGCATGATGTCTCTCGCATTATTGCATATCCTGAAAAGTGGGCCCATTGTGAAGTGGTCCTTAACTTTTTTTGAGTAGTATACTTTTCACTTTCACTCATCCTTTGGAAAATAAAATGTGCAATTTAGTGATTATTTTCATATATGAAAAGCTTTCAAATTTACAACACTTCATTACAAATGGATACTGCTGATAAAACTTTTTGGACGGTGTATTTGTTTTGACAGTGGACATAAGACTTCATTTGTGGAAATATATGTTTATATTTCATGTTGTATGTTTATAAAAGACAAATTTGAAAAATGCTCTGTACAGAATACATTTACATAAAAACAGTAATGAAGTAAGAATGAGAACATATTTATTTTTCTTCAGATCTTTCAATATGTTGATTCAAAGTGAAGCAGACCCTAACCACAAGGTAGGAGAATTACTGCCCTAATGCTGTCAAATGTCTGAAAAATGTTGCATAGCTCCTAAAAATGTTTTGTACAGGTTCTTTGTTAGAGCTTGCCTGAAAAAAAAAAGAAGAATGAAAAATAAATGAATTGAATTAAATTGAATTAAAACCTACGATGCCAATGCAATCAAGAGCACATAATATTTTGTCAGAATCTGTGTTAGAGTGTAATTTCATGGAGTCTCTATGTTGCAATGGGGAAAAAACAAACTGGTAATCTGTTGAGGGCCAGCTGATTATCTTTTGCGTTTTTTTTTTTTTGTTTTTGTTTTTGTTGTTTGCTATAAAACATGTTTCTCATAGAAACCTGCCTGAGTATATTCATGACTAGCCGTCAACTGGATAAAGTCTGTTGAGAGTAGAAGCAGTGCCCTTAGGCAAGACACTTCAGTCTCACAGTGTAATCCTTAACAAGGAACTTACACTCATGGTCACAAGGTTAGAAGCATTCAAGTGCCTCTGCAGTGGTCATATAAAATTAATCCAAGTTAAAACTTAAACTCACACTTGGCATGAATGCCAATGCATTACTTACAGGAATTAGGCTGCAATATGGTAAAAGTGTGTATCTGAGATCTGCAATGGGAGGAATGAAATTAAGCAAAATGGCTTTAAAGTTTGGGCATTTTCACTTAATCTAGAAGCCATAGGAATAGATGTTTGACAATAGAGTTTGCTATAAGGTTTGCTTTACACTTCAAAGATTAACTTTCAACATTTCTTTGTTATTCAAACTATTAATCAACAGGATCAGAGTCAGTCTTACTTATCTAGATACACCCTTCTGCCAACAAAAGGTGACAAAGGGTACATAAATCTCTTCATGGCAAAAAAAAAAGAAGAAAAAAGAGGAAGGTATATCTACAGGTGCATCAATCAAATTCCTTCTTTTGCCAGCTTTCTATAAAATTTACCAGGTACTTAAAAAAAATGTTTAAATGACACAAGATAGCCTCCGCTGTCAATGAAACAAATACTCTTGCACATCTGAGAGTTGGCTAAATGAAATGTTTGTCCTCAAAAATCTCCCTCCAATGAAAAAATTATTAATGCACATTTTCCTAGGATACATCCTTTTGCCATATGCTGTGTATTGCAACTCTGTGTTAAATTCAAATATCTCCGAAGGCTAGTGGTTTTCTAATTACCTCACTGCTTTACTTGGTGTCATATTCCATAGTTTTTCATTTTAACACTTTATAATTACTTCTTCCCTCCTTGGCTTTTGACTTTATTTAATTTCTTACTTTTTTGCTTATTCCAATTAGGTGACCCAGTTTGAGTAATGTGAATCTGGTTTATTTTGAGGTCATCGTATGCATCTGAATAAATGCATTCCGCCAGGCAAGGAAAGTGCTTTGAATTCCATGACAGTTGTAATCATCCACAGGCTGCTGTCTATTTCAGGCTGATTTTTCTGTCTTGTGGCACAATTTGACTTGGTAAAATTTCCCATCACGTAGTACTCTCTACCAACACATTAACTGACTAATTAAAACACATCAGGCCGATGGGGATGGAATCGTAAATTTTCACCTCGCAATTAAGTAACATGCACCCCATTCTAAAATCAATTATTTCATACCTCCCTGTTAAATGAACTATTCTCTACCTATCTTTGACGTCATCTTGGTTTTTCCCTCTCTCATCTGGTTCTATTGTCATCTTAATTATTGATTCTACTCTCTCCATGACTATCAATCTGCATATCATTACACGTATTCACTGCCTTCTCTATGATCTCATCCTGTCTAGTTCTCTGTTGCTTTCTCCAATCTGTGTGTTAACAGCAATTTTCGCAATCTATTTCTCACTCTCTTTCTATGTTTCTGTGTCAGTTCTCTGGCTGTATTTCACTGGGACTCCCACAGGGAAGTGAAGAGTATCCACCTGAGTGATGCGATGTGATAGTTTTCCTACCAGGCTCCTGGCACTGTCAAGTCCTGCCCCCATAATGACAATCAATACCATGAACTAATTCAATTTGCACCACTGAGCCTGGGGTAAGAGACAAGATGTAACAACCATATAAGGGCGTTTCCTGTCCTTTGATACAGGTGAGGACTGATACACTTCTCACTTCTCACTGATAGCAGAGGGCATAGACCTCACTCAACCTATGGAGTCCACCGTGAATGACTTACAAATATATGTTTAAACATTTAGCTGTTGTATAATATCAAACAGAAAAAAATACTGAAATCTGGGACAGAGTACCCCATTAACTTCAGAATGTTAACAAAAAAGTAAGATAGTTTTATTTTAAGACTTCAGTACAAATGATGATTCCGATGTCATTTGAGGACTTTATTGTTGACTCTCAAGATGAATGGTAATAAAGAAAAGACATACATAAAAAAGAAAAAGGCATACATAACTTTACACTTTAAAAAGAAAAAAACACCCCATAACGACAAACACACATACAGAAAATACTCGACCAATTGTTTGATGATGAAATACCGACACAAAAAAAAATGTTTAACTGACACTGCACATGTGCAGATTGGCTGTGGAAAAATAATCAAATAATTACACACAAAAAAAGGTGAAAGCTTAATTAACTCTAGCACAAAGACAAAGCAAGCTGGTTATAGGCTTTAAAAGATCATTTTTTTTTCACAAAATAACAACATTAGTCAAAATTGAGTAGATAGTTAGAATGAGTCAGCAATGATGACTGATTTTGTTATGATTTGTTTGAATTATAAAGAGGGATTCAGTTTTGCTGAATTATTGACAAAAATATTTCAACAAATTTGGGCACAAACTACTGGGATACTTGTATGACAATGACATTAGCACTTGATTTATTTGCATGTGTGATTTTGAGTAATATAGCTGATTCATGAAATTATTAATTTAATATAAATTTTCATAATAAATCATTATTAAAACATTATTATAATTTCAAACATTACAGATGACATTGATATCAAATCTTCTGTTCATCCATGACTCACATGAAATTATCATAAATTTATCATAAATATATCATAAATTGTTATTAAAAATCATTATTACAAAATTATTGCAATTTCACACATTTTGGATGACAATGATATCAAATCTTCTCTTCATCCATGCCTCATAAATCTATCCCTCTCTTATTTTGAACACTCAAATCAAATCTCTCCCTCTCCCTGTGTGTCTGTACAGGTCAGACAGGAGGAAAAGAGCTGAGCTAATGGTTTGTAAGATCCTTCTGGGGTTTTTTTCAGAGAGTCTCTGTAGCAGCCTTCCTCTAAAATTTACATAGGAAATAGCTTCTTAACCCATTGAGGATGGACTGATTTCGCTACAACACGCATTTCCCATAGACACGTGCCCGAGTATTCTCAAGACTCGTCTTCAACGAGTTAAAGTTACTCTCTATGCCTAATTTCTGATGGCAAGCTGCACCTGTTCAAAGCCATAATCTTGGGCTGCCATGGTCTATAAATCAGTGAGCCATTGCCCTGCTCTAGCTCATGAAGAGATACATGGTGAACACTGAGCACGTCAAACTACAATGATATTGCTCATGAAATGAAGATGACAACCATATGTTTGGACCTCAGTATGTTACATCGATGACCTTGGGAAAGGACCCACATATTAATTGTCTTTCTAGGGCTCCTTGATTTTCACATCCCTTGGATTGTTCAGACAGCTAATTAATTGAGCAGGATGCCCAGAGCTTTAAATCCTGTTGTAGTGTTCTGGACATAATCCATGTCTCATAGACATATATTCACTGTTGTGATGACAGCTAAAAGTATATATTTTTCCCCATTACTCTGTTAAACACTGTCACTTTTCTTGACCTCTTCCTTTCTTCATATTCCATAGTCTTACACTTTATTTTACATATTTCACTGAAGATGAAAATGGTCTTCATTCCATAATTGTACATTAAAAAATATATGATACTAAAAATGGAACATCAATTTTTTTTCATTGTTTGTTTGTTTGTTATTTGTTGTTTTTTGTTGTTTTTTATAGTTTTTTGCTGTTTGCGGATGTTGGCTTTGAAACTAGGCATGGGAAAAAGTTAACTGGTTTGACCTTGAACTTCAAACCTTGTGACAATATTGCAAACATATTTGTGTCTGTCAAACTATATCACTCTACCACAGTTGAACTATATCTCATGAACAACAGCAGCTCACAAGAACTACCACGAAAATAGATTGTGATAGATTAGCTGACAAAAAGAAAAAAAAAATAAAAAGAGCAATAATGGCAATAGTATTAAGATTGTCATTAGATGTTCCACTTTCTTTCCAAGTGCTGACATTCACTCTCAGTTGTATATGAAAATAATGCAGATGTCAATCACCAATACCAAGTAACAGGGTGTTATCAAGACAATCTCCAACACAGAGCACCCCTGCCCTTGTCATAGTGTCATCACAAATGTACAACTTTACAATCTACTTTAGATCACACTGTGCTATGCAAGCTTTCCTCTTGACTTTCATTTCTAAAATTGCCTGCAGGCACATACTTACAATGAGAAGCTGCGCTCAAATTTTCTCATCGTCGTAGAAACCGTCTCCTGGATGATCCCCCAAACTTGCGGTGAATGCTGGCGAGATGGCAGAGATGACGTCTTCCTGAATAGAATGCTTTTCCAGGGTTTTTTTATTTGTTGGTTTTTCTTCCCAATATCTCGTGGAGTACAGGCCGGTCTGAAATGTGCACCAAGACTGATAAAAGTCCACTTGAATTATGCCTCTCACGAAGAGATGGTGCCAGGAAATTGTCACCAGAATTTATCCAACAGTCATGAAGACCAAGACATAACTCACAATGAAATGCATCAAAATGGTAAGATGGACCTATTAGTCCACAGTAATAACATTTCTGTAGTTCCAGTGTCCAGGTTGAAGAGTTTACATTGTTGGGGCAGGATTACACTCACCGTGGTGACTGTCCAGTGATGTTTGAAAAATATAAACAGGGGAAATTTTCAATCACAAAATGTTTTCCTTCTGGTCATGTCTGTGTTTCCATTCATAATCAGTACTAAAAAATACAGAGAAGTATAACAACAAATTCTCTGCTGAAAAAGAGCTTTCTCAAAATATCATTATCATCATTTTCATCATCCTCAATATCATAACAGACAATGCAAAATATAAAATACAAATGATAGTCCTTGCAGTTCAACAATTTTAGATTTCTATTTTTTTCAAGGATCTAAAAACACGTGACCATAAATGTTTTTACTTTTGCAATGATATAATCTTGCAGGAATGGAATAAAAAAGATGTGCCAACATCTCTACAAATTTTACAAAGGGACACAAGCACTGATACTGATGATAATGGGTTTAATGATGGTCGGTGGGCTAATTTAGCTTTTGTATTGTTGATAGTAATAGCAATATTTGACTGTAATTTCAGTTAAAATGTCAATCAACAAGAAAAGTACCACCTTTATTCAACTGAATATATGTGTCATTCTTGCTTTGAAAGCAACATTTAAATATTCAGCTTCCATGTGTCTCTCAAAAATTCTTGATTTTTTTTTTTTTAAGAAGAAAGGTGAGTTATTTCAAAGTCAACACTATCTAATAACTTAATACTTATTACTCATTTAATGGAAAAGAAACAACAAATTTAAAATAAAATCTTCTTGAGTATGATCAAAGAACAATTTAATGAAGTTACAGATTTCCGTCCATACAGGATGGCAGTTAATCAACTCTGTTATCAACTCTGAGCTGAATCCATTCTTACCCAGCAGTATTGAATGTTCAGTGTTCATCACACGTATCAGTGCAAAAGATCACCACTGATCACTAACAAGGAGATTGTGGAATATGGATGAAGATAACTCAAACAGAAGAGAAGTGACTCCAATAAAAAAAAAGCTTCTCTCACTACCGTGGATAGTAAGATGAGCATGAATGAAGATATCTATGATGAAGAACAAACACAATGACACTGCATACGATATTTCCTCTTTTGACGTGATTGATCCTCTGTCAATAAAATGCAACAACAAACTTCCGAGGCGATACTTTGGGCACCGTTCCAGTCGTGCAGGTCCAAAGTTATAGCAACCACTGATGCGTACAGCAAATGGATGACTGAATGCAACAATTTTAGCCAAAGAGGAACCAAAAATAAAAGTACAGTCTGACACCTGGAGGCTCCACTCCTGGACGAAGCATAGGGAGAGGAGTGATGAGTGCATTTAAGAGCACTATGTCACAGATGCCAAGAATCCCAATTGTCCAGCGAATGAGAGAGGCTGTCTTTTATCTCCCTCTCTCCCTCTCTCTCCTCCTCCACCTTGCTCTCTCCCACTGATTGACAAAGACGCGGCCAGTGCTCCACTCTGGCCAGCAAGCGATACAGCTCTGATGAGCGCTTCGCAATAAGTGTGTGCACTGTCACTAAGATGCAATTTATCCAGCTCAGAGGTTGTTGGGGGTGCGTTCACACCTCACGATGGTTAGCTTGTCTCCACCACCTCACCAGGCAAGCATCAAAACCAGGCCGAGTCGGAGATTTCAGAGGCTCCGTGGAAAATGTTTGTTTGCTCTGCTGCTGCAGCAGATCAGTGGTGGCATGGCTTGCTATTCTCGAGCGTGGGGCTAATTTGACGGGTGACTGCATGGTTTTGTGCCAGTTAAAAACAAATCAGAGGAAGCTGTATTAACATTGCCTGTGTGTGCATGACCTTCTGGGACCATCATTTGATGGTTGAATATTGGACGGGCGGGATCAAAATCCGCCCTGCCTCAGACTGACATGAGCGCACGCAGACGGCGGTTCTAGTCGTGCTCGCTGCCGTCCGGGGAATTACGGCAGCGAGCTCCCCCTTTACGTCTGAATACTGCACCCATGTCAGAGTAGATACACTTTCATTAGTGAAAGTGGTCCAGTATACAGGAGGATGCTGTTTGCAGATTGTTTCCAGTTACATCCCATGACAAGATAAATTGTTTCCAATACAGGTAAAGGCCTGCCTCAATTTCATTGCACCTCATAAGCACAATGATGGTTCTTGATTCTCAGAAACAAAGGCATTGATAAGCAAATCATAAATCCCGAGAATTCAATCTTGAGAAATGTGTCAAAAATAGATGGTGGAATAGGTACTGCACCACAATAAAGATGTTACTTCTTAGTACTTCATTTTAGCTTTCCACATAAGGTAATCTTATGTTTCCATCTTTCTTTTTTTTTTTTGTCAAAAAAGTTACTGCTCTCATCTGAGGCATATAACAGAATCAGTCTTTATATAGCTGAAGATAATGATGCATGAAGTTAATGAAATATTCTCCAGAAATTAATTTCAAATACATTTCTGGTTCACAGGTTTAGAAATATGACAAGAAAAAAAAAAACTGTCTAAAATACAATGATTGAGTGATTTCAAACCTCAAAATTCAGTTAAAATTTGATAGCTACTTTGCCTTCAGGTAAAAGTGTGTCATCATCACAACCACTAAGGCAGAAAATGATTTTTGTGTGTAAAAGTTAACTGCTACCAGTAAAAGTAACGTTACCATCATACTCACAGACAAACTTGTGCATCAGTCTAATTTTCCGTAGAAAATGTGTATTGTTTCCATGGAAAATGTGTATTGTTTCCATCAAGTAATAAAATAATATTTTTCTTTCTTTTCAAAGCAGCATGTAATAAATGCACACACAAATGGACAAATCTTATTAGCTGTCATTACAGCCATGAAATGGTTTGAAGAAAAAATAGATCATCATAAAACATGATACAAACTACAGGGGAACCACGCAGCACAAACATTGTCTTGTGAACTGGAATATAACCTAGAGGAGGCCATCGAAAACAAACCCAGAAGGGCAGGCATACCTATTATACCACCGGCGTAATGTGGTGCTATTTTGTAAGTGTGAACATACTGCTGTGGTCAACCTCCCCATTGAATGGCTAATATATTGGATTTGCATGTGGGTTCCCCTGAGGACTGAGGAAACATGCGCCAAAGAAAATTGATAGGGAACAATGGGTCAAGCCAAGGTGAAACGGAGCTGGACGTGCAAATGAGTAGCAGGAGTGCGGTCAGTCAAGGGGCTACACCAATCAAAGCCATGGCTATGCCCCCGGGAATAGCTGAGGATTAAGGGGGAAAAATCCATTATCAAAGAATATCAGTGTTTGGGATTTTAAAGCAAATCTCTCTAACATTCTGGGATGTGTTGTACATACAGTAAAAAATACAACCATTTTTAGCAAGAACGCTATATGTAATGCAGTTTTCTGGTTCACTAAGGAGATGAGCGTGTTTGCCAAAACAGATACAGCCCGCAAATACAAGTACATACACTTACATAATCACACATAAACAGGCAGACATTATTCAGAGAAAGATTCCAAATGATTTTATATAAACTAGAGTAAGTCAATGGATCTCTGAAGAAAAATTGAATTCATTCCCACACATCTAATCAAACTCTTCGAACCCTGTTCAGTGATTTCACATCATCTGCTGATAAGCTTTTAAAACACCTCAATGGTCAGAAAGTGATTGACACTCATACATTAGCATAAGAACAGAGCCCAATGTTTTTAAAACACTTCTATACACTACAGCTACTATCATTACTTGATTAAGACACATTCTGCACAGCAACCAGTATCACACTGTCAATATAAAATCCATTTTCCTGTTGTTGATAGGGGTGGGGTAAGAGACAAAGTGGTATAAGGAGCTATAATTGCAAAGCAGTGGATTAGAAGCATAAGGCAGCTTCTTTCACAGCTCAAAGAGACATCCCACAATCATCATCTTCTGAGCTCAGTAATCGCAGAAAGCTCAGATTTTCGTTCAAGTATACAAGGAATCAAATGATGGAAATGATATTTCTTTTTTCTTGTTGAATATATGCAAGATGGGCATAAATGTCCGGGAAAATGACAGTAATGCGCAGTATCAACTGACAGAAATCCTCAACAGCTACTTCACCACAGATATTGATATGTATGAGTTCTAGATATTGGAGTTCTGTGACCACATACAATTACAGCAAATCCTCAGTGAGGCTAGAAAAAAAAAAAGAAGGTTTACAGGCTGAAACTAGGACATGTTCTAACCTCCACATGTGTAGGTAAAACACAGCATCCACACACCATTACCTGGTGTGTCATATTGCCCCAGAATTCAGAATGAAAGATGAAATGAAAACAAGTCATGAGGCAGTAATCATTAAAGTATATGACAGTCTGATTTGATTTTACAATATTTACATACATTCATCCAGATTATTTTTATCTTTAGATATACCCAAGACATTTTTCAAATATACATTTTGCATTACAGGACATGTGTTTTATACGTAGATGTTACATTTTATGTAGTTTGTAATTAGTGCTAAGAACAGTAGTTGTAGATTGGAGGTTGTAGAGCATTTTGAAAAGAAGAAAACTGATAATATTGATACCATTGTTACTATTACTACTGTTACTTTTGCATTAGTAATAACAGTTCTGATAGTGAAAATAACAATATGAAGAGAAACCACTGCACAAAAACATACTGTCCAGCCCTGATTATGTCTGTTAAATTGGTGCTTTCCTTGCAAGACACATAGGCCTACAGTAATCAAACAATAATTATTTTCTGCATGTGTGTGTGTATGTGTGTGTGTGTGTGTGTGTGTGTGTGTGCGTGTGTGTGTGTGTGTGGTGTATGTGTGTATGCATGGGGGAGGAGGAGTTGTTACTTCACTTTCCGCCAATAAAATTCTGCAATAATTGATCCTTGAACAACAACAACAACAAAATGAAATATCAATACAACTCTACCAAGTGTGAATCAGTGAATTATTAAAAAAAATAGATAAAAATCTGAAAAAAAAGGAGATATTTGATGTACTCATTAACAAGGCCCCCAGTAAAATGACTATCAGTAAATTTTTGATAGTACATGGTTGATGCCAAAGATAGTAAGAGCTAAACCTCGCTGATACTCAGAAAAATGCATTATTCATCTGACCTTCCCAAATTTCCAGATCCCCCCCCCCATCGCAATGGAAGACATCAAAGTCAAAGTCCTTAAAAACCATCTAGAAAGAACTTAGACCCACAAGCCTGGGGGTATATCTACTTTGTGACTCTTTTGCCTTTCAAGAATGTGAGATCGAAAAGAAAAGAAAAGAAAAAAAAAAAACCTTTAAAGGGCAGGATGGTTGAACAACTTATGACCTAACCTTTGCCTGGGGTATGCTGGTATATACAGAGATTAGCATCAAAATGTTTCCCTACAATGGCACTTGTTCGTTCATGACCATGCATCACCAAACTGACACAAAATTTCAAGAGTTGATTTTCCAGTATGACTGTGGATGTAAGTATTCGGTCAACTCAGTTGACTTGGGGTTTTGGCTTTTCCTGACACAGGTGACCTTTCCAACATGGTTGTCTTTGTAATAACCAACATTTCTTTCTTTGGGGGCAGGGGGAGGTAAAAAATTATCTGAAAATAGTCCTTTTATGTCCATTTCAACCAAATCATCTATTTTACAGTTTTTTGACTTTACTAACTAAATCAGATTAAAATGGCCACAAATAATTAGAGTTGTCTGTTCATGCTATCTGAAAGACCTTTATCTATTGCAAATGCAATCATTTATCTGTTTTTCATGGTCAGACTTAAGTTATCTCAAACAATCTTTCTGTTTGCATTTTGAAGTTGCATCCTTTCACGCCCATGGGGATTTAATCATGGTTCAGGAATGACGCATTTGCACATACAGACAGATTAACATCACTGAGGTCACCCACAAAGCTAATGGCATTGTTACATAATGTAATTCTTTCTTGAGAGCTTGAGATGGAAAAATCTGCACTTTTTTGTACATGAAACAATCAAGATGGGGAAAAGAGAAAACCAACACTAATTTAATGGCATGTACAAAGTGTATTACATGCCAGACAAGAATATATAGAATAGAAAAGCACAACATCAATCCTTACATAAAATTCCGTACAATTTACATAATACACAAATGGCTGGTTTAGTTGTCATGGATTATTCAACCATCTATCCTAGGATAAGGATGGCAAAAGATGAGTGGCAGGCTTAATTTGTTTGAGGTCTCACTCTTTGTTATCAGATCACACTTTCTGTCACATTCTCTGCCACTACTACCTGCTGTCATCTAAGCTGTCATTATGGCACTCCACTGCACCCAACTATTAGGCCAAATAGATGGATTAAGGGCTACAATATTATTCACCTCATCGCTCAACAAAATATAAGCTGTGGTGACATATCAGGCTGTATCTTGGTCTGTTGACAGATTCTAGTGGCATCATGCTCTATGGCATGGTTTAGTTTGAAGCTAATATTAAACTGTGTCAGGCTAACAATCAGGTATCTTCCCTTTCCTACACTCTGAAAATGGTTCTGCTACTGTAAAGCTTTTTCTTTCACAAGGATTTAATTTTCGTGTATTTCGCAAATCACAGCCAGACTGCAAATCTCCCAACATGTAAAAATGTCGCCATACGCTAGGCTACACTTACCATAAGCCTTGGTGTCAAATCGCGAAAACAACATCTCACGAAAATGTCTGTGACCTCCCCATTCATGAAAATAACAGCTTATTCAGTACCTAAGGCAACCTGACACATACAGTCTTTGTATTAATTAGGTTTTCACAACTTGATAAACTACATTACAGTAGAAAAAAAAAATCCTACTTGGATGCACGTCACTATAGTAACCATAATTTTGTATGTAAGCTGCGCCTAGACTCTTCTAAGCTTTCAGAGACACCATACGTTGTTTTTACACTGAATTTTTCATTGATTCATACAAGTGCAGGATTTGTTGTCAACAAGGTAACGTGATGCCATTGAGCCAGATCTAGTCACCTAAGCAAGGCCTCCGGTTCTTTAGCTTTTCAATCCAAGCAGAACACAATTTATGCAGCAAAACAGGGAAAAAAGAAATGTGTTCCTTATTTGTGATTTGATAATGACAACACGATCGTTTTACTCATGTGATGAATTTTAAACATGTTGGTTTCGTACAGAATGCCCTTCCACTGCCTTTCAAGCAAGTCCCTCCTAAAAAGTACTTTAAAGGGATGGTAAAGTTTTGGTTGAGGTGATAATTCAGCTTTTAACTTTTTTGCGAGATACTTGAAACCACTACATGAAAAATTGCAAAGCATATAATTCTAAGAGGAATTCAAACTTTATTTGATGAAAATTGGTTTTTAAGTGGTTGAGATATCTAAAAACAAAGGTAACAAAACAATCCTGATAAAGGTGGGTTTCACCTTTTATTAGGATTGTTTTGTTTTGGATATCTCAGTTATTTCAAAGGTAACAAAACAATCCTGATAAAGGTGGGTTTCACCTTTTATTAGGATTGTTTTGTTTTGGATATCTCAGTCATTTCAAAACCAATTTTCATCAAATAAACTTTCTTTTTAGAATTATATGCTATTTCATATTTCATAAGAGGATTCTCATTATCTCAAAAAATCATCATCAAAAAACGTTGGAAACCTGAAATCCCATCTCAACTTACACTGTACCATCCCTTTAAGAAACCTGTCCTAACATCTGTATGTAATTGCACAGCCCACGGCTGTTTAGGGATACCAAGCTTGTATTTCTAATTGTGATATGATAAAGCAATTTGATTACTTTGTTATTTCTGTGTGATGAACTATAAATGTCGATATGATTTCTTCTATGTTATATTTTGCCAAATAGATAAGTCTCAATTAGCCTCGATCAAACATCAATTGTTGAGCACAAAGACATGTTGATCTTTTGCACTTTATATTCAATACATTCCCATGATTGTTGTACATTGTATACAGCTAGTTACATGTAGCTGTCTACCTTTAACATGACAGTCATCTGACAAACAACTTCACAATGATGTTTTCATTTCATGCCCCTCTCACTTAACTGTACAAACAAAGCTACATGTAGGTAGGTGGGGCAGTTGACCAAAGTTCATTATCCAGCTGTTCTTAAGTGCTCAGAGAGGCAGCCTCAAAGAAGGGTGTGCAAACAGTGAAACTTAACATTCTAGATCACTGAAAAAAAAAACAGATGATGGGTTTACATGTCATCTTTCTTATAGAGCCATTGAATTAATACATATTAACATAATATTTTTCTTGTTTCTAAGTTTCTTGTATGAAAATGATTCTCCTCCATTTCAGGAAAAAAAAAAAGGACCAAAATGATGGCAAGACATTTCTATCAAAGTTCCACAGATTTTGATGGCTTTCATTCATTTTATTTTCATTTTTGAAAAAGAGTTCAAAGAGTTTTTTTGTATATAAAACGTAACTAACATGACAAAAAACAATATACCTATCTTACATACATCAAAGTATGATGTAAACACAAAATTAAAATTAATAAGGCTGTGGATGTATGCTATTTACTATATAATGTTGAAAATGGTGGGAAAGCTAAAAAAGCACATGCAAGTTTGTAGATGACCTTTCATGTCATGTGACAAACTTTCCCAACTGGAAGGAAATCTTGAGTTGGCAATTTTAGTTGTTTGGATCAACACCAACAGGCATTGTGATCCAAACTTTTCAAGTGTAGCCTTTACAAGAGTTACAGGTTTTATTTTTCTTTGGATGCTATGACAACATCCTCATCACATGAGCTCATCTCAACCCTACTCAATAAAGTTAGCCTTTAGGTGAAGTGTGCTTGCATTAGCCTCTAGATGTAGTATAGTTGTTCTGTCTTGAGGGCAAAGTGTACGCAATGTGTAACACTCTATACTCAATTACAAAGAGTAGTGAAGTGAATTAACTAGTGTATCTTTCATCATTTTGAGAGAAAGTACCAATGTGTAATACTTGAATATGAATGTCATCATGGCAAGCATCATTTTGAAAAAAACAAACAAACAAACATCATGGCACTCATGGCACTAAAACACACGAAGAGTGAATTTAAATTCAGACATCATTGATTACGCAAATCAAACTGTTACCACCCCAAAGCCATCCAAGAAATTTCAGTCTCACAAGAATTACCACAAATCTAAAAAGAAAATATTGTGGTACATTTTGATATCATGAAGAAAATGAGATTCCTGAAAAAAAAAAATACTACAGTCTCAATCTGTCCTTCATCCACGACAAACACAACACTGAAAGATTTTTCACAGCCACAAAACCTTGAGCAAAAAAAAAAAAGAAAGAAAGAAAAGAAAAGAAGTGCTAAGAAGCGTCTCAAGTGATCAGTGAATATCAGTGACTTTTTGCAGGGAATCAGTGTTGGTAATATTGTAACATTGTTTACAAATATGTTCGTGATGTCACTATAAAGGGATTTGCATTATCCATATCACCACTGAATACGAGATACCCGAATTTTCGGATCGCCGTCTCAACCCGCCCACAAATGTGAAAATCATGCCGGGGGATGTAAGGCAAGAGAGTATTACATGTCATTCCTCTTGGTACAGAGAGACCATTAAGCTGTAAATCTAGTCTTGATTAGAGGATCTTTGCAGTGATGGAAGTGGACTGATTGAGACTTGTTCGGTTGTTACTCAATCATTCCATTGTTTAGCACTGGTTTATCCCACAGGACAATATCCCTTGATGAATGGTAAACAGGAATGGAACTGAATTGTTCCGAGGTAGATGGAAGAGACAGGCTTGTCTTATCATACACGGGAGATAAAGAGTGCTCCTCCATCACTGTGCCCCATTTTTCTTCTCCGCACTGATTGAATGACTGCTAGAAAGCTCCTTGGCTAATTCAGCTGTCCACATTGGCTTTACCGAGTTAATCAATTGCTCCGAGAAAGGATCGATGTCAGAATTAAATGTTGCAGACAGGTGACAGCGCAGCAGGGAAAAGTAAGGGTGTTTTTAAAGAATCTTGATTGGATCAGTACAATATGGGTGAATATTTGTTTTTCTTCTCTTTTTTTTTGGGGGGGGGGGTGGGGGAGGGGTGGGCTTGAGGATGGCACTTACTATCAAAGCTAAAGTAATAACCTTAATTTGCTAAACATTGCTGATGTCACATTAATTCAATAGATGTCTGCCTGTTTACTTCACTCGTCAGTTGTTTTTTATTAATGGTTGCAGTTAACTGAAAGTTGTAATATCTCATTTTAGGATATACACAAAGCTTTCACCTACTTTACTTCTCAGATTCAGCTTCCACCTAACTGATGTACTTCTTGCTTTGAGTTAGAATATTTCACAAACAAGGAAAGTGGGCCAAAGAATTCAAACTCTGCAATCGTGTCTGATTGTTTCTCACCGAGATAGATGGCATTTACTTATTGGTGTGTTCTCGTAACATTGCCAGGTGAAGAAAGATAAGATGTATTCCTCCGATGTGATTCATGTCTCCACCAACTTCTTTCAGCACCTCTTTCTGCTCCCTAAATGTTGGCAGGTGGGTATTTCTCTCTCTCTCTCTCTCTGTCTATCTATCACTCTCTACCTCTCCATTCCTACATCTCTCTCGCTACCCCCTCCCTGTGTCTTGTTTCCCAACAGCCACATCTCCATGGCAACTAGCCCCTCATCATCTCGTCTGTAACCATCTCAAGTGCTCCATCTCCGTGTATCTTGTTCAATGACTCCTGCAGCCTCTTACCTTTGTTTCCCACTCTGTAGTTAATTTGTTAGATTGCTATAATTTGTTGAAAGACGAACTGAACTAATTACAGCAAAATGCAGTAAAAAAAAAACACAACAAAAACCCTTTAACCCTTTAATTGTCTTCAACATATCTTACAAGAAGTGAATATACACTGCCTGTCTTAAACAAAATATGTTGTGATTGAAAAAGATTTAGAAAAGAACATTTACATTCACATGACATATATCTCAGACAGTAATAAATAAGATCTTGAATAGATACAACAGGGTCCACTAGGGAACCAGAGAAATGGTATAGATATCTTGGAACAAGTGTACCAAGGGTCGTCTGTGATAATTAATGGTGAACTACATACCACTATCCACTATCATTCCTTCGGCACTATGCCGCCCTACATTCTTGGCTGGATCTCTAGTATGCATTTCTCGATCTTTCTCTCTTCCACTGCGGAACTTCCAGAGGATAGTCTCTCCTGGAGCTCCCACAGCTTGGGAAGAGGAAGAGGAGCTGAAAATTACTGCCAGATTTGATTTCTTCCACCATTTTGTTTGACAGGAAATTGCAGCCGCCCTTGAGAGCCGAATTCCACAGTGTGCATTTCTAAATGTTGGTGGAGAAGAATGCTGAACTGTCACCTGATATTAAACAAACCTTGCTTCTTTCCACAGTGCAACTCATCCACTTTCACTCTACTACCACAGAAAGGTAGATGATGGTGGGTGGGGGGGGGGGGGGGCATGATTGTCGGATAGTCGGACAGTAAGGGGAATCAAACACTGCCAGAAATGTGTGCCAGGGCCACATGGTTTATTTACATTTCCCAAAAAGAATCTTTCTCTCTGTGAAGCAAAAAATCTTTCAACCGATGTCTTACATCCCCGAATACTCACTTCTATTCTCTATGTGGATGGATCTTCATCTGTGAAGAAACCTTCCCATTCTGGCAGTAAAAGCACTCAAAGCATTTGACTCCTATAAGCAATACAGTCCTTTCAAACTGACATATGGCCAAAATGTGTCATTTGCACTCAAATATGAGTTGCTATCTTCAAAAGATAGCTACAAGATGTTTTCGGATGTGGGTAAAAGAGGTACATTTTCCTTTCACGACCCGGCAGTTGAGCGTGATCTATGAAAGAAGTGGTATGAAGGAAAGGCAGCAAACTGACAGAATCCAACAGACAGCTGATATTTTTCTCCTGAAAGCGAGATGCAATCAAAAGACTGCTAGCTACCTGTTATCCAATGCTAGCCCTCTTCAGACGCCCACACAAACGCGCTGGATAAATTGTCACCACGATGCATCTGTCGCAAAAATACCACTCACTTTGTCGTCTCTTCTTTGTCCCAATCACACGCCACACAAATCAGATATGTAAGACACTTTGTGAGACTGTGGTCTTTGCCTTTTTCACTCATTGCATTGACACATAATGTCGACTACACACTGTTCTGCTCTCATCAATGTCAGTATGAATGAAAGCATTCAAATAAAAAGGGGGGGGGGGTCTCTTCTGGCACAAAAATCTAGTTCTAGTTAAGTTGCGGTAAACATCAATACCACGGATTTGACATTTGCCTTGTGCTCTCAGCTTTCAATGCGCCATTCACCTCTTGTAAAATGAGCTCTATATACTCTACACTCCTCAAACAGTCTACATCTACCATTCACTAGAGATGTACAGTGACCTAGAAAAGATATGGGCTTTACTACTGAGAAGTTCATTTCTTCTTAAAATACAAAATAACCACAGAATTTCAGTCTGAGATGTGGACAATGCAACATTGATCTAACTTATCTCAAATAACTAACAGTAGAGCGGGCACAGTGAAAGAATGTACAAATTAAGAAACTAATCTCATCCCTTGCACACAAATTAATGAGATCAGAAGAAGAAGTAATGGACCCCGTTTACAGTGCGAGGCGAGGCCGCGGCTCGGCTGCGGCCGTGCCCAGCCCCGCTTCAGTGTAAACGCGCAAAAGGCCAAATGCGAGGCCAAAATTGGCCTCGCAGTTGGCCTCGCTCTGGCCTTTTCTTGGTGTAAACGCAAACTGGGCCAAATGCGCGGCCAATTTTAGTCTGGCTACCAAACCCTCTGCCTGTATCTTTCGCTATTCAGGATATTAACCCCCTCAACGTTGAAAACTAGTATAGTTTAAGGTGGTTTTGTCCTGCAAAGGATTCTTTCCTTTGGCAAAGGCCTTTGCCCGAACGGCGACTTCGTCGCCACGGAATTCATTTGGCAAAGGGTCTGAAAACCAGACAATACCAAATTGCATTTGTTTCCAAGCAGAGTGCCACTACGACAAAATATTGAAAGGTTTGAATCAAAAGCGCGGCCGAGCCCGGCAGTGTAAACGGACAAAATTGCGGGGCCCGGCCTCGCAATTGAGGCTGGGCTCGGCCGCGGCCGAGCCGCGGCCGAGCCCAGCCCCGCACTGTAAACGGGGTCTAAGGCCACTGAAAAGATATTGAGCAAACTTTACACTTTGTGCTAATGGTCAAGAACAGCAATTCAAAAGTGAGAACTGAGCAACAGCTGTGATAGAATTACACACAGTCAGTTAAGATTAAAACATATGATTTTGATGTTTAGATTTGCAGCAACATCTTGTCTGTTCGGACAGAGGGCAAATGTCCTCCAGAGACTGCTGATCTATAGATTACTATGAATGTCATTAAATGAACACTTGCATGTTTTCATTGGATCTCGGAAAGTCTGCATTCATCTTGGGAAAAATTACACACATGAAGAATGAATTACACTCACTATTAGGAATTTTCCATAATTTGAAATAGTAATGACTATAATCAGTTTGTGTACTTCTTTGACCCTCTCCTTAAAACACACACACACACACATACACACACACACACACACACACACACACACACACACACACAAAGACATTGATATACTCAAATAGGGAAATAAGTGTAATTTAACCCATTCTTAATAGGACTGACATTTCTATATAGATTTAACCAGACTCGGCGTATTCCTGCAAGTAATGGGTCAATTTCCCACAACACCCAATAAAATCAGTTGTTACTATAGTGACCTTCTCAATAATATTGGTATCTTGCATGTCTCCCATTCCCTCATAAATCTAAAAACAGTTCAGAGTCAATTGTTAAACAATATCTACCCTGTAGAGGCATTCCGTGCAAAACCAACCTTTACCCTGCACCCCAGTACGATCAACAGGTAATCTCCCATTTTGGTCAAGCAGCACAGAGTGGAGTGGGCGGTGTTTGGTTTAATTGCCCCTTTACCTCCGACAAAGCTATTCCCCTAGGGCTGTGATTGCCGTGCCCAAACGAGAGACGATGGGAGTTAATGTCACAACCCATCAGCCTAAGATTTGATTTGCTGGATAATTGGGAGATTAAATACACCGTTTGATCACCAAAGAGTAGCTACAAATAATAATGGAGCAGGCCTTTGTTGCGCAATCATACAATCTACCTCCATACCCAATTATGTCTAGCAAATTGTGCCCCTTGTTTCCGTATCATAATTGCTTCAGTGACATATGCTAATGTGGGGTTATTCTATGCTTTTCCCAATTTGATATTAATTAGAATTTATTCTCTGGATGAATTACTATGCCTAATGTGAAATCTACAGCACCATTTTCATAATGATAGGCAATACTAGGGCTTTATTCTCTTTATCATGGAATCCACAGTCTTCTATAATGTGCCCCTACAGCTTGCAGAAGTATCACTTTCAACTGCTTTGTGTCAGCCTCTGTCTTTGATTGAAAAGCTTGAAACTGTTAAATTTCTGGGATCATACAATGCATGGTAAAAGGCTTTGGGTTCCTTTCGAACCTTAAGAAAATCATAGATTTCTATATTTGTAACACAATGAAAACATTTACTATTATATAGTCTTGTAATATCACATATGCTCTTAAGATTGCAAAATGATTCACATGGTCACAATCACCTCAGAAACAAAAATGTACATTTTACCACTGAATGATACAGTTAATGCAATCAGTACCTGATAAGTGTAGTATCTGTTGAAATATGCAATCACACTCCTGCATTCAACATGTAAGCTTTCATTTCTGTTCAATGTTGATTGCTTAAATATTAATTCTTTTTCACTTATTTCAATCTTTATGAATTACAATATTTGTTGCAATATTTAATTCACTTTTATTCTGAGTAACTTCTAACAAACCCAGTCAACCACTCACTGCAAGTTTGTACTGAAAGATTTGCTCTCCAAGTGATTGGTATTTTCTAAGCACAAAGTACTTACACTATGGACATTGACAAGATAAATGAATGTGTTCCCTAAAGCTTTCAGAATGGAAGCAGAAGATTTGACACACTTGATCTACACATGCAGCTATAAACCACTCTCATAGGACTATGGATATCTGAATGTGGTCTTGATCAAAACAAACAACTAATTATTCACACACACAAAATCTTTAACCCTTCTCTCTGAGGCATTCACAAGATGAGTAATGAAAAAGAAACACAAACATTACTGAATAAATCCATACAATTTAATCAGTACAACATAATTTTGAATACAGACATTGGAACAAAAAGAATTGTCACTGTTTGACTTTGTCTCTGAGAGCATGATTTTATACATGAATGAATAGTTATGAATGTAGACAGTCTTATGAATTGAGTTACTCAATAGCTGAACTTGTGCCCTCTCATTTACTGATGGTCATTTTATAGTTCAGGTCTGATTGAAATGTCCTTTCTGATATAAATTAATTTTATGACTTATATGCTGCTATCAATAACAAGGCTGCAATATTATCCATCATAATTGCATTAGCATCTCTAGTTTTACTTTCATCTTGTGTCTTTTATTATTAAAACCCAAAGCACGGTAGCAATTATTTCTGAATATAATGAAGGATAGATGCATGTACTTTACAAACAACTTTTTTTTCTGTGGATATCACCATGGCAACAAAGATGGAACAGGAAATGTAATGATTGTGTGCAAGATGCCTGCTGCCTATAAAACAACATCCCCTCAAGCCATTTGCATTCAAGGTGAGAGGGTTTAGGAAGCAGACTGACGTAAGAAGAGTTGTGCCATGCATGACATATCTCAGCCAAAAAGGGTTATGGCACTTTTGGAAAAGAAGAGAGAAGGAAAAATCCAGGAGCAACAGATCCCAGTTCACGAGTTAGGTAATAATGATACTCCCACAGAGAAAAGTTGAAGTCTGCCAAAGTTATGAAACTAGAGCCTGCCTTGTTCACTTTTGCTGGTGCTATATCAGAGAACCCCTCCACTCCATCATCTGAAAGTACAACCATGTGTGAACGGAGTCATGATTAAAGTACAGAGATGACAGTACTTTCTCAACACCTATGTGGTAGAGAATCAAGACTGTCATCCATATTGCCACATTCATACATGCTTAGCAGGAACTATGGCTCCACTTTCGATAGACAACAGGAATGGAAAGAAAAAAAATAATCTGATCACTTGATAATGCTTGGTTACAAGGACAACATAATGATGGCAGATATACAAAGCTGTAGTATTGTAAATTTCAGTAGAAAAAAACAAAACAAAACAACATGCCACATCTACATATCGTTGCTGCATGAATGACTACTCTCTACAGTTCAGGCTCTTATGTCCCCCCCCCCCCCCCCCCCACCAACCATGTTCCATTTGTAATGACAATGTGATACCACAGTTCTGGTATACCGTGGACTGCATCCATCATACATTTCTGTGCCTCGAATGAACCTTTCCTGCCTGTCTTGCACAAAAGGTCAAGCCTGATGCAGAGCGGTTCATCTGCACTTCCATGGATCCTTTCTTTGCTCCACTACCACCGGCATCGCTGCTTTTATGGATCAAGCTTGGAGACAAGAAGCTGACATCTTCCTCCTTTCCACACCTTCTCTCACTGCTTCTTTTCTCCTTTTTTTTTCCTTCCAGTCTCCAATCTCATCTACTCATCTTTGTTCATCAAGTGTAGGGCATATTGACAAGGCTGATTTCTGGGCGGCATCACCACCAACCCCCGTCTGCCAAGAAGATCAGATGAACCGCCCAGCTTCATATCATAGCACGGTATATGGGTCGGTATATTTTGTACCTTCATCTGTATGAGGTCATGGGAAGTTGTGTGCAAATATTTGAAGCTATAAATTACACAAAGCAGATGTACATAAATACATACATCTCAGCCTATAGACCTCTACAAATACACACACATGCATACACATACATGCACTGACATACAGCCATAAACACACACATACATACAGTGAAGGAAACATACATAAAGTATGCGAAGCCACAACTTGGTCGACATCATGCTTTTGTTACTTGGTTTATGAAATAAAGGAGTCATAGTATATTCTTTGTGTGTGTTTGTGTGTGTATGTTGTAATCAAGTAAACATCATTTTGGAATGTAATCTTTCTTAAGTTTTTCTCAATATATATCTTGATGACATGGAGTAATGTGTGATAAATACCTGTGTTCTCGGAGTACATTTCATTAATGTTCTTTTAAGTTTTCTTTTACGTTTGTCACCTATGAATGGATCTCAGTGGAAATAATTTTGATTTCCACAAATTCTACGCAAACTTGCCTATGACTCTTTATAACTCTACAAACTGAGTAACCATTTTAATGAAATAAAAATTACGAACATATACGATTTGTACACAGAAATATAACTGAATGAATGAAATACATGATTGATAGATTTACCGATCAACAAAAAAAAAATTAAAATTATCTGGAAAAAAGAGAGAGAGAGAGAGAGAGAGAGAGAGAAGGAAAAACAGCATGCTGAGAGTGGAAAAGTTGAAGTCCACTCTTGACCAATCAATAATGGGATCAATACTTTTCCATGTCCCTTTAAACAAAATCAATGGAAGTTTCCTTTTTCTGGAAGGAACAGGATCTGCAAACACTGGCACTTGTGTTTACTAACAAACTTGTTGAAGAAGTGAGCTTAAGATGATGTATGGAAAACACAGGCTACCCAAGCTACCCTCCTAATACACCCTTTGAGGGCCAACAAGAGGATTAGTGTACCCCTCCATCAATTGTTATTTAACTCACAGGATTGCTCCCTCATAATGCCCCTACAATATGTTGCCAAATGGGATGCAACATGTTAATCTGGGAGAATGGCCTACTTGCTCAAACTGCAATAGCAAACTTTTTTAATCATTCTACAAATGGCATAGAGGTTCAGCTACAATGAATTTCAAGCTCAAGTATTCAAGATATCTTTCCTTGCTACATTAGCTTAAAAAAAGCACTTAGCTTTCTCCATCTAAACAGGTTTTTTTATTTTTTCAGTTTTTCCATGTTTGATCTAACAAAAATGCAAACCTTTTAAATGCTATCTGACTGGGAGGTGAGGTTTTTTTGGATGACTAGATTGATAGCATACAAGTCTAAATAAGAGCCCACTATCTGCTGTGTGGGTTGAGAATGCTATTTCAATTTATGAAAGGACAAACCATGGTGTGGTTATAGGTAGCTGTTTGCAAGTCAAGTCATTCTACAGGTGCTATGTCAACCCAAAGAAGGGGGGGGGGGGGGTCTTACATTCACATATTCACATGGATTGACACCCAGTTTTGAAACAACTGCAAGGATGAGTCACTGGTCACTGATCATGCATCATGAAAGTTTCAAACTCCTTTCATGCTATGTAGAGAACATTCCCAAAGGTAGTTTGTTTTGAGAACAGATAAGACCTCATATCTGTAAGTAGAGGGGGTTTAACTGACAGTATGTTTCCCTTTGTGTATGTATGTGTATGTGTCCATAACAAAATGTCAGTGTTTGTTGTTTGTTGTTGTTGTTTGCTTTTGTTTTTTTGCAAGACATAACACATCACATAATCTCAAAAGTTCTCATTTGCCATCAGTGAAATTATGGCAATATATCTCACTACATTTCCGTATAAGTATCATCTGTTACATTGTAATCTGGCTACTTTAGTAATTACAAAGTAAATTTAACACCAATGGCAATTAAACTACACAAGATGTCAAGGGAAATCTGAAGACTTGGGACCAAGAGGTTCACAGTAAGAGGGAAAGCAATTTTGACAAAAATACCATATGGCTTACAGGTAATCAAATTTTACTAGATATAATGAACCAAGGGCATGCCTTGATTGCAATCACTTGGAACTTACAAACAAGATCTCATTTTACATAAATGTTGTGTGGGTAAAATACTTGTGTTTGGGTATTGTGGATGGTAGCTGAAATGGCAATTAAGGAAATAATGATTGATATAAAATTGGATATTGAAATGGAACATGCATCAATCGTCCTGGGATCCTACTCATTACTCTCTTCTCAAGCCGCTGTTAAACTGTACTGGCTGGGTGAGTTTTGCCTTCCTCTCAAATACCTTTTCCCAGCCTGTCAATTGAATAGATGGAAAAGACAACGGCCTCCCACTGTGTAGATTTCAGACTGCCCAGCCGTGTTGCCATGGTGATGGAGGGTTCGGCAGGGTTACCGCATCAGTTGGCTTTGATGCTAACAGTGAAACAAGCTCCTGAACAAGTGATTACTCAGTTGCTGTTGCTTTTTTGACGTACTATGATATGGTTATAAAATGTGGCCGCTGAGTGGATACATCTTCGTTACAACTAGAATATGGAAGCTCTATTTCCATAGAACAGATGGATGGCTGAGGAATGATAAAGATAGAAAAAAAAAAGACAGACAAGCAGAGGTAGAAACAAGGAGTAGAGAGAAAGTAAAAGGCAGACAGTCATAGACTCACTCCAAACTGAAAGAAACTTTCTGTTGAGAGGACATATGATCTACAGGCAAATACTAATAGTTGAGTGGAAGGTAAAGCCATATTTGATGTGTCAGTGGCATATGATGCACCACGCGCTACCCCGGGGTATCGTAGTAACCCGGGGTACCACGTTGTGTAGCGCCATCTCACGTTCACTCGAGTACAACCGCAGAGTTACTGCGTTACGTATGCGCACTGTACTGACCCGTGGTACGGTGCGATACTCAGTATAGCGCTTCATGCACTGACTACACGCACTATTATAATAGCCCGCTAGCTGTGCCAAAGTTACGATCTCGTAGACGTAGTTTCGATCCCGTAATTTTGTAAGCTTTGTGCACTTTGTGCCGAACAAAATATCCTTTCGCAATTAGGATCAAGCTGCAAAAATGCCAGCAGGTGATGGGGGCTATGCCGCACTGAAAGGAAAGGGCCGGAAAAGAAGGAAAATTTCCAGAGAGGAGAGGCTGGAAAACGCGAGGCTTCGCGCCACTCGGAAGTTGGGGAAGGAAGGGGCCGCCGATGTTCTGGAGGTGTTTCAGAAGGCCATTGACGCCGGGGATAAGGCGGAGGCAGATGGCATTATTATGACCCTGCTGGCTCAGGGATTAATTGAGAAAACTACAGGATGAAGAGGGGTTTTTTTTACAAGAACAATGGCCATAATTGAATGTTGAAGAATTAATCACACACAAAAAAATTAATTTCCCACTTTTTGGTAACCCAGGGTACAGCCCTAAAAAAAAAAAATAATTCAACAAAATGGCCGATTTTTTTCTGGTACCCCAGGGTACCATTTATGTCATCATATCTCCAAATGAATATAAGATTGAAAGTTCAGATGGAAGTTTTTCTGATACGAGCATCTTTCCTCTCGAAATTACTCTTCAAAAAGTATGTAGTATCACTACGGATTTGAGAAGATGATAAACTATGTATAACACTCAAAAAGAATTCTTCATTTCTGGCTATATGAATTATATAGTTAACTGACCAATATATTGTTGAAACAGCTATTAACTGGCATCCCTCTAACCTGTGTGTATATTAACTGTGTAAGTCTGGGTGTATTCAAACTTCATGAGTATAGTACAGAAGCCAACAAACTCTCATTAAAAATCATGCTTCATGTCAAGTAAGTGCCTGTAAAACACTCTGCACAACATGTGTACTTATAACATGATTTTAGAAATGACTGTATTAAATGAAAGATTTACTTTCAAACCAATGAGCTAACAGTGACACATTTAAAGGGGAAGGCTAGTAACCGATCAGTGGGAATCAGTGGGAATGCTGAGGGATGATTGTTCCAATCCTTGTGGGATTCATTTAAGAGTACATTGTATATCTACTGCTGTGTGAAAATTATTTGCTTCAGAACGGTCTCATATTCAAGTAATGTGCAGTTTAATGTTTCCAGGTAAGCGTCCGTGGTCAGTGACGGGGCATTAATCTGCACATTACTTGAATATGAGACCGTTCTGAAGCAAATAATTTTCACACAACAATAGATATATAATGTACTCTTAAATGAATCCCACAAGGATTGGAACAATCATCCCTCAGCATTCCCACCGCTTCCCACTGATCAGTTACTAGTCATCCCCTTTAAAAACAGAGCATATTCCTAACAGTTAAGAACACTACATCCTGGTATTCACTACCGATACTTGTTGCCAAACAAGTAGGCTAAACCCACGCTGTGCTATAGGTCCTTCTAGTCAATACAATTGTGCACCGAAAATATTGACTGAGCTTTTGTTGTCTATCTCGGTCAACAAGAGGATATAGCTGTAGGAACATGTGTAATCCCTTAATGGCATATTGTGTGATCAATAACTTACATGGTTTCTCCATGAATAATTAAGCATTTAGAAATGACCATGTCTTTGTCTGCAAAGGATCAATTCTGAAAGAACAGCAAAACACTCAAGTGAACTGCCTCAATCTATCTACCTGTCTCTGTCTAATAATTCCTTATTTTCATGCAATGGTGTAACAGGAGAATTTCCTGCTCCGACTTCAGTATTTTGGGCAAGAGAGGGCAGTCTTGACAAGATTTGGTCATGTTTCATCAAATGCTTTCTGGGTCAGCAAATCTCTGCAAAGGCATTGGCACAGTTCTCCCGAGAAAACAGTGGAACATTACACTCTCACTGACCTGAGATGAGTCTCATGTCCTACCTTACTTCTATCAAAAGCAAAGAAAGACCATAACACCAGGCTTATCCACAATGCATGGATAGCTACAGAACAATTAAATAACTGTCACATGAACAATAAATTTGGGTGTTTCAAGCTTTGATGAATTTGCTAGGTGCACATGAAGATATCTTTCCACTAGTTGGTATGTTTGCTTCTCAGAGGCTCTGCATTACAATACTGAATTTGATCATGAGAAAATTCCATGTAACACTACTAACAGTATTTTATTTTTTTATTTTTGTTTTTGTTTTTGTTTTATTTTTATTTCATTTTTTTTTTTTGGGGGGGAGGGGCATTAATGCTTTTATTTATTTATGGCAATTCCCATAGTTTCATTCTTTAATTATTATTATTGAATTGCACTGAAAAAAAAACCCAACAACAATAAACTTTTTCCTTCATGTCTGTACATAGAATTATATCTAACAAACTTTAAAAAGCTTTTAAAGTGGATTTTCTTGGCTTCCTTAGAGCTTTTATCCAATAAGTTTACCATGAGAGTTTCAGATCACTCAGTACAACTTCAATGTAGTGAATTGAAAGAGAATGCTGGTAAAATTTGTGGACCTCTGTGGAACAGTGAGAATCATAATACTGCCCTCTACAGCTGACTGCCCAGTTAGCCCCATCCTCCTCTCCACAGTTTCGTGCACAAATGGCTCAGAGTCTAGTTGGATTTGGTGCACAGAATGTTTGATGAATCTGAACAGCTGGGCAGGAGGAGCACGGAGGATGATTGTCAGTGTTTACTGGCCATAAACCTTCCATTTACCACCACACTAATCTGACTGGAATTGAGTCAGAACAATTAGTGGAGTGGTTTATATGTATCAAACCACGGCTAACAAGAAATTGTTTCTGGGCATTTTTGTTTTTGTTTTTTTAGTGCCAATGAACATATACAGACTGTGCAACTCTGCTGATGAGCAATATGGGAATACTGCTTGGATATTAAGTTTAAAAGAGAAAAATGTATATACATACATAGAAGTGAAACACAACAGTCTGAAGTGGCTGGCTTAGTGTAGACACAATAGCTGTAGGCTCCAAAAGTAAAGATCTTGCGCTCATCTGTTCATATGTCTACTTTGAAAACACAATCTACAAATACGTATACATACATAGTGAACAGTTAACCATCTGCCATATTTTAGTCATTGGTATGCAGTTCTGTTCCCTGACAGTTATATCATTCATAAATCATAAATTCATAAATCATCCATAACATTAAACACAGAAAATTTGTCATCTGCATGCTTTAAGAAGTTATTAATTTTTTTTTTTTGAAGTCAACTCTCACACTAGCAACAGATACAGAAAGCATTTCAGGAACATGTAATGTTTATGTGCTAGCCCATGGGCAAAATCCATCCAACTAACATTCTTCATTCTTGTTCTCCTCCTCTTTCTTTCTGTCATTCAGCTTTTCCATCCACTTTAATGATTTTTTTTTTTTTTTGGAAGCATTTTACAAGCTTGGAGTGAATGTCAGACTGACTATGTAGTACTATGTAGTACATAGTACTGACTATGTAGTAAATAAAGCAGCAAAACTTATAGGAACAAGCTAAATAATCCGTAGATTTACTGTACAGACTACCTCTCACAACTTCTCCTTATCTTTATGACAAGTACCATGGCAATTAGTGATAATTCTAAAACTTGATTTGCAACTGTAACACTTTTTGCAAGGAGGCACACCCATCAGCTCACACAAAATACTGTAAATGGTCATTTGGGTTTCCTTTTCTGTTTCATACCATTTGCTTTATTACCTGCTGTGAACACAACTGCTCCCACAAACATAAATTGTAGAAATATTGATATTGGAAGATAATGATACCAAAAGTGGCATGATAAGTCATAGACTCAGGATTAAATATATGAAGATGATGACAGGTTGTTACACATAGTACTTTTTTGCTGCTTTTTTTTTGACAGCTCACAGAAGTTATCAACAAAAAGTATCCCCTCCCCCCCCCCCAAAAAAAAAAAGAAAGAAATTGAACTGGCAGTTTCTCTTACAAGTTTTCACACGTTGCACAACTTTGAAGGACCCATATACCACAGTGCCAGTTGAACGAGAAAACATTAATGGGATATCATCGTGATACAACCGGATCTACAGATATGAAAATAACATATATGTGATTCCCATCTTAACCCAATTTAGAAGAAAGAAAAGAAAAAAGGCTACTTTATTGCCCTGTTATTATATACATCAAAAAAAATGGTGCACTATGCTGCATTTTGCCCCCCCCCCCCCCCCCGAAAAAAAAACCCACACATAAAACAAAACAAACTTAGGCACAACTTGTTATCATGATTAGATGGCAACAGTAGTCTTCTTCCAGAGAAAGCTATGGATGGATTCCTTTACATCAGCACCCCGCAACATGGCTTCCCCCTCCTGCAATACATCTCCCATATGTGACTTTTGAATCATTGAACAGAGAAGGCCTAATCCTACATTTGAATTCAAGAATTAACACCAATGGGCTAATCACAAATCTAACTTCAAATCTTAGCATCATGGTCTCATATGGGCAACCTGAAATGCTGACTTTTTCAAGTCAAACACAGGAGCAAAAATTTCCTTCATCAAAGAAGAGTAGATGCAACTTGATGCCAAAAGGACAAAGGTAATTGCTGCCATTTGGTATTCTGGAAGGGGAAATTAACCTCATATAAACTATACCGGTGCTTTTTGATACCTAGCTGTCAACTTTAGTCATCACTCTTTACTCTAAACATATTACTTTTAAACTTTTCTCTGTGAAGGAAAATGGTGCCTCCTATTCATAATATAACAGTACCACATCAAAAACTTACAGCATGATCTTTTCAATCAGCATGTCCTATTTCAGTGGATCTGCATTCTGATCATCATAAAAAGTAACATAAAAGACATCCATCAAATGAACCAGGAAAGTCTGCATGAATAAAGATATATTACAGAGTCAATGAGATGTTAGAGGACAGGGGTAAAGTCAAATAAAAGGAAATGCTGACACTTACTTGGCACATTTGAAGCAGGATTTGTGGATGATGTCTGCCGTTGGCATGGCAACTTCATCTCCCCTCTCAACCTTGAAACCACACACTTTGCAGCCGCCGAGTGGTAGGAGCATTGCAGACTCGCTTTTGCTCCGCCGCCTCAGTGACTTCTCAGCCTTCACACCGACAGACTCTCGCGATAGCATGCGACGCAACCCGGAGAATGGACGCTTGTTAGAGGGCGCTGTTGTCGCTTCCAAGTCCTCCTCCTCCATAATGATGGAGGATCGCTTTTCTCGCTTGTGGCAACTGTAGGGATTGTTATCAGAGTGGGCTCGCTGTTTGGGTATTGAGACCTTCCCATGATCCTTCTTGCGAGGCTTGGGATACTTTTCACTCCGTCGCACAAAAAAGTCTGGTTGCATGATGCTGCTTTTTGCGTGAGGCAGAGCTCGGTATGAGGCGGGCAAGGTGCTTGATTTGGATTTTCCCCCGTTGAACTTACTCTGAGAATTGTCCACTTCAGTCTGATCCTCTCTGAAGAGACTAGATCCAATATTCCTTGGCAAGGTGCCAGATTTGCGAGGCTCCTCATGCTCCTCAAAGACATCATCGAGAGTACACGTGTCCATGCGTCCCTCGCTGCGACTACGTGTCGGCAGCCGTAGACGCTTGAACCACGGCGATGACTTCGGACCTGCATCATTTCCCTGAGCGGGATGACCATTTGCAATTTCGTCATCAAAAAAGGTAAGGGACAAGTCAAAACTAACTTGTTTTCGTAGGAGAGGAGCACTGTGACACTCCATCGTTCGGCTGCGTCCAGTAAAGCTGGATCCCCGCTCACAAGTCATCTCATTTCTACTATCCACAGAGGAGCTATCGCACGTCTCACTATCAGTGGTGTGCTCCATCAGCTCATATGCGCAGCCTTCGCCCACCTCCCCTTCATCATGGTACATTCCGTTCATTCCACTCTCAGCACTACAAATCGAATTATCCCTGGACAATTCCATTTGGCCCCCTAGGGGTGCATTTTCAATTCCACTGTCATCCTGTATTGCATCCTGCTGGTGTGACTGTGTGACCACAGCACTGGAGAAATTGCACTTTGTTTTGGGCAGACCCATCTCACTGACTTTCAAAGAATTCACACCATATTCTGGGTTGAAATCAACCCTTCTGGTCCAGATTTCTTCTACCTCAGGTTTGGATGTTGAGTAATTTGTGCTGTCATCAAAGGAGAGAGAGCGAGTAACCTTGAGGTCTGGTCCGGCTATTAGCTTATTGCAATTGTCATTAAAGGCTTTGCCATCTGGCTCTGTGTGATTAATTTTGGTCGTGTTGGAATTATTGCCCTGCACTGTATGTCCAGAGTCCAGGCTGGAGCCAGCCTCAGACTCCAGCGGAATATCAACGACAATCAGTCGCGGGGAGTCGCGGAGCTTGGGTTCGGAGTGAGCGTGTTGGAGAGCGTTGGAATCACGAACATTGTCATTGATCTCATTTGTTCTCTCACTGTAGGACATGCATCGTGAGGAGGCTGAACGACGGTTGGGATGCGGGCTCGAATGTCGTTGCTTATTGATGGAATTACAGCTAACACTGACCCCAACGTTGACCGGCTCGGCCGAAAAGCCGGTATTGTTACTGCGACTGCGATTCAAATTCTGTATCCTGCCCTCATTCCCAAGGTATGTCAACATTGCGGGTTCACTAGTCTGTCGAAATATCCTCCTATCATTCACACACTCCTGTGAATTACTCCCCCGATCTATTGCCGGATTTATCGTCAGCATGCGCTGCCCAGATCCAAGACTAGGGGTGCAGGGGCGCCTCCTCCTTTGGTAACGAGCGTCACTGAAACCTGGGTTGTAACTGAGAGAGCGACCAAACATGTGGGTCATCTGTGGCCGCCCAAGAGCGAGACTCAACTGCTGCTGCTTGTTTCGATTGGTCATATCTGCCAGGCATCGAGCCATCGTTTCCCCGGCAACCGCCTCCTCAAAGCTCATAAGCCGAGGGCGGTGCTTGGGCTGAATAGCATCCACGCCGACAGACGATGGGGAGGACTCCCCACCACGCCCAGTTGTGCAGATCTTGTCGTCACCGTTTATCTTACATCCCACCATCTCCCCCAGCATAACGCCATCCTCCATCTCGACCTCTCGGCTCCCAGCGTCATGCTTCTCTTCCCCCTCCCGCCTCCCTGGTTCCTCCATGGTTAGAGCCCCCCTCCCTCAGTGGTGCGCGGCATTAAATACTCTCACAATCAATCAAGACGTGGTCCCTTGTACTCCTCCTCCTCCTCTTCCTCCTCCTCTCATTAAAGCTTCAGCTCGTTAGGTGATTAAAACCAGAGTGTTGACCAAACAGGGCAAACTCATCAATAATGTGGCTGTCTCCCAGTTTCCTCGTGTTCATAACATGCGCACAGATCTTGCCAATCACCATTGGGGCCTCAAAGAGTCTCTTCAAATGCCATTCATCATGTCTATCCCACTAATCCACTTCTGGTCCTTGAGACTACAGCCAATTATCTGCATGAAAAGAAAACACACACCAAACTGTTATCCATGGATATCTAAGAAATTGAGATTGGTTAGTACCATTTCATGCATACATTTACAATTACAATGTAGACTTTCTATGTACTCTATTTTACCAGCTCCCCTTTGCAGCATCATGAGTGGTAATTGAATTGTTGGAAATCTTACAGCTCTAGATTCTTGATTCCTTGCAATGGTGGAGAGAAAGTCAGAGAATAAACAAACAAGTCATGATATAAATCCATTTCCTGTTCATTGCAGGGATTATGGTTTCTATGAAGAAACTAAATTCATCTACCCACATATAACATCATTTCATCCACTGGTTTGCACTTTTAAAATGATGAAACTTAGTCTGATGAATGACAAAGGCTTCTGAGTGTTTGGTAACTAAACAGTAAAAAGCTGTCAAGGATGTAACAATCTGTACAAATTGTAAGAAATAGAGGAAAAACTCATGCTATCAATAAGATGTTTGAGTGGTTTTATATCATCTTTTTTTTTAAAGTTCAAAAATTCAATAAATGACTGGATCTTCCACTTATCTGCACTCCACCCGGTCCTTACAGAGTTGATGAATTGAGATACATACTTAGAAATGCAAACCTGGCAGATTTATACATCCTACATACTGTAGCTATGCAATGTGAATCATGGATATCATGCTGTGAACATACTGTAAGATTTCGAACTGAAGGCTACAGAAAAAACAAAAAAAGCAAAAAAACAAAAAAACAACAAAACAACAACAACAACAACAACAAACAAACTATTTTGAATATATAGACGTCAAGATAGTTCCAAGTTTTCCACATTAGCTTGATGCAAACAAAATATGTGTCCCACAACGTTTTCCATTCTGAAGACATCAAAAAGAAACAACAATGCATTTTTAATAACAGAAGAAATAAATGTTTTGGAAAATATGATAGGACATTTAAAATCATCTCACATGGCCAGGCCATATCATAAACTCAAGTACACTCTAGATGAGGACTGAATGGGTTACGGGCTGTAAATCATTGCACAAATTTTGAAGAGCATGGATGACGCTTGACAAGGCAGCCATGAACGAGCACACCCGCCATTTCAAGTCATTCAAACATGCTGGTGAATGATGGCATTTGCTCTTTGATAAATCATTACCTGTATCATGATAAACAGAAAACGATGACATATACTTCCCTTCAAACGATTTTGACATGATTTTCATTCCCACTGTTGTTGTCGTTGTTGTATTTTGTTTCTGATATTATCGTGTCGTGTGACCAACAGAGATATCAGCGTTAATCAAATAAGTACACTGTAGCAATCAGCAGCACACAACGTTGTCTGCTCACTACCTTATATATCAAATTTGCCATCTATTTTCCTTACAGCCATCGTTCCTCTGACGAAAATACCCCCAGCCTCCCCCTTCCCCCTTTTCTCTTTCGAGAGAAAAGTTCAGACAAATCTGATCGTTTATACAATACCATGGTAACCAGCACCATGGATAAGCCCACGAGAGACAGTGACACACTCCTTGTAATTTGATTGCACTTGAAGACAGATGGCGAGTAAATAGATTAGAGAGAAGCTTAGTCTTGTGGCCTGAACTTCAGACTCTCAGACATATTGAAGCATTTCTCTGCTTGATCTTGTTAAGACCTGCATATGTTTGCCCTGTTTAAAGGTACGTGTTCTCTCTTGAAAGCAGTATCATCCTGTGATTGTCTAGATCATCTTTATGAAGACCACTTAAAGACCTACTGTAGAGCAAAATATGTTCAGGGCAGGAAATTTTCACGAATTGGATCTGATGGCCTTTTTCGCGGCATGAAATTTCGCCACTGGCATTCAATGCATATACAGTGTAGACAAGAACTTTTGCATGCAATTTATTTTCGTGAATCTTAGCTCTCACAAAATCAAAATGCATGCAAGCACTCTTGTAAAAGTAATTTCTGATTTTTCAGTTATCCACAAGTGCTACCTCTACTGATCAGATGGCATCAAATGTCACCCGAATTCCTGTATACACCATTTTTAGTGAGTCTAAATTTTTGCAAATCAGGACTTCTCAATGATTTTGCAAGTGGTTGAATTCACGATCATGGAGTACAATAGTGAATGGTGAAATGTAAACATGCATGTCACATTCATATCAGGATCAGAGTCAATATTTTTGCTTGTCTTTAAATGTGGAAAAAGCACCCAACTCGCAAAATATTTGCAGTATACAGTATGCTCTTTCCTTTTTTGAACTTCTTGTGGCAGCTTTTTAAAGCTGCCATGCCTCGTAATAGCTTGAATTGTGCCTAAAATATTGTGTTCACAAATCTTACATTTCAATGATTGCTTGATTGATTCTTATTTTCCTCAATTGCGACAGCCAGAGGAATACAAGCCCTATGATGGTCTAGTTCATCTTTGTAAAGACAACTTCAAGACCCGAGTCATGATGCAGAATACTCAGACCACATGCAGGCATCACTCCAAATGATTTCACATCCTTGTTAAAACAGTCCCCTTTCCTGTTCATGTTTATTTTCAAGTTTCCTAGTCCCATGAGAAAAAGGTATACAAACATTTGTTTCTCATTTTGACATCAAAATTACACTTGTCAGCAATATGAACAGAGAGGTTGTGGTGCCCGAGTCATTAGATATGTACAATGTACATGTAAGATACAGCGGATATTCTAATCTATTCTAGAGATTCTTCTTGCAAAAAAAACAAAACAAAAGTGTTCAGAAGAAAGAAATGTTCCTTTGAGCCTATTGAAACATAGTTCATGTAACATCATGTGTTTGCATACACTATATTAATGTATGACGAAAATGTATTTATATTACACAAAGTGTACCCTGTACTTTGCCTGCTTTAGTAACTTTTTTACTGTTCCAAAGAAAACAGAGATATCTGGGCCATAATAGATCAAACCATGCTTCAAATCAAATCTTCATCACTTTATTCACAATTGTTGTGATGTTCTGACTTAAAAGTCTCTTTAACTTGTAAGAGAGGAATACAAGGAGACTTGTCCACAAAAATTGAAGGAGGCATGATGGATAAACTACCATACGGTATGCCAAATGTCCCATAAATCACAAAAACTCAGCTTTATCGATCCAAAAAATTAGTTTATCGGTCTGTCATTAAACCAGGTTTTTGTTTTATAGAAACTCTGTATACTGAGTATAAAAACCAAGTTTATTGTGTTAAACTTATTCTTTCACTTGATAAACTGAGTTTATCACTGAAAACTTCCTATATCAAATGACAAGCTAAATCTTTCGGCAATAAACTAAGCTTTTTGAGCAATAAACCGAGTTTGTTGTCGATAAACTCAGTTTATTGTCTTTATGGGACATTTGGCCTGCTATACTACCAGCAAAATTTAAGAACATCAAGAACCATGCCATCACACTATTATGAAAAATCAAATTTCTTTCCCCTGCACACATATACCATTAAGTTGTTGGGCAACTAGACAAAATGCCCAGACAGAATGGCCCAATTGTGTTTATTACATTTCCCTGAGTATAAGAAGAAGTTGGCAAGAGTTTTGACCAACTTTTGACGAATGATAACTGGCAGATTTTGTCACATGACACAAAGTATTATGACATCACTGCCCGCCCATCAAGAAGCCAGCTCTTCCTCTATTCCCACTGTACTATTAGTACAGGCATCACTTCTTCAACACACACAATATTCACCTCATTTCATGGAGGTCTGTGGTTGGGACTCTGGAGTAGACCACCACTTTCACCATAAAATTCAAATTTCTGGAATTGTCAATGCAGTGTGAATGGGTCAAAATTCAATAATCTTAGAGAAAGTGGATGATAGAACTGGGTCAAATTCAGCATTCACATTCACACATAAGATTCCACACACACACACAAAAATTGCCCCTGCCCCAAACACACATGTACACACACATACAAACACACACACAGACAAACCACATATTCCATACTCTCTCCTTCTCTTGTCCTCTCCTTTCCATTTCGCATTTATAATTAAGGAGGAACTGAAATGCTGCTGGATGTTTGATCCCAAAGGACGCAGCTCTTGATGGATTGAGGGAAGACCTCTAGCAGTTCAGCGAGACAGAGTACAGGATCAACGACAGATACAACATGCCAGTAATAACCATCTTCATGCACACATACGGCACAGCAATTCACACATGACGATGGATTGGACTGTGTATCAATCATCTCAAAAAGATTTCTGGGAACATCTAGTGCTGACAAAATGGCTTAAGGAATCTGACTGGGGGCACTGTTCCATGGAACTTCTTTCATATATAGATGTCAATATTTCAATTGGATTAAAAACAATGTACATCGTATAGCTAGAAAGATGAATTTAGTTAATCAGCAACCAGAGTTGTTATCTTGAAGGGGAAAGCAGTTGAATGGTAGACAACCACAGAGTGCGCTATTTCAATCTTGGCCCAATTTCACACAGTACACAAGCAATTTTGCTGTTTCCACAGTAACAAATGAAATGCTCACAGCTAGTTAGTTGTTGTCTTTATGTTGCTGACAGTAGCTGCAATCACTGTAAGTGCATTATGAAAGTGTCTCCTGACCCAGAATGACAGCTAGGGTTTCTGACAGTAGATGAAGAAGTGTTGATGAATGGTGAGAGGGTGATGGGATAAGAAAGGAGAAGACAGATCATAAGACAAATCGACAGACAGACAGACAGACAGACACTGAATACCAAGGGAATGACATTAAACAGGTTATGCATCTTTTGATAAGAAATGCAGGATTAAAGTGAAAATGACTCTTAGCAATAATCACTGATATGAAATACATTTTGTAACTCCTATCAAAATCTATTTTTTTAACAATTTGGCAGATAATATGATTACATCATTTCAAAATATGTAAACCAAACTATTAAAAAAAGTATGTTTTGATGTAACAGGTGGCCATTTAAAGATATCAAGTACATGGAAAACAATCAAGTTTTCTTTTGATTAAAATCAAGTGATATTGTTTTGTGTCTAATAAAGCTCCTTACTGGACAGCAGACAGCCCACGGCAGACAAAATCTTATCATTTGTACAGGAAGATTATGTTGGTGTAATGACTCAAGAGTAATTAGTACAACGACCAGCAGAAATCACTCCACTCTCTTTGACCACAGTCCAAGAAATCATAAATCCCATATTTTCATTACCACTTCTCTCCTTCGCTCTTTTCTCTCATCAGAACTAGCAGAAAGCAGGCTTACTGAGAAAAGAGAGCGGTAATTAATATACCTGTTCTCGTTAAGTGAGTGGCTGGGACAATCAAACAGGCAGTGAGTCACGACAGCATGTAACACCATAGTGGATATGTGCGGGATAAGGGGGTTCAAGACGTAACAGAGATAAATTTTGCTCATCGTCCACAGTTCAAGTGCTTAAAATCTCATCATAGCCATTTTCATCAAGCGCCTGTCATCATCTGGATACAGGGAGAGCTTCTCAGACAAGACCAATCTCTGGAATAAGCATTCAAGGGGTGTGATTGGTCACGACAAGGAAGATCAAATCCCATGAGAACAGAAAGTAGTCCTGAATGAATGAAAGCATTCATATTAAAATAGCACACTAAGAATAACTCAAGTGAAAATAATTCTTATGAACAAGAATACATGACTGGCTGAAAGGCCATATTTGACCTGATGATGATGTGATATGGAGTCATATTTTGTTCTCAACATTCACTATGTCTAACAGTGATCTCTCGTGCAGAATATACCATGTTCACATTGGTGAAAATGATTTTTCCACTTTCACATTTGTAAAAAAGCAACAAAAAGAATTTTTCAGGAACACGACAATATCTGTCCCTTATTTCGGTCAGTGGGACAGAGTACAATTATGGCCTTGATGTATACACTTCCTTGAAAGCCTTAATATACTGTAGCCCACTTTAATTCAGTATGAGATGCCAATAAGTAAAATTTTCATGGCATCTACATAGGCCACACAATTATAATAGCTTTTGTTTTTGTTCTACTTAGCACAACTGAGATAAATTTTTCAGTTTTGTAACTTCAACTTGAAAGTGTCATTCTGACTGTCAAACTATGCAGTCCAATTGTATGATTTGATCTACAGTTTGACACTGGTACGAGCTATGGTGGGAGAGAGAATTCTTGTCTTACTCCAAGCTATTGCCAACCTTGTGATCCTTCACAAACATCAACACTTTCAACAAACCCTTGATGATATGACAATCAGCAAGTAAACTAAATCTTGGTTGAGGTATCAGACCTTCTTGGAAATAAAAGAGAGCCTCTTACAAGTAATGTTTTGTGTTCTATGTATTCACTGGTTTCAATTCATTATCAGATGAAACTGAAAACTCTTTGCACTAGAAATTAATTGGTGTCACATAAGCGTATCACAATTCAGAAACCTTCAAAGATGGGTCTTGTTTATTTCATGCGGAACCACAATTGCGCTTCCTTTTAATAGTATGAAATCAGTCAATTATTGTCACAGATACCATAATCATGGGGGCGCTATGGGATAGTGGATATGAAGCCCAACTCCCAATCGGAGGACCCAAGTTCGACTCCTGCCCAGTAACTTAAGTCCTTGGACAAGATGTCTTTACTCAGGATGTCCCTCTTGATCCAGTTTTATGAATGGGTACCTGGCAATGCTAGGGTAATAATAATGGCAGGGCCCTCTGGTAGAGCAGTAGCAACACTGAAAAGGCTACCCTGGATGATGATGATGATGATGATGATGATAATGATGATGAGGATAATGATGATGATGATGATGATGATGATGATGATGATGATGATGATAATAATAACAATGCATTATTATCATAATTAATATCATTATTATTATAATCAGCTGTTAGCACACAGACAATGCCCACTTTCACACTGCAAAATTTCTCTCCAGCTTTCGCATTGCTAAAACATGTTTCTGACCATGTCTATGCTTGCAGTGTGTGTGCACAATGAAATGAGTCTCCAAGCACTGACAAGCAGCAAATAACATTCCTAATAACAGCTGCTTACTTAACACTGTGGACTGTCTGTCAACCGACTCTGTAGATCCAAACACGCTTGCATGCAAGAGTATGTAATAGCCATTTTCACACTACATCACCATGTAAAACTCCGACTGCACATGCCTAGTGCCTAAACAAGTGACTTCAGTGTGAGCCTGGGCACCTGAAATGTTTCTTCACGTGCCAATGCATATCCCGAGAGTTAACATTTGTGTGTGTGTGTGTGTCTGTGTCAAGACACAGGAATTAAAAGCAAAAAATCCACTTTTAAAGAACCTTCAATTTGGGGGTGGGTGTGATTGCAGCTAATCACATGTATGCAAAACACTCAAGTATATTATAGGTATTATTTACCATTAGCAGATGAAACAAAAACCCAGCTTTAGTGCTTCAAAACAGATTTAAAATGTGAGTTATGGATAGAAACAATATATGTAAAAATCTTAATCAGTATGATCAATGTTGGCAGTACTGTTAAATATACATGTGAACAATAGTTATGATAAAATTGTTTTTAGATTAAACTGCATACAGTTATGGTTTATTGAGAAATACAGTGATATCTTCTTATATTTTAGGCTTCTTATATTTTATCTTCTTATATTTTAGCAAAATGTTAACATGGTAGGATGTTTTGTGATACAACTGACCTACACATATGCATCACGTGATATCTCGAACATTTTTTAAATCACTGCTCCCCATGGTAAACAGTACCTTTAATGTCAAACCATTCAGAGTACAAACACAAACCCAGTACTGAGCAAAACACATTGTGCAGCAAACACCTCTGAATCACAAGTGGCTATGTCCAATTTGAGAAACTTGAATGGTTACTTGATCAGCATGAAACACACTTCTTAACCTGCTGACATGTTCTTTTAGCAAATCTAAAAGTTCTCTGGCATAAGAGTAAAGATGATCACTAGATACCATACAATGTGAGTTTGCAGCCATACAGACAGACCTTGTTGGACATTTCACAAATTCAGCAACATGCCCTTGCAGTTCTGAGCCACTTAAGCAAGCCTATCATAACATAATTCCAGAGCCTGCATGAATTGTTTATTATGCATGTCTAATTGCATATGTTACACAAGAGACATACTTGTATCAATCAGCAAACAGATGATAATGTCCATCCAAGCTACAGGTTGTAATGTCCCCTTCTCTACCATGTCCACTCTAATGTGGTCGGTGAGATGACCCACGTGGTTGTCCGGTGAGAGAAGTAGAATATCAGAACCAATCATTGATTAATCCAAACAGCTTATTTGCACGACTTGATAAACACCCATCATTGTGGTGTACTTTGTACACTCCCACAGATTATTTGGCATCAAATACTTGTTTAGTGTCAAAACAGATATACAAGTGGCCCTTTTAATCTTCTCTCACTTGATCTGGAAGTCAGTTCATTTAGTTTCTCTTCCCTAAATGCATCTTATAGTATGATTGGATACACAAGGCATGAGCAATATTTGCATTTTAAGATTGCGCAATCAATTACAAGCCCTCATAAACTCTTTCCAAAAGAACACAAAATGTGACACTTGCTATCAAGCTACAATTGTAGCAGATGTCAGATTTTAGCTGAAAATACATATTTTGGTTTTGAGCAATTAAAGATAATATTGATGTATGAATATCTTTTCAAACACTATTCCAATGTGTCATCAAAGTACCTGTCGTCAGCAAAGGAAAAACAAATCATTTGCCCAATAATTGTTATCTTGCATTAACATCGCATGATGTTACTTGACCAATCAAAAGAATTGTCCAAAATTCAGACCACACTCTCAAAATAACAGTGTCAACCACGAAAATGCTGGCAAAACAAGACAAGACTGATCATTTGTTGTATAGCTGTCCTCTAGAAAATGCAGGAATGAAGAAGGAAAGACAATAAGTTGTCAAAACAAACTTTCATGAAACTAAAATGTTGCATTGTGGTAGTGAGTTGAATTTAGTGACTTTCCACACAAGCCCACACCATGTGACACACTCGGTCTTCAAAGAGAAATTTTCTCAGACACATGTACATGGATTCGACACTTGCAGGAAGACTAGTAAAACACTGTGTCAATCAAATTGGATGATCCATGTAAACTTTTAATGTTTTGGTTCCTACAATGTGTTGCCCATTTGAGACTAGAACTCCACATTCATTAGTGAAGTCACAGTAGTGGAATGATACAACGAAAACATTACAGGAATTTTGTTAATCTTCATTTTCTTTTTTAAATGAAAATCGTATATTTTCTTGACCTATGAAGACTACTTGTCAAAGGCAAGTATCATTTTCCATAATAACTAGAAGGAAACACATTCCGTTTATGAGTACAATTACACAGAAATTGAAATATATCATTAAATATCATTTCTACATTTGTGTGCTTTGAAGTTGTATTCTTTTTGAAAGAATCAAAATAGGCAACAACAATGCCAACAAAGATAAATTCATGCTGTCATAACTTACAAAGTCCCAAGTGGGAACACACCTACTGATTCCATTGGCTATTCTATTTCTTGTTGTGGTTTCTCTACATACGTTGAGGCTCACGGAAGTAAACAGGGGACCCTATATTTGGCACTTACAAATGTCTGTCTAGACAAGTCACAGTGATGGGTGTCAAGGCACTTCAGACTCCATTTCACATCCTAAATTCAAGCTGACATAGATCATTTCACCTGTTCATGCATGAGTAGAAGTCTATCTCTGTATTCTGAGTTTGAAAAAGGTCAGATGCTCTATTTTGAGTTAAATTTCTCCCTTGTCTTAACACAATTTCCAATCTCTGTCTCTGCAGAACTTTCTAGGTCTTTTTTATGTATCATCCTCTGACCCTGCTAGGTAACTGTGAAAGTTATATTCTAAAGGGACTGAAAAGGTATACAATCATCTTCCACATGGGAATAACAAAAGATATTCTTCAACAACCACAAAGCTCATTTGATCTTCTCTTGCTGACAACAATCAACATATATATGCAAACTGGTTCAGACTTGACTTCTAATAAAAAAAATTTAGAAAACATCATATGAAGATATGGAAAGTTCAACAAAAGTTCACAAAGATCACTTGACCAACAAACAAGGCAATCGCCAAATTGTGTCTCGCCCATTTGCGTACAAGGAATTAATATTTTTTATAACTCCCAGAAGTTAATTGACCTGCTTATGACCTTCGACCTTGTGGTGACCTTCAACACCCTAAGGGACATTTACCATCCAAGTTTGGTCACAAACGGACAAAGGGATCAAAAGTAATGAGCCATAATCGAAACGCGCCATAAAAACTTAACATTGGGCCCTAAAAATTTGTTGACCCCTTTCTGTGACCTTTGACCTTGTGATGACCTTTAACTCCCCAAGGGACATCTACCGTCCAAGTTTGGTCACAAATGGACATAGGGATCAAAAGTTATGAGCCACAATCAAAACGCGCCCTAAAACATAACATTGGGCCCTAAAAGTTTGCTGACCCCTGTCTGTGACCTTTGACCTTGTGACGACCTTCACCTCCCCAAGGGACATCTTTCATCCAAGTTTGGTCACAAACAGACAAAGGGATCAAAAGTTATGAGCCATAAACGAAATGCGCCATAAAAACTTAACATTGGGCCCTAAAAGTTCGTTGACCCCTGTCTGCAACCTTTGACCTTGTGGTTACCTTCAACTTCCCATGAGACATCATCTCTCACCATCACCCAAGTTTGATTGCCATTGTAGCAACATGTGCTGAGTTACGTGTGATAAGAGAGTCTTGCAAGTAAACTTTAACGTATGACCTCAAATGACCTTTGACCTTCTCATGTGACCTCTTACGGCACCATAACATGAAGGTACCCCCAGTGCATCCATCACCCAAGTTTGATGGCCATTGTAGCAACATGTGTCGAGTTACATGTGATAAGAGAGTCTTGCAAGTAAACTTTAACGTTTGACCTCAAATGACCTTTGACCTTATCCTGTGACCTCCAATGGCACCATTACATGAAGGTACCCCTAGTGCATCTATGACCCAAGTTAGGTTGTAATCCAAGCAACTTAAGTGAAGTTATTTGTCAAAAGAGAGTCTTGCAGGTAAACTTTAACATAGAAAAGAGAGTCTTGCACATACCCTTTAATATATGACCTCAAAATGACCTTTGACATCATCACATGACCTCTGACAACACCATAACATGAAGATACCCCTAGAGCTTCTATCACCTAAGTGTGGCTGCCATTGCTGCAACAGTTGCCAAGTTATGCATCATAAGAGAGTCTTGCAGGTAAACTTTAACATTTGTGACGGACGACGGACGGACGACGGACGGACGACGGACGGACGACGGACGGACGACGGACGGACGCCATTTGGATCCCTTAGTCTCGCCTTCACCTCCGGTGGGCGAGACAAAAATATAATCATGTTAGAGTTTTAAATCATTTTATTGTCAAGTGCATAATAAGGAGTGGGTCAGTTTATCCAGGGAAGTGAGGCTCACCTCCCTGGTTTATTTCAGTACACCTCAGATTGAAACTTTTTTTTTTTTCTCTTTTTTTTTTCCAGTGGATTAGAAACATTATTATTATTATTTTTTTTTTTGGGGGGGGGGTGAATAACAAATCATCTTAAAAGCTCAGACACTCTTCTTGATAGCAATTGAAGATAGTTGCATGAAGAGAGATAATATTAGAAATGTTTAAAATGACTCATACCTCCATCTCACTGCAAACTTATAAAGCTCCTGACAACACATTTTGTTGACAAAGCACTGTCATAATAGGTTGTCTACCCTTTCCATTAAGCAATGTGGTCCCTGAGAAGATATCAATCAATTCCTATCAATAAGTGACTGATGAGCACATCTTTAGTATGTCATACAACACTTCAACACTCTGATGTTGTTTATGATTAATGAATTATGATACTGAATAGAATAGACTCATCAGTCAAACACACATGACTCTACTGTGAAATAGTTCACCCCGTAAAGTTATCAGAATTCATTCATCTCAGCCAGACACAGAATACATGACAGAGCTAGCAACATTCAATTTCTGATGACTCATTTTGGCACATTAGTTATTATGGTGTCAAAGCTTCAGTTTTCCAAATGAATAGTATTCGGTGAAAAACTGCTTCATGTTGTCATGAATAAATAGATGTTTGTGCACATTCCATTCTGGGTTGCAATACCTTCTGGTCATTTAAGCCAAAACTGAATCAAGCTTTAAAAGAGGTGTTTTTTTTTTTTTTTTTTTTTTACTTTATCCTCTCCTTCGTGCATTTCATATCTTCAATGATGTAATTTTTCTTAATAAACTGTAGTCAAGAGATTCAAAGCCCTGCAATGAAGTGTTATAAACCAATCTCCTTGACCAGGAGTGAACTGAATTAATTTGAAATAAATCAAATCAATATTACAACTCTATTGTACAATATGGAAATATGGATTGTTTATATGCTGAAACTAACACAGTGACAAAGAAAGAATATTGAATGATATAATAACAAAACTAGGTACACATGAAAAAGAATGTTTACAGTTTTGCATTAGTGACGGTTGAAATACAACAAACCTGAGGACTGAATGAATATCATTCAACAACCTACACATAGGATGCCTGTAACATCAGGTGTGACTAGGTAGATAAATTCACTTAATATCTTCAATGTCATGACAATCATTTTCACAAGCACTTGAGAATCAAGTGTGAACTGGGGATCAAATCGTACAGGTATTCTACAGTCTGACAGCCTAGGGCAGTAAAATGGATGTCTAGGCATATGGCAGTTTGTTTCCCACGAGAGACTGACACCACCTATATATGGCTAAGTAGAGATGCCCCTAAGGGAGGAAAGAGGAGATTTATGCAGACATAAAAAAAAAAAAAAACACTCCCCGAGTACCTGGGGATGTCTGGACTGCAGATACTGTCCTCCATTTCTTTTATTCTCCATTACTTCAAACATATTTAACAGTAGCTGAAGTCCCTACACACAAAAGGAATTATCAGAATACCTGTCATAAAAAAAATAAAAAATAAAAAATAAACCCAAAAATCCTAACACTAATGACTTGACAAGAAGGATGACAAAGATAATGAAAAATATGATAATCAACAATAACAACAGTTCTGACAATATTCATATTATATAGGCCCCACAAAGGTAATATTTCCTGCTGTATGAATAACTTATACGAGTAATTGTGTCATTGCCTTCATATTTCCTCACAGAGGAAAATGTTGGTTGTATTGAGAAAGAACACAAGATTAAATCATGAATTCATAAACACACAACAGCCTTAACCCACTGAGGACAGCTTGATTTTGCTACAACACGCATTTCCCATAGACACTTGCCCGACAATACTCGGGACTCCTCCACAATGGGTTAATGTCCTGTCTACAGAGAAAATCATTTCTGAATCTCAGCTAACATGTAATGACGTCATCAATTAGACAGAAACATATGAATCAATGTGACTTAGTTTAATACTCCTCAGTGATTGCAAATATAGTTTTATTTTTTACAGCATTCCAATATTCATCAGGTCCATGACTTTGCAAATATTTCATTTTGAACCTAAAGATATTTTGTCTCTCTCTCTCTGTTTGAGTGCTTGACACATTATCTTCCTTTAAAGCACCTGACTTATGGGATGGTGGAAAGAGGGGATGGAGCAGAGGGTGAGAACTGATACCTAGGGAATGTCCGGTGCTATGCTGAAAGGAATTGTGATGGGGTAACATCAAGTTCAAAAGCAGAAGGGCAACAAAAATGTAATGAAGGTGTCAATGACCTGCTCTAGTTTGCAGCTTTTTTTCTTTTCTTTTTTTTTTTTAACAATTACTCTCTCAGGGTAAAGTGTGTGTCCACTATTTTGGAAAAAAAAACTGTGAAACAGGAATGGCAAAATGAAAGAAATATATATATACATATATATATATTTTTTTTTTTCCCTTCATTTTGTCAACCTTACTTCTTGAAAATACTTGTCTACATACTGTTTGGTTCTATAACATTAGATGTAGGATTCATGTTGATTGTTTGACCAATCTATGCTGATCAATGGATGTACTGATGTACCGACTGCCAGGTGACAAGTGTGTGTCCACAATTTCGGGGAAAAAAATACCCCTTTTTGTCAGCAGTACCTACTGAAAATACTTGTCTTCATACTGTTTGGTTTTGTTACATTACATGTAGGATTTGTGTTGACATTTGACCAATCTATGCCAATCAATGGTCAAATTTATGTTAAACTGTGATTATTAACTTCATCTAAATATGAGTATTCTTCAATCCCACAAACGTCCAATGTAATGTGTCTCCATACCATGAAAACACACGACTTTGCTTTAAGAAGTGAGGTCATAGACCTCACTTCTTAAAGTTCTTATTTGATGCTAACAATGCTCTTTTTAGTGCATTTGGTTATAAAGGATCAGTTAGATGAATTTGCAGCATTGTCAGGAACATTTACATATCATGAATGCATACTGATTCTGTCATACCCCCCTGAATTATCTACTGCGACCTATTGACAGGTCAAGAGGACACTCAAAGGTCACATGAAAATGATACCCTTATGGAGTATTATTGGCCAATTGATATTTGAACTGTTATCTCTATAATTTGTACCTGATACATCAATACCATAGACAGTCATCTTGATTGACATTAAAATACCCTTATGGAGTATTAAAAAAGAAGACCATAGGACAGGCTTCACTAGAGTCATATTTTGAATATCAAGAACTTCTTCTTGACTTTCAAGCTGCAACAGGGTCATACAAAAAAAAAAATGAATGTCTATTTTTCATAGAAAACTGTTTTTCAGTCTAAGAAGTCCCAGATTCATACATCATTTAAGTATGTGATGTTTATTCCCATTGCACACTTTGTTGATTAGTGTTCTATTTCAAAGCAAGCTATGGGTGTAGAGAGTGCCAGCTGACAAGTATCAACACAGTCTGGAGGTTTCCCAAAGTCCACGCTACTCAAGACTAAGACTCGTGTAATATTAATGAGCTTCCACCATTACATGAATATCATGTAACGAGCATGCAGCTAGCCTGAACAATGCCTTGTCGAGTTGCAAGGTGTTGTATCTCAATACTTTCAAAGTAAATTGCTGCGTTCTCCCAGGCCATGTGAATATACGTCTGCTCTGCAACGTCTGAAAGAACCTTTGATTGAAGGGGACCAGGCTTAGGGGGTTTACGCCATCAGAGATGAATGCCCTACCTGATTGTATTTGTTTGTAGCTAATTGCAATGCCCTACCCTCACAGCAGTCCCAGGGTATCTATGTCACAGCATCAGTGAGTGGTGTAAGTGGTGAACTGTGGGACGGATGTGACACTAGGGAGACTAGCCAGACGGAGAGGGAATAGACACCCAAGAGCCTGGCTGTCTTTCTGTGGCTGGTGAAAAGGTGTCCCGGAGGGATCGTGGATGGAAAGCCATCATTTATACTAATATGCCAGACCAAGAAATGAGGATAACATACTCCACAGCTTCATTTACAACAGAGAGAATGAGAGGGTGAGGGAGAGATAGTGGGAGAAAAGAAGACACATTCTCCCCGCGTTCACATTGGTCCCCGCGACGCGGGGACAGCCACAAGAGATCTTATCTTTTTTACGACTGACCGTTCACATTGGTATCTCATCTGTCCCCGAGCTGTGGGGGCATTTTGGCGCTTGGAGCGAGCTCTGCCACTTGAATCCAGGCATAGCGCATGCGCACATTTGATGACCACAGCTGGACGCTATCAATTGCGCCCCAAGGTCACTCTCCCCTCCAAATCTTGTCCCCGTACCCGACTTGCTTCGCGGGGACGAGGGGACAAGTCCCAGCGAGCGTTCACATTATGGTTTTTGAGGAGAAAGTCCCACAGCTCGGGACTTTCCCCGCGTCGCGGGGACCAATGTGAACGCGGGGTAAGAAGGAACTTGTCCTCTTACTATTCCGAGACACCAAAGAATGGCATGAAAAAGCCCAGATACAGGAATGATGCCCTCCAAATACAAGAATGATGCCCTCCAAATACAAAAAGACACACAAACAGCTTCATGAGTTATAGAAGATGGTGGAGTGAGAAAATAGAGAGCAAACCTTGGTGGAGACAATAATATATTGATATGAGTGGATTTCATGAGATTATATATTTCCTTTTTAAATGGACATCATCCATGATAACCCGGATTGAAATATATTTCATCCCTGACAGACTCAATGAATGGCAAAGTATATCAGAACATCACTTTTTACAGCAACTGAAAAAGAAGAAAACTAGATAGATACTGCTTTTTGGGAAGTAGAAATGAGAATACTGCAGGAAACAGAGGACAAGAAAGAATACAGAAAATAGATAAATTACAAAAAAAAAAAATATCAGTGCCAGTCCACATGATTAAAAAAATTCATGTGGTTCAAATCAGCACCATTAGCAAAGGAGAGGCAGATTCAGCTAAACGATGACAGAAATTAAAACAAAAAAATTTTTGAATAAACAAAATTGTGTAGTTACATGGCCCAATATGTGATCATTTTTTAACCCGTTGAGGACGGTTTGATTTTGCTACAACACGCATTTCCCATAGACACTTACCCGAGTATACTCGGGACTCGTCCTCAACGGGTTAAGGTTTGCCAAATGCCCACCAAGGAAACTGTTTGTTGTACGTTTCACATTGCTAAACTTCACTTCATCCCAATTTTCTCCAGTGATCTACTTTCATATTTACCCTTTGAAAATCTGATATACATCATCCCTCTTCCAGAGGCTATTGTGGAAGGTGAGACATGCCTGATGCTAACTGATCAATTTAAATTGAGAAGGTCTCATATGCATCCTCGTTGTCTCATATGCAAAAGATTTCACACCTTTCTACAATAACTTTGTATTGTTTCTATTTAGACAGTATTGCTGCCAATCTCCTCTGACAACCTTTCACAGATCATCTGTTTCTCCACTCACAAACACTCTCTCGAATCACTGGCACAATCTCATCTCATGCCAAAAGCTACAAGCGATATCGCCATGGCAACAAGACTGTGAGATGGATGAATACTTCCCTGATTACTGGCATGGGTGCCTTTACCAGACAGTGACAAAAAGCTCAAAAATAAAGAATACAAGAAATATAAAAAAAAAATGGAATGATTCTTCACATGATAATTTCACCAGATGAAGATTTCACAGCCAGTCAATTCTTTGGATAAACAAAGCAATACAAAATGCAGACTTGAAAATTCGTGAAAACAAAATTTTGATTTGTACAATGTACTAAACTTTTCCAAATAATTCATTTCTTACAATTTCACAAGAAACTGGCAAGAAGCATCACTTTGTCATCATCATAGAGAAACCAAAACCATCATTTCCTGCAAGAGTGGAGACAGATACTTCACGCTATTTCTCTGTCGTGTTCAAATCTACACTCACATTCACCATCCATTTTCTTGGCATGCTTTATTGATATTGCAAGTCATTAATAACTCAGTTACTGAACTTCAGAAACAGCTTCAATTTCACACCATAGTTTTTTTTTTGTTTTGTTTTGTTTTTTTAACACCAGGAATTCAGATGTTCTGTATCAGCATAACTTCTTTATCTTGCCCATTTCATGTGCACGCTACTTTCACATAAAGATCCCAGGTGTCTTCCACTGGCTTGCACACACAAATGTTTTTGAATTCATTATTTGGACATAAATTCAAGAAGACATAATCGCATTTACATCTTACTGCTATAGACCTGTATTTTTTTTTTTTGCACTATCACTTTCATCAAATAGTCTCACAATTAACCATCACTGTATATTCACTGTAATCTGCTACACATTTTCACTTGCCATTGCTCAGGTTATCATTTGTGAGACCCTGCTAGAGACAAGTTATTAATGATAAAGTCCATTTTTTTTTTGAATAACAGATAACACTTAACTCCATCATATGTTCTTTTGAACTGTGAAATATGATACATATGTTCATACACAAAGCAATCAAGGAGTTTTTGATATGAAATGTAACACAAACCAAATGACAAATATCTCTTGACATCCTGCTCCTTGAACACAGCTGATTCCCTTCATATATTTCGTCAAATTGGACGTTCTTCACTTTACTGAGCTATGCCATGTCAAGTACGCCATTACTTTTATTACCCGCAAATTGGAGAAAGTCCCCCTTTAAGTTTCTTCAACAAACTTCATGTATGAACTAGGGAACATCTGTTTTGTCAAGTTCAGGCACAGCGCTGCTTCTCAGAGGGAGCTCTTCACCATGATATAAACAGTCTAATGCCTTCCCCAGTCCTTCTCTCTATCACATTTGCAGATCACGCAACTAATGATGGCAAAGCCACAGAGCTGATGCCACAAGTGAGGCTCAGTGCATGCCAGGGAGTGGAACTCTGTTCTGCATTGAAGTCATAAGCATTATGATCAGGACTCCATATTAAAGGGATATATAGTTTTGGTTGAGGTGGGGATTCATGTTTTGAACATTCCTAAGTGAGATAATGAAAAGCCTCTTATGAAATATGAAAGAGCATGTAATTTTAACAAGGATTCAACATTTATTTGATGAAAATTGGTTTTGAAATGGCTGAGATATCCAAAAAAGTGCTAATAGTAAAAGGCGACATACCACAACTTTATTAGGATCTCTTTGTTTCACCTTGTTTTTGGATATCTCAGCCATTTCAAAACCGATTTTCATCAAATAAACTTTTGATACCCCTTAGAACTGCATGCTCTTTGACATCTCATAGAGTGGTTTCTGAATATCTTTCAAAACGTTAAAGCTAAATCCTCATCTCGACCAGAACTGTACACACCCTTTAAAGGGATATATAGTTTTGGTTGAAGTAGGAATTCAGGTGGGAACTTTTGGTGAGCTACAATGTACTAAGAAACCACTTATGAAATATCAAAGAACATGCAATTCAAAGAGGAATTCTACATTCATTTGATGAAAATAGGTTTTGAAATGGCCAATATATCCAAAAACAAAGAGAGTGAAGCTAATAAAAGGTGGGACCACCCTTTTATTTGATACTTTGTTTTGCTTTGTTTTTGGATATCTCAGCCATTTCAAAACTCCTTTCCATCGCATAAACTTTGAATTCCTCTTAGAATAAGTATGCTCTTTAACATTCTCATTTAAGTGGTTTCTTAATACCTTGCAAAAAGTAAAAAACCAAAACTATACCTCCTTCCCTTTAAAAATACAGAATGGCATGTGTGTTGACTTCAAATTTTGTAGATGGTACATTGGCATCTCTAACCAATCCATTCATGTGGAACCTTGACGGAGGCTGTGTATCAATTTCTAAGCCTGTGGGATATGATAAAATCTTGATGATTTCCAAAGCTTGTACACAGTGGCCCCAATGAAGACCTTTCAGCTGAAAATGTCAATTCAAAAGTGTCTTATGCACCTTGGATATTTTTGTCTCTTTTCTAGCATTTTTTCAGTCCTGTGTAATAATTAAAGACTGATTGATGATTGCAGTCCAAATAATCCCACTATCAAAATGTCAGAATTTTTTTTCCTTCAGTATTTGCGGCAAAATATGAAAATTACCTTGGGCACTTATAACACGATGCAAGGCATCTCTCCAGCAGCTATCAATTCACATGTAAAATTCATCTTCTTATCCAAATAAAAAAAAAAAGTATTTCATTCTTGGGCAAAAAATATCAAGAGCCAAAAATACACCGCAGAAGCACACCCATTGGCAACCAGTGATGCAATAAAGAATAATTTGCAACATGCAACTTTTGTTTTTTCGAGAACTTTACTGAGGAAATATTTCTATCAATGGTAGTGTGAATGATTGCATACAAAATTCACAAATAGGGCAGTGAAACTTTTGAGAAAATCAGATAAATAAAAACAAGTTAGGCAAATTCAAAGTATCTCATGCCTTCTCAAGTATTGATAAAGGTCAATGACACATCCTTAAAGGGGATGGCTAGTAACTGATCAGAGGGAATCAGGAGGAATGCTGGGGGATGATTGTTCCAATCCTTGTGAGATTCATTTAAGAGTACATTATATATCTATTGTTGTGTGAAAATTTATTTGCTTCAGAATGGTCTCATACTCAAGTAATGTGCAGTTCAATGTTTCCAGGTTAGCATGCCTGTACAGTGACGGGGCATTAAACTGCACATTACTTGAGTATGAGACCATTCTGAAGCAAATAATTTTCACAGAACAATAGATATATACCCATACCAAAAAAGAATACCATCCGATAGCCATCGGATGATCATCCGATGGTTATCGGATAGCATTTGGGCAGTGATTTGGTAGCTATCAGCAATCACCCGCTAGCCGATGTCTTCCTGATAGTTTCTAACCCAGTTATCAGCAAGACATCGGCTAGCTGATGGCCAATCGATAACTATCAGGAGCACATCAGCAAACTTGGTTTTTGAAACAGCTTCTCACCTAACCATCGGGAAGACATCAGGTAGCTGATGTCTTTCTGATCGTTTCTAAACCAGTTATCAACAAGACATCGGCTAGCCGACGGCCAATTGATAACTATCAGGAGCACATCAGCAAACTCGGTTTTTTAAACAGCTTCTCACCTAACCATCGGGAAGACATCAGGTACCTGGTAGCTGATGTCTTACCGCTGATGGCAAAGCATCAACCATCAAGATGACATTGGCAAATAAAAACAGTTATCAGGAAGCCATCAGAAAACTTGTAGTTTCAAAAATCTGATCATTTGTATCACCAGGAAGACATCAGCAAACATAGTCTCTGAAACCAGGAGTTCATATACAATATATATTTGTGTGTCATTAAGAAAATTTATGGGCCAGGCCAAGAGACTGGGGGAGAGACTGTATGGGGTGATGATGACCTTGTGGTCAGACCAATGAGGTGCCCACCTCCCTGGTTAAACCAGCTTTGAAATAACCGTTGGCCATCATCATTCCTACACCACTCCATGCACAACTCCAATAGGGTCTATGTCTCTCCTCCATCATTCTTATCAGCAGGTAAGCAAGTTTCTCATTTTATCCCATATTTTAATGTCACACAGTAACAGAATGTCCTAACTTTGTGTGAAAATTGAAGAGCCTGCAATTATGGTGGATCAAGTGTAGCTGCAATGTTCAGTATGAGCCTTATATTAGTAGTATCCAGTGTCAGCTAGAAGATGATGAATCAACATGATTACCCGGTACCAACTGAATGGTGAGTGATTGTGAACCCGCGAGATGTTACAGGTAGTCTCTAAAAGGACCAAGCAATGTTACATAGTATCAGGAGTGGAGCCTAAATGTTTTTGCATCAGAAATTGTGTCAATTAACTCCTGCCATGTGATACGTTAAGCTCCATGAGACATATTTACGCAAATTGCTATGAGTGGGACTGTGTGTGGTTGTGCACTGGATATATACCTGCGCAATGGTAAGTCTTATACCGATCGGACTTTGAGATATTGGTGGGAAGTGCTTTATATAGTTCGGTACTAGTAGGCCTATCTCTATGAACCGAGATGATATAGTCTCTGTATGGATTGTGGCAATGACATATATATTGAAAATTGATCGTAACAGAGATTCCTGCAGAAAGGTGCTGACTTCGTGTGACCGGATACACCAGCCAGAAATTGTCTTATTACTATAACGTACAAGGATTGTGACGTGGTTTGTGAATGCATGCGGATTTCTTCATTTGATTTTACATGATGGAGCAGCTAGCTGCAGCCTCCCAAACAGCTTGAATTTGAATCTACAGCTAATCTTCCAAAAGAATGGACAGTACGTACGTGGAAAGAGGAATTCCTGCTACTTGTACTAATGTTTCTCTAGCAATTATGGATGGGAAAATTGAGCAAATCAAAGTTCAGATACTCAAATACCGTACCTGATGTTGGCCAAGAGGTCATGAGGTACCAGATGGTCAAGCCTGCAGAAGAGACTCTTCAGAGTGTGTTCGAAATGTACCCATCAGCAAGCCATTGCGGGTGGCTGGTATGTACAGGTATGTTATATATCCATATAGTGCTATCAGCCATCGGAAAATGTACCCATGTATCGGAAAGCCATTGGCAAATGTATGCCCATCAGCAAGCCATCGGGAAATTTACCCATCAGCAAGCCATCGGGAAATTTACCCATCAGCAAGCCATCGGGAAATTCACCCATCAGCAAGCCATTGGGAAATGTACTCATCTGGATCATCAGCAAGCCATCTGCTAGCGGATGGCTTGCTGAAGGTAACTAATTTGCATGTGAAATTGCCATCCGATAGCCATCGGATAACCACCAGATAGCCATCGGATGGCCAGTAGGTATAGCGATCCGCAGTGCTATCAGCAAGCCATCAGGAAATGCACCCATCGGCAAGCCATCAGGAAATTTACCATCAGTAAGCCATCGGGAAATTTACCCATCAGCAAGCCATCTGCTAGTGGATGGCTTGCTGATGGTAACTAATTTGCATGTGAAATTGCCATCCGATAGCCATCGGATAACCACCGGATAGCCATCGGATGGCCAGTAGGTATAGCCAGGGAGGTGGAAGACCCACCTCCCTGGTATAGCCATCCGCAGTGCTATCAGCAAGCCATCGGGAAATGTACCCATCGGCAAGCCATCGGGAAATGTACCCATCAGCAAGCCATCGGGATGTACCCATCAGCAAGCCATCTGCTAGCCGATGGCTTGCTGATGGTAACTAATTTGCATGTGAAATTGCCATCCGATAGTTATCGGATGGCATAGCATCGGATAGCTATCGGATGGCCTGCAGATGGCCATCTGCAGACCACATATATTTCGCTATGGGTAATGTACTCTTAACCCGTTGAGGACGGACTGATTTTGCTACAACACGCATTTCCCATAGACCCCTGCCCGAGTATACTCGGGACTCGTCCTCAACGGGTTAAATAAATCCCACAAGAATTGGAACAATCATCCCCCAGCATTCCCACTTATTCCCACTGATCAGTTACTAGTCATCCCTTTAATGAAGGTACAGTTTGATTATCTCTTAGGTTTCAAGCTGCTTTTATAGAACTTTCATTCCTTTTATTAAAATGAACCTAAATAGCAGACCTTTCATTTTAATCATGGAGGTATAAAAGTTGTGGTTTTTTAAATGTACAGTGTGACTATATCAAGCACACTCAATTACATCAACACAAGCCAGTTTTCATTTAGACAACCCCCCCCCCCCCCACACACACACCCACAATCTCCTACGGTCACATCTTCTGTTACCCAGCTTTATCATACGTAATGCAAGATTATCATACTGAGGCCTGCATACAGGTTCCCCCTTTTTTGTCCTGCATGGATTTTTTTCTTCACAAGAACTGCTTGAATTGTAAATAGCCGCAGAATGGAGGCCTAAAAAAGAAAATGCACAATCCATTAGGGCAAGCCGAGCAGTTTTTCGCTCAATTTCCGATCTTCTTTCTGCTATCTGCATGAATGAATATCACTTTCTCATAAAAGCTGTCAAATGATGCATGCCAAATTACTCCTGGCATCATTTTTTTTTTTTTTTTTTTTTTTTTTGGTTGTGGTATTCATGGAACTCAACAAGTGTCTACTACACATATAAGGCAAAGTCCACTTTAGCCCCCACTTTAACAAGAAAAATAACCCAAAACTCTTTGTAAGATGATGGTAAACATCAGATCTCTCTAAAAAATAATAATAAAAAAATCTTGATATATTCAATTACAATTTTGTGGCTCTGAATTGGAGATGACTGCAGATAAATAAGGTGAAACAAATTACTCAATAAAGTAAAGTGTAAAACCTGTTAAACAGTAAGAAATCAAAATTTGGAAATCCATGTTCAGCAACTTTTCCAGGTTATTGGTGGTGATGGATAACACAATGAGGAATATTGAAAAAGAGTGTGCACATATGATTATTTACATTTCTCTATTGATCTATGGAAAATTTTACTTTAAAAATCAACAATGGTTGACAATGAAAAGAAATATCGTCTTGTGTCTATTGTCCTGTCATGTGGTGCAATGTACTGTCCTGATATTTGTGTGTGTATGTGTGCGTGTGTTGTGGGCTACACTTACATCTATATTCATATCTATATCTTTACCTCTGTTTGTATCTGTATATAAATTAATTTTTCATCCATTTATTTCGATTTTCTTTGTATTGTAATTTCATATGCATACCTTCTCAATTTGTGTAATGTTGAATAATGGAACAATTTTTTGAACCAAATTGAACGAAAAACAAGGCTGCATTAAGATTATGATTAAAGCAGGAATGCATATAGTTCTGTGCCATCCACTCTCACTTTTACAAAATAAAAATCTCAATGATAAACTCTGTGGTAATCAAAACAGTATCTGGCTGCGTGAGCCGACAATTTCTATGACATTTCTCAGAACAGCGCCCTCTTGTGTCTCCATCTCTTGTAGTGCATTGCCCATCTTGTAACGAATGGGTGAAAGTCTTCACATAATCTTTTCCTGGGCCCTGTCCAAGACTGCAACACACTTACTTGCACAAATTTGCAGGAAATATTGAGAAAGTAAGGAGTGAATCAAAACTTGGAGGTTTCAGTAGATTTGGTTGGCTGGAGTTGATAAGAATGATTTTCTTTGCAAATTTATCTTATTAGAAACAGGATTCAATTAAAAAAAATGACAGAATGGTTTCAGATAATTAACTTTTAAAAATGCAAGGGTGGGGGCTTAAGAAAGAGGAGAGACCAACAGCATCACCTCAAGAATCCTCAAGAGCAGTTTGAGTAGGAAAAAAGAAACTAATATAGACAACAGAATGGAAATAAAACGAGTTCGCTTACTTGGATATTGAATTGGATCTTACTTGTTACATGCAAGAGTTTGTGTTCATTGCACAGTTGCACAATAACTTTTTACCAGTGAAAGAAAACCCAAAAGTCTCAAATATGAAGTTCGAGCAAAGATAAAAAGCTTGGGACATTGGAAATTATCTGGTGTACCAAATCTTCCTAATTTCAATGTAAATGAGCATTTGTAAATGAGCATTTGTTCAGTTGACGTTGCAGTCCATGTGAGAACAAAAAACACAAACAAATGTGGGAGGCTTTATGATGCAGAGTCTTATGGTCTAATGATATCAACTCTACACAAACTTAGATGTTTGAAGGAAAAATCATTTGATAACATATTTTTCACACAATTGAGTACATCCAATGATAAAATAAGACAAAACAAACACAATGTATAATTTGAACAAATTTATCAGTAAAGCCCTCAACTGATAAATTTTTTTCTCTTTTTTCCAAGTGATATTGTTTATTTCCCCTTTTATTTTGCAGTATAATGTACAACCAGAAAATTTGCATCATGAAACTTTTGCAAATTGACACTGGCATTCCACACATTCTGTACAACAACAAAAAAAACCTTTTGCAGGCATTTTACTTTTACAAATCTTGGCTCCACATGAAATTTGCGAAAGTTTCATGCACACTTCTTGGTTTTGTAGTTTATATTTTGAATATGTGTTTTATATAATGGTAATCACTTCAAATGATATAGATATTGGCAAGGTGTATCCCTCATGACTGCACACTGTTGCTCGCAAATTGTTCCTTATACAGTATCTCTCCTAAACTCAGTCACTCCCACCATCAACCTGCTTGCATGAAATTTCAACTGCATTCCGACATTATGGGCTGGAGAGATCAAGAAGGTGACATCATCTTTCAGAGCAACTACCTTCCACAGTATTGTATAATCAGACATTTATGATGAGAGAAAGTGGCTGAAATCACATCGTGACATTTGAGGAATACCAAGAATGCCGGCGACGAAATTCTTCACCGTATGACCCAACTCCGTGATAACTAGACAATGTTGATTTTAGATTCCCAGTTCCAATCTCCAAGCTTGTTGTGTACAATCCTGCTGAGTCATGTATCCCTGGGAGTCTGTGGATGTGACGTGCCATGACAGATCATGGTGCCTGTCGCTGGTTAACTCTATGATGTGTCACATTCGCATGCCTGACTGGGTCGATGGCGTGCCAAGTTTGCATATTTTGCTAAAAAAGCACAGTCCCGCTCAAACTGATCGATAAATCGCCAAATTCCACTAACCAACGACAGCGTCACTCGCGACTTAGTTTCTCTCACACGTAGCTTTCATTATGTGGTGATTGAATATCAAGGGATGTTCCCTATTGGATTTTTGTGTAATATCCTAAGTTTCATCATTGTTTTATGTGAAAAAGTCATGTCGGTAAAAATTATCATGAATTTGTCATAAAAATATACTTCAAAGCAAAGCTTAGAATTTTCTCTACAACTTTGCCCATTACATGTCTCTGTCCAGGATAACAAAAATTTATAAAAAGTTACATGGATTTGAAAAACAGAATGTTTTCCCAAAGCATGCCTGCATTGCAGTCTCAGAATAATGTAGCACACAGGGGGTTGACACTCTGGTGCATAAAGAGTTAATATCACTACATAGGAGTCATACAGACCAAAACAAATCCTGTTCTCTTGTGCAACTGCATGACAAAACAGCCCAACACAAGCAATCAAAAGAGCCATTATCAGATCACGAACTATAGGTGCTTGGTAGTCATGTGTCAAGTTTGGATTTGAGTCTTATCAAAAGGTAATAAATCATTGTGACATGTTAGACATTGTGACTACTGTCAAGACCTTACACTGTAACTAGTCAGACACAAATAATGAAGAGACTGATACTATCAAGATCTTTGCGCAATCCATGCAAGAGTGGGATATTTCCTTTAAGAATGGTGTGGTTTTACTGGGAGTGGAGATTTGGGTTTTGACTTTTTGTGAGACGATTGGAGGGCACTTATATTAAGTATTGAGGAACGTACAGTTCTGGGAGGAGTTCGGGGTTTATTTGATGAAGATCTGTTTGAAATAGTTGATATACCAAAAAGCAAAGTAAATCAAAGTGGTCCTGATAAAAAGCAAGACCCCCCTTTTCTTACAACCACTTTGAGAACCTCTTGTAGTTTTACATGTATGCTCTTTGATGTTTCATATGTGAGGATTCTAATTATCTTGCGGAAGGCTAGAGCCAGAATCCCCATCTCAACCTGAACTATACCATCCCTTTAACTTTTCATGCAATAACCCTTCCATCAATTAAATTCCCCTCATTTCACTTCCACGCTAATGAAGTGCAAATTATAATTCCTTTAATAGTAAATGCAATCAATTCATATCCTGACTGTTTGTGTCAGCATAATTACACTTTTTGGAGGTAATGATAATGATTACTATGCAAAACTAGTCAAGATGTAAGATTGTGTATCTACTTTCACGGCACTGACTATAAACCCAGTGCTTGCCTTGCTGTGAAATGTCAAACAGTAAGATCAATTATGTTGAGTCAAATACCAGAGACTAACAAAATTGCAGACATTACGTGATTATGGGTGTAACTGAAGTTTGCAGTAGCTGAAACCTGTTTTGTTTTGTTTTGTTTTTTACCTGTGTTACTACTACTACTACTAATTCGAGGGCATGTATTAGCTTCAGCCGATGCCAACTCGGGTTCCATAAACAAAGTTGCGCCTCCAAACCTCTCGATCTAACATGACTGTCCTTAGGTCATTAATGCTATCAAGGCCTGCGTCCTTCTTCAGTACACTGATTAAAGTGGCCTTACTTCTTCCTCTTTATGCAATTCCCTGTTTAGGCTCCCAGAGAATGATAGGATATCTGTGTTACAGATATGCTCAACGCGACAATTTGCTGTACATGATCTCTGCTTTCTACACATTTTATATCATCACTCAAATTTCAACTTTCAGTTTCACATCAAGAAGTACCAAAACATGCACTTCATGTGAAGGGCATTAAAACTCCACATAGCCTTGCCCTTCCATATTGATACGTGCATAACATCATTCTGTTTTGTTCTGTTTTCTTTCGGGGTGCATGACTTATTGCTGATACAATGATTGTTGCTATGGAAAAATGTGTTATGAAATTTAAAATGAATTCACACCATAATTCTACAAAACCTTTTAACAATCCTCCAACCATCATAAAGACACTGCTTACAAAGACAGCAGTCTATTCTATTCAGTGACCAGTTTAATCATACAACGCATTGCACAATACATCGTGATAATGTAAGCCAATGTTTCTCATGTCATGATAGAGTGTCCTGATTTATTGAGCACCTGTAAATTGCCACACCAGTCGGAATGGAGGCCTTTACTGCTAGAAGAAGGATCACTACCCAGGGCAAATAGTCAGACCTGAAATTGATATTTATCAATCATTAATTTGACAAAACTGCCCAGCTAAATTGGCAAGCTAGTGGTACTGATGCCCAGAGGAGAGAATCCAAACAGAGTTGCCAATTTCACCTGGCCTCCTTTCTCTAGTGGATGCCTCCATGTACATGTATCAGTAGCATGGGAATTAGTTGGGAAATTGGGGTGGGTTCAGAAAAAGAAGAAGTAATCTTTCTCAACCAGCATATTTTCAAGATCTCTGCTAAAACTCTGGTAAAACAATATTGAAATTGCAAGCCAGAAATACTGCTATCACCAACATTAATTTCCAGCTTTTTTTTTTTTTTTTTTTTATCTAGAGCAGCCGTGGAAATTTGGTGACTCATATCAAACACTGGTTTTTGAAAAAAAAACGTATTTAAGCTACATAGATTTCCAACTAGCTCATCATTTATTACTGATATCAATCAAATTATCTAGATAGGTATTAATACAATATGCAAAAGGCTGCCTTTGGTAAATTATGACTGACCATGCCAACTACACCCACTGGAGCTTTATATAACACAAGGGGCCCCTGGATCACGTGGAACTAATTATCACAGGCATTATCATTATCAATCCTAAGGACAACATAATTGCAGGAACACAATGGTGAAATGTTGGTGATGATTACATTGTATGGTCACTCTTCAAACTAATGGCTCTCATAAATCTGCCTTCTCTCATTGTTTTCTCTCTATGTGGTACAAACTACAGATATTGGCAGCAGAGTGTAAGTGTCTGTGAGTGATCTATCCCTTTAAACACTCATGCATATGTATCTGTCTATTCAATGTCATAAAATCATGTCTGGAAATTATAAGACAGTTTTGTTTGGCTAAAGTGATTCAGCCTCAAACATCCTCCAAGGTAAGTGCATACAGATGTCCTTCACTTTTATCTCTCATTGCAAACAAAAAGGTATGCCTATTAGGAAGGAATATGGAGACAAGGGGACAACTATTCTCCATACACAGACAGAAACAAACAAACAAACAAACAAACAAACAAACAGACAAGAGGACACTTCCTCTATATTTATGACTCCCTTGGTCTTTTTTTTACAGCCAGGCAGAGAAGCTGTGTGGAGTTTTAGGCTGCGTTTATCAACTCTCCCATGTTTTAAATGTGTTTCAATACTTACAATCAAAATGTGTTTGCAAACGCCTTTCGGATCACATTTCTCAAGTTGTTGTGTTTATGCACTCTGTCATGAGTCAATTGGGAGGCCTTGTCACTGCACAGCTCCATTGCGCAGGGGTTAGCAGTGGTTGGCATGGGGATGCTCAAGCGATAAATGCATTTCAAAATAACATTGCATTTATCAACATGTTTGTGATTGCACTTTTTTCGGCCTTTTTAGAAACACTTTTCTAACCCCACAATTAAAACAGCTTTATCCACTGCCCAACACTCCATAAAAGTTGTTTGGAAACATTTATTCTATGCCAGAAGTGAGTTGATAACTGCACCTTTAGATTGTTCCAAAGAAAAACAAAAATCCTGTTCATTATCACATTTCTGAAATGGGTTTCTGATAATTATTATTATTATTTTTTTTTTACTGCTATGGTCAATACTAATATGGTCATACTAAATTAAATTTCCTTGCAGACTGCTAAGTGGATACAACATTCTACAATCCTCACAGCGGGTGCATATGATCCCAAAAGCTTGTTAGTTGTCCATGCAACTCGTGCAACTCTTAAGAAACAAAATGCAAGGTTATTTGCAATTTTCATGGTAGAAAAGAATATGCAGCAAAGCTATGGTTAACCTCCTCAATCATGTTCAAGTGGTCAATAAGTTCTGACTGCCAAGAGCCTCCAGCAGCACACAAAGTTTGACTAGAATGACACCTCAGGACTTTGATCAACTAAATATCATTTGAGTAATGTACTAGGAAGGAACACGATTCCATGCAGTTTGCTCACTGACTGCCAGGACTTGCACACTTAGGGTGCATTTATCTAAAAAATTTCCGAGGCAGAATCACAATCCTAAACGCATTTGAGGCAATTTTTGGCAATAGATATTAGTGCAGCCATGTTTTCAAACGTGTTTAGAAACACTGACTTGAAACACCATTCAAAGGGCAATTTGAAACCGCATCTGAGACCACGATCACCTTTCTGCAAGTACATAAACAAAATGCCCTTTTGAAATGTATTTCTCTGAGTTGCCAAGGTCAATTTCCAGAATATTGCATATGCCATTGGTTACAACAAAAAAAGCGAGTGCCTCAGTTGACCTCTATCCTTCCTGGGTCGAATTGCACAAAGCAGCTCAGCAATGACAACACTTGAATTGTCGTTATGTTATTTGGATAAATGCAGCACCACGAGAATTGCCTTTCAAACCACATTCGTAATTGCCATTCAAAACACATTTTGAAATATAATTCTCTCTCCCTCTTGAGTTAGATAAACACAACCTTAGTTTGATGAGCATGAAACACATTTAGAAACAAGTGCTGGTTTTTGTCTGGAACCCTCCTATGCTTAACACAGGGCTGCTGCTGCTGCAAAGAAGAAAAAAAAAATGCCGTAATGAGAAGATTCCGATCTTTCATCTTGTCTCTGCACCATCTACTTCTGTCAACAATCATTTGCTGCACATTGTGTGATCTGCCCCACATCATGGCCAGCCATCACTGGTAATCTCACCCGGCATTCACCCTATCACTTGCACGTAAGTGAGCGATGCCCCACGGGGGAAGTTTGTGATGAGCAGCGGGTAATGAGTTCTTCCACTGTGGATGAACCAAGAAATGCTGGGATCTGCTTTTTATCTCCTTTCTACTGTCCTTGTCTAAAATTCATTGTATAAAGCTTATAAAGACAATGATGAATGTGGTCTGCAAATAAGTGTACTGGTCAGCTTACTTTCACATATATTTTTTCTATCTTTTTCTCTCCCTCTCTGTTCTCATCGCTTTTTTAACCCGTTCAGATACTGATTTTGCTACAACACGCATTTCCCATAGACATTATACTCAAGACTTGTCCTCAACAGGTTAAAAAAAAATTCCAACTAGTTCTTTGATAGTTGTAATGCTGCTTTTTTGTTTATAATGTCACTGTCTTTTTATAGCATTTTTGTCTCTTCTGTTCAAGGAGCTGCAAGTAGGTAAAGGTCACGTTAAAGCCATTTGTTTTCTCTCTTTTCAAATAGTAGTATTTTCAGTTCACTGCAAAAAAAAAACACAAAAAAAAACACCCACTTTGTCCATGAAATATTAGTTATTGTGGTAGTGTGTTTTACTTTGAACAGAAAGAAATAAAATGACAGTATCAGTTATCAATTGCTTCAGTTTCATTGCTTTTACCTATCAATTATTAAAATCTCAGGGCTAACAAATTTCCTTGGGACTGATTGTCACAATTTTATATCATTTAAAAAAACAATATTATGTTAAAAAAAAGGTTTTGAGGAAAATGTCAACATGTGTAATCTATGAAACTTCTTATCAAAATGTTAGGGTCAAACTGCTCACTGTGACACTAATTTGATGACCTATTGAATGTATCTACATTTGGACAAAGTTTCATACCAAAGGTATGTCAGCACTTACAGCTTTACAATTACAGTGTTCTGCTGTGTTCATGTACAAAAGTCTTACTAATCTTGACTTTTGGGATTTGGATATCATCTCAAACATAACTGATGCTAGTTTCTTGCACAACAATTTCTCTCCTATTAGTTCACTAGGCACCAAGTTGTATCAGCAAAGTCTGCAAGTATGTCATTTCACATTTATAATGATAACTCTATTTGTTGTAGGAACATTTATATGTACATGTAAGAAATGATAATGCTGTATTATACAACAGTTGGCCTGCTGAAGTGGTAAAAAAAAAGATGTTTTGCAAAAACCTCTTTGATCGGGAAAGTTCTGTGCAGTACAAAGCTCCCATTTCCAAATTACCAAAGAGATTTACTACAAAAATTCTCACCGCTCAATTTCAAACTTTTGTTACAATAAGAATCAAAGAACAGTCCTGACGTATGACATGTGATTATATGCTTGAAGACAGCCACAAGATCACCACCTTTACCTTATTGGTCAAGCAAATAATGGTTAGATTTTTAAACAGATCTGAGGTGACTGCCACTTCTAACAATCTTTGGACATGATACATTTATTGTGATTACAAATAATTCAACTGTTAAGTGATTAGACCATTTTGGCTTCTGTAAATCAAAGTTGTTTCTATACGTGGTCTGATCATATGAAATAACTTTTAAAAATTCTTCAACTGTCACAGCCTACAGCTTCTAATTTATGTGATCAAAGTAATTCATCAAGTACATCCAATATCAAATTATCCAAATACCACTTAATCTTAATCAACATACCTGGAAGAAAATCGTCAGACATAATTTGATTCATGTTTTTATAAGCTATCAAACTATTTATGACACTGGTTTTAATAAAGTTTTGCATAACTATTGATACCAGAAAAAGCTGGATACATTCTTTTGACATTACTTCATTTGAACAGAAGAGAGTAAATTGTGTACTAGTTTGATGTTTCATGTGAAATACCTCTACCTCAGTAAACATGAAACATTGGCAAAAAGAGTGGAAAGCATTCATTCATCACTGTCAAAACAAGCTGTGAGTGGTTTGTAGTTCCTCATCAAATCGTCTCTCATTCCTCCAGGCATCATTGCCTAAAATAGCCAACTCTACCACTCCACACACTATTTTGATAGACTCATTTGTTTTCATATCAGATGTTGCACAGCAACACCAAAATGGAGCTAGTCTCTGAGGTACATCATGCACAAAGACCATTGTGACACTGTGCCTTTTAGCCAGGAATATAAGGATAGATGCTCAGAGGAAGAATAGAGTAAGTGGTGATTTATCACCCGCACTCCACAGCTGTCAGAGGATTGCATGATTTACTGTCTATAATGGAATGGCTATGGTCCCCTTCAAACCATGTACCATAGGCATGTCGCCTCTTTGTAATTTCCTTGAGTCATCTTGGATGCATCAAAAAGGTAAAATTCCTCTCAAGTATGAGGCTGTTTATTCAGTCTGTGACATGAATGTGACCATGTGATGAAATATCAATAGATTTTAAAGTGACAGTTATGAAAAGTTCTTTTTTTAATACAGATCTTCCTGTTTGGTCTCTAACAGCTCTATAGGTATGAATCTGACATGAGAAGATGATATCCTTCTGCTATGATTATGTTATGATTCTCCTTTAAAACTGAAATCCTTGCTTCAAGCAATGCAGTGTATATACGATACAGCATGCATTTCCATTTGCACAATACACCACATTACATCACATAACATTATATTATATACATCGCATTACATTACATTACGTTACACTACATCACATTACACTACATTACATTACATTACATTACATTACATTACATTACATTACATTACACTACACTACACTATACTACGTTACGTTACGTTACGTTATGTTACGTTACGTTACATTACGTAAAGGTGAGACTGTATCATTTTGAGATTGATTATAGACAGGGGAATGCATCTACAACCATCCCTGCATGATGTGGAGGGAGGTGGGGTGGGGTGGGGTGGGATGGGATAGGGGTGGGGATATAGGAGGGGGAGGGAGAGGAGAAAGTACTTGTCACCATGCCTGGGGAGCAACATCTTGGCTTGGGAAACATGACACCAAGAATGCCAAAGCTCCTCTCTAAGCTAGTCAAATACAGATGGGGTAGATGAGTGGTGAGGGTGGAAGACTAAGGCTATTTGGAAAGGGGATATTTCTGTAGGGAGGATTTGACTCAGGATTCAATTACAGATGGGAGGAAAACTGGTCGAACTGTGTTTACAGATTTAAACAAGGGTTCGCTGAGAGTTTCTTGTAGCAGAAATGAACTCAAGGAGGGTAGTGTAATGTGGTACAGCAGCAAAGTCAGTTTGACATCTCATTCTTTTGTTGGAGGATGAAAAAATTATTAGCATTTTTGAGAGGACTGAGCAAATGGGTTCTTGAGGAAGGCGGCAGCTTCAATCTGATCACCATTACCTGCTGTAATGGGATAGTTCCCAAGCATGACATGACTGTAAAGCCTGTCGCATTATTCTCCCTGAAGGTAATCTGCACTGGTGTAGCCCTACATCATCAGTACTTCTTCCTTGCTGACTTTCTATGATTCATTAAGCAACACTACAAGCATTCATAGAATTTCCATAAAAGGACATTTGTGGACATTAAGGCATTTGGAATACAATCTTAAAGACGATTAAAAGCAGATTGAGAATGTTTAAAGTAACATTAGCTTGGTCCATGTACATACAAAATTTGTTGTAGAACTTCATGGATTTTTGTTTTTTTCATAATGTCAAGGAATGAACTAATGAGAGACAAATGATATAAAAAAGAATACATTCCTGTAGAACATTTGATTTATATCATCTGTGCTGGAGTGAAACAGTGATTGAAATAAAATGTTCACAGAGGAAGTACATTTTTTGTGCATTTGATGTATCTACTGAAGATGGTAAAGTACTGATATGTTTCCATTAAATTTCCACTGACCTCTTTCTTGGATTTAACATTCAATTACATATCTTACTTAATACCTTCATTATAAAGGTCATTGACCAGCAGTAAGTATGTCAGAATTTGTTCTCTCACATTTGCTGTGACACGATTGCATCATGCAACATGTATTTTTAAAAATAAATGTATGCACCAACCTCTGACTTGAACACAAGTGCACACAGGTGCGCGTGCACACACACACACACACACACACCCACAGTACACAAAACTTAAAGATGCAATGTTTTTATAACAGATTAACACTTTGAAAAAGCAATCTTTTTAGAAGGTTCAATGCCCATGGCTCGCATCTACATGGAGAAGAGAATAAAAACACAATGACTACAGCTACTTGTAAAATGTTGAATCTTCAGTCTTTCTTGCTGACCCACTTGTTACCACTTATTCTCAAGAGGAATTAAATGATATTACTGGCATTTCTTTTGTTTGCAGCACATTATCTCTTCTATCACATAAGCGATGAAGTTTTTTTATTTACCTCTGTATTGCATATGCAAAAATTATGATAACTGAGATAAGATCAGACAGCAAAATAATGAGTGAATTACAAATGTATATAAACCCATTCAGGCAACACAATATGGGCTCACTTTCTTGACTTCTTACCTTTTTAGTGATAATTCTCAAATATAACGTTTAGCTACAGCCACACATTTCAGAGAAATACACACTGATTTCTGATATCTTAACACATCTAGATTCTTGTTTTATGATTATGATGAATTGCCATTTATATAGTAACGAAATAGCAGTGGAGTTTACTCTTATGGCAGTCAGAAAGAAATAAGGAACAAGAGTAAGATAATGTCATATTGACGTAAACATATAACATGACATGAACATGGATGGAATGCATGTAATGCTCACCTTGACAATCAACAGGTGTTTAGATTGAATCCGGTACTCTCTCTCAGCTCAGGTGGCACACACCATTCAGACCATCCTCTGTGCTGTTGTTGATAAGAAAAAGTGAATAAGACCAGCTGGATCAAAAATTCATGTCAAAGAATGGGGCAATCAATAATTTCACAGTGTTCCTTCTTTTTCTGCCAGGTGTTTGTTTGTTTTTTCTCCTGTTGTTACACACTATAACAATGAATGCAAATACAGTAAATAGGGCCTACATTTGACATTAAATGTGACCCTGATCAGGCTGAAATTAAACATGCTCTATCAACACATTATGGCCATGATTACTGCCAACTTTCAGAGCAGTAGCATCATCCCTTCAAAAGTTATTAGACTTGAGATTGAAGAATGGGCAAAGGGTTATCAAAAAATGAAAAGGGGACTCTTGAGACATATACCTGATCTCATCACTCTACAAAAAAAGGTTGTAGAAAAACTGCTGAAAATGCACTTTCCTATTCATTTTATGATCCCAAACTTCAGAATAATGTAGAAGAAGGGTAGCTCTTTCAGAAAATATAAAAAACCCAGTATCGACTTGGTTGACCAGTTTCACTTTTTTTGAGTGCTCACGTAAAATCAAGGGGTGCGACTTTTTGTTCGTTTTGTGATGCACGGTCACAAATATACTTTTTGCTTTTGTTACATTCATCTCACGTCACAAAATAGTTGTCTTCTTTGACTAATCATGACTGAAGAATGTTTAAAGAAAGGTGGAAATTGAGTTTATAGTACCACTCATATGTGCCAGTTTTACTCAGTTTCTACAAACTTTCTTCAACTGAACAGGAAGCAACCTCATTGAGGTAGAATTTATCAACTTTCTCCCTGCAAGTCCTTCTGTTACTGTTCATGCAGTGGAATGTTTTACTCAGTTTTTATAAACTTTACTCAACAGAACAAGAATCTCATCAGAAACCTCAATGAGGAGGTAGAATTTGTCAGCCTTCTCCCATCGAATCCTTTCCTTTACTATTCATGCGGTGGAATCTGGCAGTTTGGCAGTGTGTTTGTCACTTCTTGGCTGGGGCAGTGTCTCTGTACTTAATCTATCATGCACGTTGGTGCAAGCCACCATTTGCATTCATCAGCACCATCAAAGATGTCTTCCATGCAAGGTGCAATGCACTGTAAATAAGTGCTCCTGGCTGCTAAATTTAGAAAAGAAAGAGATGAGAGAAGAGACATACTCTTTGTCACCACCTGTGTCCTGTAAGCACCCATAAAGCACACCTTACAGAATTTTTGCACTTGCCATAACCTTTTCGCTCTTCACATGTGTGTGTCTGCATATATCGTGCCCGCATTTAATGTCACTACTGTCCTCGCATGATATAGGACACACAGAACCGAGTTTGGGGAAAGACCACATGTAGGCTTTTTGTTGACATCTTTTTATACATTACCGAACTCAAGATTTGTGCATCTCAGACTGGTTGTAATGATTTCGTTGACATGTAAATAGTTTCAAAGATGGGTAAAGCTTTGAGACCAGAAGATATAATGACAATGAAAAAGACAACTACAATAACATTATGATCACTGTACAGAAAAGAATTTTCACAATGATAATCCTCCTGATTTTTATGCTAATGATTGTTTTTATAACTTGTAATACCTTTGTCCTCTCCATAAAAAGTTCATGTGACAATGATTCGTATCATGCAATTCACGATCTTAAATAACCCATTGAGGATGAGTGCGGAGTATATTCGGGCAAGTGTTCAAGAGAAATGCGTGTTGTAGCAAAATCAAACCGTCCTTGACGGGTTAAAGAATGTCCTTTTCCTTGACTTTGCAAGTATATGACTGATATACAGGTATCAATCTAAACAGCCTTACTTCACTTCATTTGTGATTTCTTGTGGTTTTGTTCCCGTCAGTCTCACGTGCACTATTCTCTCAGCCTCCCTCTTTTACTCTGTATCCTTTGCTTTCCTCTGTTATCTTTCTACCTGTCTTACCATGAGATTTCTGCCTTGGATTCAACTGCTATTGTATCAGTTCTCTGTTTCCTTCAATCTTTGTTTGAACTGTGTTTCAAATATCATGTGCCACACTGTAGAAAGTTATTTCTTGTTCCTCCATTTATTGGCCTGATACACTTTTCTGTTTGGTTTTTATTTTCTACATTCCCTTCAACTGTTCTTGAACGACACTTCTTTCCTGTTTTCTTATTGCTATAAGTCTCTTTTATCTTTTTGAACTCCTTCATATGATATAATAACCCCTTACTCTACCAATGTCATTTTGATGTGACATCCGTATCAATGAATGTAGGCAAAATAGTAGTACATTCCTTCTTAAAGATTCTATTAAAGTTGTCAAATGATGATATTTTATAAGCCATTATCCACACTTTTCATTCACCCTTTGTCCCCTCCAATTTTATGTTTTGAAAAATAGTTCCACCTCTTCAAACCTCCTTGTCATCTTTTTCATTTTTCCTGTCATTAAAAGTGTGTTCATCCCTTACTCTTCCTCCATGGTTTTTCTCTCTCCCTCCCTTTCTCTGCCCCCCCCCCCCCCTTTCCATGAGCATGCTGGTTCTCCTTTTCTCACCCAGTCTGTCTGTATTCATCACACACCTCGAGCCTGGTAAGGTCATCACGCAACCCAATACAATCCCTCCATCCCCTTAATGTTCTTCATCTTCACCTCAAACATCACAGGCGGCGAACTCGCTCCCTGGGAACTCCATTTAAACCGCTTTCACAGCTTCCCACATTTTTCGAGCATGCTGATGGGTCATAAGTACACCAGTGTGCTCAAATATGAAATGTGACACTTGTGACATTATTTTAAGACACCGCACACACATCGGTAAACCTGAAAAAGGGGAGAAAATCTAGAACACGGTGACAGTTTTTGGTTCTCTTCCGCTGAAGAACACTCTGAATCTTCATGGCAAGCATGTGATATGGAAAGTTGAAGCTTGAATCTGTTTCTCTAGAGCAACATCTAACGACAATGTGGAAAAGTATGACATCATGCTATTGTCCTTTTTGTTTCTCATCTCTCTATGATACCACCAGATTCAGCCATCTATCTGCTCATAAAAGTCTACCCTGTTTATTTCTATTTCCAACATATGTGAAGTTATGATTTGTTGTGATGGAAAAGCCATGAACACAGCCAACACTATGAGGATTTTTATAGACAAACAAATGCACACACATGCACAAAATGGGTAGGGCCTACATTGGACACAAAGATTCCCATCAAATTCAGGTACATAAATTATTGTGGCTTTACAGCATACAGGAAACAAATGATTCACAACTACATTATTCCGTGATATGACCAAGCAAACACGGACTGCATATTATGCAATATACTGCAATTTGTTTTGATTTGCTGTTTGTCAAAGCTTCTATAGTTAGTCCCTGACTTCCATTTTGATGGGATGAAAGAAAGTGAAATTAATTTGAGCAGACGTATGTCTCAAGTTCTGACAGGCGCAATGTTTTGAGCCAGCAATAACGTCAGAAGCTTCAACACAGTATCAATATGCCACCACACATTATACTACAAAGCACTGAGATTTATTCTGTCACACACTTTAATCATCCAGTATGTATGTAAAGATCAGAATCTCTTTACCACTGTACATTTGGAGATGTCAACACTCTGTAGTATACATAGCAAGTTCTTTCAAGATATACACACTTAACATTCAAGAAACTACTTCAGCCAAATTGCTGAAATATCATTTCAGCAATATGATTAGAGGAACATGTTTCAAGTTTGCTTCCATCCACACGCACCCATATAAAAAAGAAATTAAAAAAAGCTAGATCAGCATTAAAAGTGAGTTTGAACATGGCTCTGAGCATGGTGCAGTTAGTACTAACGGTCGTGGAATCGAGTCAACAAAATCATATTCTTGCAGCTTACCGCTCATACCCTGTTATGAGTCCATGAAATTGGTAGTCTTTTAATAAGCTGCCCCTTTCTCCTGCCCGGCTTTGCCATTTACACACACTCATACAACAATGGCTAATTGCAAACTCAAAGTGTGGCACTGGAAAAACAAATTCACTAACGACTGCAAAATTGCACACACAATCAAAACTGCACATCATAGTATCTTCACTTTCACTAGATATTAGACACGCAACATAACAATGGAACCAATGCTCCACACACACTATGGGAACTGAAAGAATATCTTTCCAAGAAATACAACTAACTCTTACAGCATTACAGCACACCATTTACATAACTATATAAACATAATTTATTGATTATGTTTACTGTAAATATTGATATTTTTACATGATTAATTTTTCACGCTGAGTGGCTCAAAAACCGATTTGTAGATTCTGGAATTCACGCTGCACAATTGTCAACCCATTCGAAATGTGCAGAGAAAACTGTGAAGATATTCTAACGGATTTTAGTGCAAAATACCTGAAAATAAATGCGCCACAAAAATTTCTGCATTTACACTACATTATACATACTTTTTTTTTTCATTGTAGCCATGATTATATGACACATCATTTATCTCTAATTGTCATTGTGAAAAGTGACACTATCATGGAAGACTGTTAATCATCCTAGTTCACACACACACACACACACACAAAAATGGTGCTTTAGCTGTGATTTGTGAGGATTTTGATTGGTCTCCAAGGTGAAAGTTTCTAGCCTCTCAACTCAAAATGGCGACCTACAGTGGGAAGAAGGATTTTGATGAAACTTTTGACGACAGAAGTGAAGCTGACCTCAGTGAAGGATTTGTAAAGGTATCAGAAGGTGAGGATGACTATTTTATGGACCTAGCATATAGTGATGCTGATGAAAGTGATTAAGATCGATCCAGACAATAGTGACTTTTATCATCAAGTATGTGTTGGTGCAGGGCCTAATCGAATTTCGCCTGCTAGTGCTAGTAGTCCCATTCGGAAGAAACGATGTATCGACATTCAGCATACTGTTGCTGCTGCACAACCACAACCAGATCATGATGACAGAAATAATTCATCTGATGAAGATGATGAACAAACTATAAACAATGTTCACATCAGTAGGTCCTCATAGTTAGACTGTCTAGAATTGACATCCCATCAACGAGTACTGATGCAGCACCACCACCTTCACCCAGTGTTAGTGATTCATCAGGGACAGATGTGGATCATGGACCACCATCACCACAACATCACTACCACAATATTTCTGATTCTGATGAGGGTTCTACTGACTTGGAGGATGCTCCTATACATGATTGGCCTGCTCAACTAGGACATCAACAAGCTAGAGGACATCGTGGTTGTGGTCGTAGTCATGTTCGTGGACCATGTCATGGACAAAGACGCGAGGCTGCACCAACTAGATGGGACAAGATTCAAGCCCACATTCCAACCATTCATCGGTTCACGGCTGAACCAGGTATTCCAGCCAACACAAAAAATAGTATGCCAAACGATCCCACACCTGCTGATTTCTTTGCACTGTACATTACAGACAATATTATTGAGCAGATTGTTGATGAAACAAATAAGTTTGCAGATCAACTGATTCGATCAGAGGTAACATCAGGAAAACTGAAAAACAAATCCCGTCTGAAACAATGGCGACAAACTGATCGCGAAGAAATGAAAAAATTTCTCGGGCTTCTGTTCCTGACTGGATTGGTAAAAAAGGGTAAATACAGTGAGTACTGGGCAAAAGAATTTCTGCCACGTACACCTGGTTTTCAGTCTGTTATGAGTCGGGACAGATTTATGTTACTCAAACGCTGTTTGCATTTCAGTTACAATCTAGCGGCAGGATACGATCCTGTAGCAGCTGACCGGGACAGGCTTCACAAGATCCGACCATTCATTGATAATATCAATGAAAGATGCCAACTTGTGTACACACCTACGAGGGAAATGTCCGTGGATGAATCCTTGGTGCTCCTCAGAGGTTGCCTACTTTTCAAACAGTCCATAAGGACAAAACGTGCCCATGCAGGAATCAAACTCTATCAACTGCACACATCTGATGGCATCACCATGTCATTTCGAGTTCACACTGGGTCAGATCGGGATATCATCTACTAAGATCCAAACCATGAATTTCTCAAGAGTGAACAAATCATATTGAACCTTGTGGAACCATACTTTGACAGTGGTTATCATATCTACACTGACGACTACTACACCAGTCCACAGCTGGCAGAATATCTTGAGACAAATAAGACCTATCTTTGTGGAACTGTAAAACCAAACCGACAAGAATGCCAACTCAGCAAATGAATGCTGAAAACCTAGACAGAGGACAGATTGTGCATTTCTTGGAAGAGAACAGGAAATCACTCGCTGTGAAATACAGGGAGGCAGAGGATGGGACAACGGGTAAACCTAAGATCGTGCACATGCTCTCTACCATGCATGACTGTACGACTGTTGATACTGGTAGGATGACAAGGCGGGACCCTCCTCAACGGATAATAAAACCCAAATGTTTTTCACAGTTTAATCGCTTCATGGGCCCTGTAGACAAAACTGATTGGGTGCTTGGGCTCCAAAACCTCTGTCCAATGAGAAAAATGCTGAAATGGTGTCAGAAACGAGCCATCCGCCTTTTTCTGCAGATGCAGTATAACGCATACAGACTGTTCCTGAAGGAACAAGGAAACCTGCAATGGTCATTCAGGTGGTTTGTACTACACATTGTCAAAGCTTGGACACGGGAACATGAGCTCCAAGTGGCGCATCCTGCACGTTCATTATCTAATTCAGAAGATGGGGTGCGCTTGAATAGAAAGATGCATCATCCAGCTTCCAATCCGAGCACAGGGAAAAAGGCCACCACACAAAGAAACTGTCGAGTATGAACTGCTAGAGGTCACCGTACATCCACAGCCTACATGTGCAAGACATGCATTGACTTTCCTTCAAACAAGTCAGGGCTGTGCATGAAAGTTTGTGAAAAATGCCAACACTCACATGACAAACATTTTTGGGAAGTTTGGCATACTAAAAAAGACATTACAAAAAATGTCTAACTTTGTCTGAAGTCTCAAAACAATTAGTAAAAAGGTCACCAAACTATGTACCATGGATAGGGTAATAAAGAAAAACAAAGTGAGAACAATGTGACAGATGAGAAACTTTGTAAACCATGGAAGGAAATCACAAAGGAATGGACACATTTTGTTTTGTGTTTTCTAAGTTTTGAACATGGAAATGGATTTGGAGGAACATTTGTGCAGATGATGAACTACCATGATAGGAGACTGACCACGGACTTGAAAGAGTGGAGGACAAGTGATGTACATTTCAAATGGTAAGATGCAATATACAATCTCGTTTTGCATATCAAAAAAAGGAAGAAAGCAACGGGCCTTGTTTCATACATACCTCATTTGTTCATAATTTTAGCAATATAACATTGGTCACACTTTTCCCCATTGAAAGTCATATGATCTACACATGCATATATAGGCTTATATAGGCATATATATACATACATATATAGGCCTTTATGATATAAATATACATGTGTATTTGTACATACAAATTTAATATGCTCTAGAAACTATGTATGTACAGTTAAAAGTTCATATGGCGTGATATATTTTTACTTTTCAGTCATAAATGAACGATATGCAGTTTGAGACTGTGAATTGTGTATGTGTGAAAAAAATGTGTCAGCACCCAGGGGTTCAGTTAATTTGTATAATAGCCTGCAGCAGTCAAGTGGTGTTAAGTTTATTCCAGTCATAAAATCCCAGTAAAAAGACATTCAGACTCATCTAGTCAGTGTTCATTGAGATGTTTCTTTTGATACATAAACTCAGTATAAGTAAAAAAGTAAATATATGCTGTACAAAACTATTTGTTCACAATCATTGTGTTGTTGGAAAAGAGGGGCTTGCATAAAAAAGAAGCTTGTAGAGAGGCGGGCCACTCAAGAAAAATCAAATTTACATAAGAAAAGAAGTAAAGTAACAGAAGCACAAATACAGGCACACATATATGCTCGGAGGAACAAAGATGTAGACAGACTCAACAACATGAGACAATGGGAAGGGGCAGTTAGAGAGAGAAGGAAGTATCTTACAACATTTAAACTGTCATGAATGTGTCATTAAAGGACAAGTAAAGACAGAAAAAACTGACCAGAAAGAATATAAATTATTAGTGGAAAAGTGAGCAAAGAAAATGGGATTCCATCGGGATTCGAACCCGAGACCTCCGGATTGCTAGACCGGTGCTCTACCGACTGAGCTATAGAAAGCCCTAGTGCAGTGTTCGTCCCAGAAACCCTTAATTCTCAATGCTCGGGTGGTCAGAAGCTATAGCAGTGTGTTTGTGTGTGACACACACGCACACACTTGAACCTGGCATAAACCCGAAGGATAATTCAACTTGGGGATAAATGCGAGGGATCACCGAAGTGATGCAGCTTTTTGAGTTTGTAACAAATAAAGACAGAAAAAACTGACCAGAAAGAATATAAATTATTAGTGGAAAAGTGAGCAAAGAAAATGGGATTCCATCGGGATTCGAACCCGAGACCTCCGGATTGCTAGACCGGTGCTCTACCGACTGAGCTATAGAAAGCCCTAGTGCAGTGTTCGTCCCAGAAACCCTTAATTCTCAATGCTCGGGTGGTCAGAAGCTATAGCAGTGTGTTTGTGTGTGACACACACGCACACACTTGAACCTGGCATAAACCCGAAGGATAATTTAACTTGGGGATAAATGCGAGGGATCACCGAAGTGATGCAGCTTTTTGAGTTTGTAACAAATAAAGACAGAAAAAACTGACCAGAAAGAATATAAATTATTAGTGGAAAAGTGAGCAAAGAAAATGGGATTCCATCGGGATTCGAACCCGAGACCTCCGGATTGCTAGACCGGTGCTCTACCGACTGAGCCATAGAAAGCCCTAGTGCAGTGTTCGTCCCAGAAACCCTTGATTCTCAATGCTCGGGTGGTCAGAAGCTATAGCAGTGTGTTTGTGTGTGACACACACGCACACACTTGAACCTGGCATAAACCCGAAGGATAATTCAACTTGGGGATAAATGCGAGGGATCACCGAAGTGATGCAGCTTTTTGAGTTTGTAACAAATAAAGACAGAAAAAACTGACCAGAAAGAATATAAATTATTAGTGGAAAAGTGAGCAAAGAAAATGGGATTCCATCGGGATTCGAACCCGAGACCTCCGGATTGCTAGACCGGTGCTCTACCGACTGAGCTATAGAAAGCCCTAGTGCAGTGTTCGTCCCAGAAACCCTTAATTCTCAATGCTCGGGTGGTCAGAAGCTATAGCAGTGTGTTTGTGTGTGACACACACGCACACACTTGAACCTGGCATAAACCCGAAGGATAATTCAACTTGGGGATAAATGCGAGGGATCACCGAAGTGATGCAGCTTTTTGAGTTTGTAACAAATAAAGACAGAAAAAACTGACCAGAAAGAATATAAATTATTAGTGGAAAAGTGAGCAAAGAAAATGGGATTCCATCGGGATTCGAACCCGAGACCTCCGGATTGCTAGACCGGTGCTCTACCGACTGAGCTATAGAAAGCCCTAGTGCAGTGTTCGTCCCAGAAACCCTTAATTCTCAATGCTCGGGTGGTCAGAAGCTATAGCAGTGTGTTTGTGTGTGACACACACGCACACACTTGAACCTGGCATAAACCCGAAGGATAATTCAACTTGGGGATAAATGCGAGGGATCACCGAAGTGATGCAGCTTTTTGAGTTTGTAACAAATAAAGACAGAAAAAACTGACCAGAAAGAATATAAATTATTAGTGGAAAAGTGAGCAAAGAAAATGGGATTCCATCGGGATTCGAACCCGAGACCTCCGGATTGCTAGACCGGTGCTCTACCGACTGAGCTATAGAAAGCCCTAGTGCAGTGTTCGTCCCAGAAACCCTTAATTCCCAAGTTGAATTATCCTTCGGGTTTATGCCAGGTTCAAGTGTGTGCGTGTGTGTCACACACAAACACACTGCTATAGCTTCTGACCACCCGAGCATTGAGAATTAAGGGTTTCTGGGACGAACACTGCACTAGGGCTTTCTATAGCTCAGTCGGTAGAGCACCGGTCTAGCAATCCGGAGGTCTCGGGTTCGAATCCCGATGGAATCCCATTTTCTTTGCTCACTTTTCCACTAATAATTTATATTCTTTCTGGTCAGTTTTTTCTGTCTTTATTTGTTACAAACTCAAAAAGCTGCATCACTTCGGTGATCCCTCGCATTTATCCCCAAGTTGAATTATCCTTCGGGTTTATGCCAGGTTCAAGTGTGTGCGTGTGTGTCACACACAAACACACTGCTATAGCTTCTGACCACCCGAGCATTGAGAATCAAGGGTTTCTGGGACGAACACTGCACTAGGGCTTTCTATAGCTCAGTCGGTAGAGCACCGGTCTAGCAATCCGGAGGTCTCGGGTTCGAATCCCGATGGAATCCCATTTTCTTTGCTCACTTTTCCACTAAAGGACAAGTTCACCTTCATAGACATGTGGGTTGAGTGAATGCAGCAATATTTGTAGAACACATCAGTGAGAGTTTGAGGAAAATCGGACAATCCGTTCAAAAGTTATGAATTCTTAAAGTTTCTGCCCAGTTGTGGCTGGATGAGAAGACTACTACAGCTTGTGATGTCACATGTGTACAACAATATAAAGAAACAATATAGAAAAATCAACATATTTTCACTTTTCTTGCATAACAAAAGAATACTCGTCTTCTCTCTTTCAGAAGGCAGGGGGAATAATATTACCCATAACATAAGTCAGTAGCAAGTCGAAGAAATGTGCACTTTATTCAAAAAGTAAAGTTTTGTGAAATTCTCTTTTTATTTTCCTTATATCGTTGTACGCATGTGACATCACACACTGAAGTAGTCTTCTCATCCAGCAGTGACTGCGCAGATGCTTTAAAAATTCATAACTTTTGAACAGATTGTCTGATTTTCGTCAAATTTTCACTGATGTGTTCTACTAATATTGTTGCATTCACTCAATCCACATGTATATGAAGGTGAACTTGTCCTTTAATTCTAACGGCTCTCTTTCTTGTGTGTATGCTCACCAAAAACAACTTGCTCACTACAGCGAATCTTCCTTTAAAAATGCGGACATCCTCTGTAGTACACTCACCGTGAGCAAGGACTTCCTGATGTACAACTTGTGGGAGGAGGGTTTGTTTACATTGCTAAAAACTTCTGGAAAGCCCAAAGAGAAGCAGTGTCCCCCATGTCCTTCCGGAAAAATTACTCTAACTGGGAAAAATGTAACGCACTTGAAAAAGAGGATATCTGCAGTTACAATGATAATGGTTATAGTGGTAGCCAAATTTATCAAAACCTGTGTCAGATGAGATATCAATTGATAAGATGAAGTCATGTAAGATAATACAGTGTTGACCAGATATCATTAGATATGCTACATAGGTGCATGTGCAGCACATAATTGCAGTACTCCCATGCTCACTTTCAACATCCATTCCATTTAAAGCTATATTATGTTCTTTGATATACTTTTTTTTTCTGGAGGATGAGGTTGCAATAGAATATGAAGAATAGATATGAATACAAAGCATTAATTCATTTTCTTTAAAAAAAAATGTCATATGAAAGTATTGCACATTTGAAAAGACCTTTCTGCTGATGTGTCATTATATACACCAAAAGAGAGAGAAATCACATACTTTCTTCTACAATGTACTAATCAATATGACTGATCTACTTTCCAAGTAATTAAGTTGAGATAATTTGAATCTGTTTCCATTTTTTTCATTTCTAATGCCTCTCTCCCATAGGCATTATATCCCAGTGGGGGGTTACCACTATACCAGGTCAATTAACAGTAAGTTTCCTTAATGTTTAAGAGAAGGCAAATACGTTGAACAGAAAAATGAAAGATGAGATATATACAAATATCACACCATCTTTTTTTAAATTTTTTTCCTAGACTAAGACATCACAAAACCGAGCATGTTTGAATGAAGCAGCCACTGAAGTGGGTTCACACAGTAAATCATCAATAGCATGACATTGACTGTTGCCATGGCAATGGCACTCACTGATGACTTCAAACTACATGGCATCAAACTACTGGAGAAAAACATACATGCACATAAAAATCTGTCATTTGGGATCTGAGAGTTACAGCAGCTGTCATGTCCAAAACAAGTGAAAGAACCTGCCCACCAGCAGACACACCGAACGGCCAAACTAACTTAAACGATAAAAGTGATTAAAGGATAGAAAAATGAAGAGTCTTCTTTGGATAAGGAGTGGGGAGCAATATGAGATTCATTGAATTCACATTAGTCTTAAACATATCACAGATACACACCATGGGGGTCATGGAAAACTCAGAAATAAGTTAGCTTATCTTGTTGTTCATGTGGCATGACTTTGATCAATCTGACATATGGAAGGAAAAATAAAACCACTCGCAATGGTTGACATCATGAATGCTGCTAAAACATTGGCTAAAAAAACTATTTACAAGATAACAAGCACTGATAAACAGGGCGAGAGTGCACGCGAACAGATGAAAATATCCCTCACGGCATAATCCATCAAATGAAATCATAACGCTTCTCTGATCGGCTTGTTGATTTGTCTAAAATATTGATTTCTTCCACTCCCTGTTTTATTCATGTATGTGAAGACTTCCACCCACAATATCGAAACCTTGCCGCCTTGTGGCTTTGAAAGTATCCGATCATCATTGGCCAGGCTTCCATCACGACAGATAAAGGGAAGCTATCAGCCATGGCATCACAGCCTTGCAGTCATTAAAGTCAGATTGCAGGAAGAAATCTACATGATTTTCATCTGCCATGATCGCACTTCAATTCAATCATCTGCTGCTGCTACAAAATATGTTCCTGCCTTTTCATCATGCCTTGCTTTGCTCCCTCCCTCTCTTTCCATCAATCTACCTCTTTCTTTCTGTCTGTCTTTCTTTCTTTCTTTCTTTCTTTCTTTCTTTCTTTCTTTCTTTCTTTCTTTCTCTCTCTCTTATATTAACTGGATTGTGAAGAGAAAATATTTCAGGAAGCACACATGCGACCATTTGGCTCAAAACCCACAAAAAGCAGGCCAAATTAACTTTCATTTTTCTACATATTCTAAAAGAGTAAGCTCTAAGCTTTAAAATGATATATAACTTGTCAAAATTGGATCATCCTACCCCACTCAAAAAGTAATTGAAATTAGAGAGAGTTAGGAGGTCCAGCTTTATAGAACAGGGAGAATCAAAGGGGTTTAAAGATAAGCATCACTCAGGTGTGTTGGGCAGGAGTATGAATGAAAGCATGTTCCATTTTACAGTGAAAGTAGAATCAAGTCTGTCCAGAAAGACAGTTCACATATCACTTTCGGTTTTGTTTTAAGTTACTAAATTTTGACAGTAGTTAGAGAAAAAGACTACTCTCCCAGGTGAGGCAACTTTAAAAATTTGAGTCATTCAACCCAAATGACAAATTTTGGTCCATTTCAGCAAATCCTGCTCTTCAACTTTTTGTGGGTTTTGAACTGAGCGGTCACAAACTATGTTTCCACAACAGATATCAAATGACAGACAGTCTTGTCACATTATTTCATATTCTAGATACACACAAAAACAACAACAATTAACCCTGTGCTTTGCTATACATTTTTCACTGTCCTTTTTCCATTTTTTTTTTTTCATTTGTCCTCTTTGTGCGTTCCTGGTTCTTTGTTATTTCCTCGGCTTCTCTCCTTGTCCTCCTTTTATCATACCTCATTATGTTCCAATGTGCTAGTAATATAAAAAGCAATCAATTTAGCCTGCAGTTTAATGACCTCACATTATATACAATGCACCAAGTGTATGTTCAAATTGCTATAATAAATAATGCAATGTTGTGCAAGCATTATGGCTGATTATATTGGAAAAGTCATTAGCCTATCTTCTTTTGCACTGCCACAACAAGAGGGGGAATATGGTATGACTTTAAAGGCAAAACCTGCAGTGTCATTTGGGAAGAAGAACACGAGATTCAAACATCTACCATTACACTAACTTAGCATAATTTTCAAGATAAAACTTTCAAGATAAAAGTTTCAGCAACAGCTATCCAGAGGCTATCTACTGTAAAAGTGAATATTTTCGCGCTACTAATTTTTCGCACGTGGCCGGCTAAGAAGGGTTTCACGTGTTTTTAATTCCGCGGAACCAAGACACCAAGTACAGGAACATACGGCAAGCAAATATATTCGCATGCTTTTATTTTCGCGCTAGTGTCTGGTTGCACGAAATGTGCGAAAATTTCAACACCGTGAAAATGTCCACTTTTACAGTATGATAAATCTTTTCTTCTTTTTTTTTTCCAAAAAAAAAGAAAGAAATCAGTTTATTTTATTTCAGATTTATCTTTTGTACCCACAAAGTTAGATCAGAACCATGACATCCTGGTTTTGTAACAGAAAGTGCAAATGTTCTGTTCTTTGGAAAACAATAGCATAAAAATGAAGCTGCCTTTAACCTACTGGGAGAAATGATGTGGTATTTTGCACCTCCATGTATCAACAAAAATTCTGCCATTTGTTGAATTATATATATATATATACAAATGATTTATGTTTTATATACATTTTTTTAACACTGTACCATGGGTCATCAAGAATGTATGAAAGTAATTTTGTGCGAATTGTGTCAGTAGTCTCAACACAACAATAAATGGAACCTAATACATCAATTAATCCTATAATTTACCAGATTATTATTTTCTTCTCTCTCTCTGTAAAAAGTATAAGGCTAATGCCCTGCCATGAAAGTGGTGGTTTAGACATTGCATACACATTCACGTCATTTAGTAGCATTAGGCAGCATTCAGTAGCAGCACCAGTACTACTGCTCTACGCATTAATCATCCAACATACAAAAAGAAGTATCAAATCACAGGCAAAGTATCTGGATTGAAATCTAAATTACTATCCAAACTGAAAATAACATCTTTTGAAATAAAATCAAAAAGATATTATTGTTACTGTAATTACATCAAATGCATCATAACTAGGATGAATTAGCACCCCCCCCCCCCTCCCCCGGGATTGTTATAGCTGCTTGCTGAAGTCTGGCTGCCATGATAGCAGTGTGTAATGATGCATAAACTGCATCATTACAAAACGAGGAGGCACTACACGATGCCATACACTGTGTAATGACGGTACCCCAGGTTACAGCACATAACTTTGTAAACTAGTTTGTAAATTATCTCAAAAGACAAAATTATAGTAATCCAAATCAAAAGAGATGTATGTGAATTTGACTGCTTGAACAAGAAACAAGTAGGCCAACTGAAGTTGATGGAAGCTGTATGATTACATCATCCTTGAAACATGCACATATATTGGAGACAGGAACAAGACCTTTACAGTAGATCTCAAAACCTCTGTGCTCAGTGAACGTCTACAATTCTCCTTAAAATCATCCTCACGATACCAAAATGACAGGGAAAACTTAAGAAAACTTGCTTTCATGACTGGAAAATCACAAAGCACAAAGGAAAGATAGGCAAGTTCAGAGTTCGTAGAGTGACTTTAAAGACCCTCCTCGTGAAGTTGAGTGTGGGTAATGGGATGGCGTCATCACCAACCTCTGCGGAACAGATGCTCACAGGCGCCCATAATCTCACCGGACATCAAATCTTCTTTTTATAATGTTGCACATTCCTCTCATTCCACTGAGTTCATGCCTACTTCCACGTCTGTCTCTTCCTGCCTATTCCAAATCACAACACTTGACTTTAAAGAGCGAGTACAGAGTGTTAGTCCCCCAAAAAAATCTCTCTCACAGTGATTTCACTTGTCAGAAAAAGACAACCAATTAACCAATGAACATGGATATGCAATGAAAATGTATTTGAATATGACAATTCTGGTCATAACTCAAGATTCCCTGCTCATGAGGCCTTTGTTTATATATTAGCGCCAAGGAAAGGAGTTTTATGATCTTTCTGCATGTGATTTTCTGAAATGTTCTTGGCATTTAGTACAAATATCAAGTTGTGGTATGAATATTCACCAGCTTCATTATGTGCAAAAAGTTTGACATTTAGACAGAGCTGCGCAGTACTTGCCTTAATCACCAGTGACTGTGTTGGATGTTTTAGTCCTTCCTATGAACAATGTTTATGAGCAATTGATGGATGCAGTGGAGGGTATCACACATGCAGTAATGTTTTGGAATCAAGAATTATCTCCAAAATGCCTGGTGAGAACTTTAGACTCTTAACCAGCTTTTACCTAATGAGTACATTTGAGACTTGCATCAACTTTGATATGACATTACATGTTTTCTAGCCTCTAACAATCCATGAGCATAATTTGCAAATCCATATCAATTCACAGAAACTCATTTGTAAGGCTTCTGGCCCTGGGTGCAATGAATCAACATGTCACTTTGCTTTAACTACCAACAATGAGATATCAGCATGCTTTATAGACTGGGCAAGAAGCACTCATATAATATCCTAGCGACCTTCTGGATGAAAATAGTTGAGAAATGGCTGAAATAGACAAGAAGACAGTAATAGTAAAATGGGTAATGGTTATAAAACATCAATTGTGAAGCCAGAGTTGCAGATGTTGACATGGAATGCAAATGGTCATGACTATGAGATTCCTCTCTGTCCAATCTTTTAGTTCCCTTATTTCACTTTTTAATAATAGAAAAAAAAATTGTTGCACTGTGGGACCCTTGGAAAATTGCTATGTTTTTCAAATTTTGCACACTGTGGTCATATTGTCCTCAATCGCCCCCTCCCCATCCCCATCCCCACACACAAAAACACAAATTTGGAAATCTTCTATGTCATACAGGCTAAATTATAACTTTTGTTCTGATATCTGCTTAAATAGATGCATTCCTCTAGTGCTTGTTGACCCACTTTGCTTGACATAATACTGAGGGATTAATTGAACGACATCACATTATCTTCTTTTTTGATGTCACCTGAGATCTGTACTAGAGGATACTACAGGGTTTCTCTCTTATTTGTCACAGCAAATGGAAGGATTTAATCAGAAAAAGTGAGGAGTATTGACACACACATTGTGTCCCAGATTGCCGAGAGCATTTGACACTGACATACATTTCTATACAAATGAAGACAAACTCTTTGTTTTAAAGTGAGAGTGACACAGTAGTCATTCTATCATTCCAGTGATCATTAAAGGACAAGTCCATCTTCATAAACATAAGGATTGAGAGAATGTAGCAATATTAGTAGAACACATTATTGAAAGTTTAAGGAAAATCGGACAATCTGTTCAAAAGTTATGAATTTTTGAAGTTTTTGTGCACTAACCGCTGGATGAGAAGACTACTGCAGTATGTGAATAACTTAGATGTCACATGCGTACAACAATGTAAGGAAAATATAAAGAGAATTTCACAAAATTTTATCTTTTGAAAAAAGTACACATTCCCCCAATTCGTTACCGACAAATGTTATGGGTAATATTATTCCCCCTGCCTTTAGAAAGAGGCAAGTCAAGTGCTCTTTTATTATGCGAAAAAAGTGAAAATATGTTGAATTTTCTTTACATTTTCTTTATACTGTTGTACGCATATGACTCACAAGCTGTAGTAGTCTCCTCATCCAGCGGTTCCAACACAAAAATTTTAAAAATTCATAACTTTTGCATCGATTGTCCAATTTTCCTCAAACTTTCACTGATGTGTTCTACTAATATTGTTGCATTCTCTCAATCCTTATGTTTATGAAGGTGAACTTGTCCTTTAAGTGCAGATTGATGATCAGCAGAAATGTTGCGACTGTCAGCCACTGATTCTTCAACACGCAGAAAAACATAATGCTTGATGTATTATACCACATGTGGGGTATAACTGTGGATGAGTAACTTCAAATTTGTGCTGAAAACTTGTTCTGACCTTTGACTTTTATCGCTCAATTCTCTCTAAATCAAAATAAGGGGAAAAATGCCTATAAAGTCACAGGTCCATATGAAAACTATAGGTGTTAATAAACACTGTATAACCTTCACATCTGCCCAATAACTCAAGGAATATGACCCGTTATTAAGGGCAAGGACACTATTTCTTAAAATTGGGTTTTGATTTAATTATCACCAGCTGCAGCTCTCTTCTTCTTCTTCCTCCTTCTCATCTCTGCCTCCTTTCACTTTTCCTACCTTCTTCCATTCATGTCTCTCACTCTTTCCTTTACTTAAAGGACAAGTTCACCTTGATATATCTAAGAATTGAGAGAATGCAGCAATATTAGTAGAGCACATCAGTGAAAGCTTGAGGAAAATTGAACAATACCTTCATAAGAAATTAATTTTTGAAGTTTCAATACCACTATCGCTGGATGAGAAGACTACTACAGCTTGTGATGTCACACGCATGCAATGATATAAAAATAAAAATATAAAGAAAATGCAATGTATAGTTTAACTTCTCTTGCATTATAAAAAAGCATTTGACTTAATGCCTCTTTTAGAAGGGATGAGGAACAATATTACTCTTAACATACATCAGTAACAAGTCAAGGAAATGTGCACTTTTTTCAGCAATTCAAATTTTGTGGACTTCTCTTTATATTTTCCTTATATTGTAATATGCATGTGACATCATAAACTGCACTAGTCCTCTCATCCAGCACTGAATGTGCAGAAACTTTAAAAAGTCCTAACTTTTGAACAGATATTACTCAAACTTTCACTGATGTAATCTAGTGATATTACCACATTCATTCAATCCACATTTATATTACGGTGAATTTGTCCTTTAATCCTTTTCATATTTCCTCACGCTTGTCTCAACCTTATTTCATTTTTTCTCCTGCTTTGATTCCTGCTTTAAAATACTTCTGGTGTATCTATATATTCCTCCTCCTCCCTCTCTCCCTGAAGGTCTGTGTTCTTTCTCTTCTTATGATCGCCCTCTCCCTCTCTCCCCCCCCCCCCCCCCTCCACCTCTCCCTTTCTCTGAGGCATCCGTGGCACAGGTGTGAGTATGAAGAGAGAAATGTCATCCAGGAGACGGGATGCAGCGCAATGTTTGCCCGCTGCGAGGATCGCGTCTCCAGCAGGCACTTGCAAAAAAAAAGAGGTGTATGATAATGCATGGAAAATCACTTAGCGCTATATTGGGAGAAGAGAGAAAGAAGAGAAAAGAGGAGAGTGAAATGGAAGGCTTAATGTATTGATTACTTTTACTGGTGGCAAGAAGCTGGTCAGGAAAAATGGGACGGTGGGAAATTGTTAGTGAGATGTTACAGACAAAGGGGGAAGTTGGGAAGTCAAGAGAGATGCGGTCATGAATTTCTTCTTCTACAGGGAGGAACATTTGAGGGTAAAAATGCAATCGTGTCACATGAACAATTTCCTGAAGGATCACCTGTATAAAAATAACATTAGGAGCAGTGCTGTACCACTCTTTCAGAATCTATTTTGCAGACTTGCCTTTTAAAATTAAAACTTCAATGTGACTCCCTCTTTGTTTCCTTGGATCAAATCTTATCAGACGGCAGAAATACGACGGATTTTTGCAGATATCGATTCCACTGTACCAAATTCATATCAAAGTATGTAAACTGCAAAACTTGGCCTGTATATTTGTGAAATTTCAATCCTATACTTTTCTGAAGATAAACACCTATAGGTAATACCCATGCAGTTGCAGATCAAATTTGGAATATCAAGTTAGGTTTGGTATTTACAAGAAAGGAACTATCACACCACTGGAAAAAAAAAAATAAGACTGAAAGACTACCCACTTTAGACCTATGGCGATATCGCTTCTATTTTTGGACCAATTTCTTAACCTGTTTAAATACGTCAGTCAGAAGTCACTTCATATTGCTCAGTCATGTCTGGACATGATACGAAGGAGAATTGTTTATATGTCAAAGAGGCTGCTACTTGTCCCCTTACTTCATATGGACACCACCCAGTTTTCATTTTTGCAACTAAACCAACTATAAAGTAATGAATTACATGTCCTCAGTCTTACACTCTGCAAGATTTTGACAACTTGCCTTTTAGGTAGTCAGATCCAAAAATTGATGTTTATCATCCACCAAATAGTGATTGATATTTGTTCTGTGTAAGAATGTACCCATTAAGGTGCATAATTTGACTGTCTTATGATTCATATACAGATTCTCACTGCACTCTGAAAAAGATATCAGACACATAAATGACAATCTGTCAAATCTTGCATGTAGATATGAGTTGTGGCACATACATTTACCACAAATCATTATCTTCTTTTTTTTATTTGGTGTATTCATCTCTGTTAAAGTAACATTGTTAAATGGCTACTGCAGTAACATGGAAAATATCGCAAAAGTTTTGTAAGCAAAACTCTTGTCAATTGTCAAACTTTGTCAAGCAGCCACAAAACCCCAAACACAGTGACAAAATCAGATGTTTACATTTTCAAGACTTTAATACACACAATCTATCACTGCCTTTATACTCATACACTTTTGCAGTTCTTATGCTAGGGCTGCAGTTAAAGCATCATGGTACAAGACTTTAGATACCCTAAACTAGTAGGTGATTATATCTAAATAAGCTGTAAAATTAATTTGAAGAGGACATTTAATGCTCCATGCCAATCAAAAATTGAAAGGCATTCTTTACAATTTACAGATGAAACAAAAACCCAGCTTTAGTGCTTCAAAATAGTTCAAGATAAAAGTAAAAGATGTGAGGTAGGCATAGAAACAACCATTGTAAAAATTTTAATCAGAATAAGCAATGTTAAGTATTGTTAAATAACCAAAATGTGAACAATAGTTGTAATAAAATTGTTTCTACTCTAAACCGTCTACAGTTATGGTTTAATGAGAAACACAGTGATATCTCCCTATATTTCTTTTTTTTGTTGCAAAATTCTTATATGATAGGATGTTTTGTAATACAATGGACCTAAACATATGCATCAAATGTGATAACTTAAAATTTTTTTTAATCACTGCTCCCAAAGGTAAACTGCACCTTTAAGGATTTCAAGAACAATTTTGACCACTTCACTAATTGAAAGTGAGACTGAAATATTATGATGGGGAGTATGATAAAAGCCCTATAATCATCGTCTCTTCACTTTATGTCTACTTCTACATCCAAAAATATCACATCTTACTTTTACCTACACAGACAAACAAGCATCAATGATAATAAATATTGCATTAGCATAGCTCTCCCTGACAATATCTTAAGTGCCATCACACAAAAATCCATATTCATTGTAAATGAATAGGTTAAAGCTGTAATGTAAATCTAATGTCTCACTGCTGATGACTTCTTAGCATACTGAACAGAAACTCTGTAAATTCATCCCTCCCCCCCCCCCCCAAAAAAAAAAAAAAAAAAAAATCATACTGTCTTTGTGAGAAAAATTGGAGGATTGGAGCACCTTATAGAAACAAAAACCAAAAAAAAAAAAACTTTTTTCCCTTAACAAAAAAAAAAAAACCCACCATGAAATCCATGACAAAAAAAATTAAAGTCTAGCACAGCATGATTTAATTGAACAATCATTCATTCGTGCAGTACAGAATTTTCCTTTCGAGACAGTTTCTTGTTACATAAAGAGGAAACTGGATGATTGGTAACTTAATCTGGGTGTACTCATTTGACAGCAGTGACTTCCTCTGCCCCCTGTAGAAGCCTCCCCACAAACCTGTACCCCCTCTTTCCCCTTCCCTCCTTCCCCCCCCCTTCCCTCCTTCCCCCTTCCCCCTTTCCCATCCCATCCCTGACCCTCTGTGTGTGCAACCAATTTAATATTTCCCTTCGTGTTTATAAGGGGGCTGGTGCTTCATTGAAAGTCATCCAGAGGGCTACTGAATACACATCATTTGGCTTGAAAGACTACTGTCATATTTACAGACAAAATGTAGATATGGTATTCACATGCATACATTTCTGTGTACATGCATATAGGAGACACGTCAGTCAAATAAACTGGAATAGATTACACTTGTACCAGAGTATATTAACAGCAAACATTTGATCTGCACCCTGCTATGTAACAAAATATGACATTAACCCGTTGAGGACTTGTCCCAAGTATACTCGGGCGGGTGTTTATGGGAAATGTTTGTTGAAGCAAAATCAACTCATCCTCAGCAGGTCGAGCGGAGTAACTATGAGTGGAGTTTAGCAGAGAAACTGCAAAACTTCTCAGGGCCAATTGGCAACAACCAAAAGTTGCAGCTCATCTGTTGCCATGGTAACAATACTTATTGCGAGTTTTGTGAGAAAAATGAACTGCTTGACTAGAAATTGAAAGTGGGCTTCTGGCATCAATGCTCTGTGTGTGAGCGGAAAAAAAAGAATCACAGACCTTGTAACCACTGGAAGGCTTACAGGGTATGAGAAATGATAAGATTCCACTCAGTGTTCATGACATAATCAACACTTAGTTTGCAGCTGAAATTCTTAACAGAAGAATATGTCAAAAATTCATCATAAACAAACATAAGGAATTTCTTCAGAAGACATGAATACTCCATACGTCACATGAACATTGTTGTTATGAATATTCACTTCAACACGCAAAGTAAACCCGGTAAATACACACATAAACATTGCAAAACAATTTTATATTACAATTATGTACCTACAGAGTATAGAACAAACACAAACATCACAGACTGACAGCACATGCTTTCAAGAGAAAGAGGCTCTACCTTGGTTAAGAAATTATAATCACAACAGCTGGTTGCTGATACGGCTCTCTAAAAAGTTGGTGAGTGATTGTAAGCGTTGATGTTCACGTAGAAGCAGTGAAGCCAGTTAGCCTTACTGCTTGAAAAAGTAATGCAATTAGTGCTCTAGTGCCTCTGAGCAGACGATATTTCTCTTGATGAGCCTGCAAAATTCAACTACTCAAGTTGCTATAAATCTCTGGTGTGAGGTGGCGCTTGTTAGTTCCATATGATCATTCCAGCACAAAACCGTATGGATCAAATTTAGATGCCTACTCTACTCTATCAGACATCACTATCTGTAGGTGATCAAATATTACATCTGTCAATTGGGATCTGATTGGGGGTAATCACGCATGACGAGGAGATGTTCTCACCAGCTGATCACAGATGCAAATTTAATTTGCAATTTCAACGATTTTTTTTTTTCATAAATGTCTCATTTTAATGGAATGAACCAGCCATCCATAGCCAGGCAGTTGTGGTTGTAGCAAGTTAAGGCCATTGCACACAGACATAACAGTGTGTTTTCGATCGTGATTCAAACACTGGAATTTTTTGATGCCTGTTGTGGTGGACAGAAATATCTTGTGAACTGCCAATTGTCATATTTTGTCAACCAAACTGCGCATGCCTAAAATTTACCGGAATGATGTCCCTTGACCTGTGTTTTTGCGCAAGTTTTTAATGATGGGATAGAAAATACCAAGATTAGTTGTCCTACCATTCAGAAAAATGTGGTGACGCAAATCATTGCACTATTTCCCAAATAACTGCCATAATTTCAGAATAATTGCAAGATTCCTTGCGATATGGAACACACTGCTGACCACGCTATTCAGTGAGATTTTTATGTCCACACCTGCAAAAATCTTAAGATATGAATCATGCTGCAGTAATTCACATCAATGCAAATGGAACTATAGACTGTAGGAAGACAACTAGTAGGTAATTTGTGTCAGTAGCATATTAGGGATTGAGTTCATAAATGTTACCTGATCCAGTATTGCATTTTCATTTTAGCATGTCAGATTTGCAGCAATTCCTTTTTATTTATTTATTAAAAAATCTCCATCATTCATTTCATATTTCTCAAATATGCTGGCATGTCTAGATGAACATTTACACATATACGACAGGGGTGGTAGGTCTTTTGCTACCTAAGAAAGAACATATTTGCTTGTTGATTTACTCACAATTTGCTGATTCGACAGCAGAGATTTCCTTAGCAATATCAGAAGACATCTGTTTTGAAAACAGTCGCCCGATACACTGATTGCAAATCCTCCAGTGGCCATTTGATGAGGAAATTATCTCTATACCTGCTAATCCAACATCTTTAAGAGAGACCATGACACATCCCAATTTCAGTGTGGAAATCTAATTCCTCACATCTTTTTTTCTCCTCTCCGTGTCCATGGGCAAGCCTCAATATCTGATCCACGGTGTTTCCAAATCCGATCTCGAAGACGCGCGAGGAGTCCCATAAAGTTTGGGGCGGGGGTTGGAACGTCCCAGCGGAGGATACAAGGCAGAATCTCTCGTCCCGGAGTCTACCGCGGGTGATATTCATTAGCTCACTGGGTGCTCGCGAGCAGAGATAACCCCCACCCGACTGACGACGAGGGGGACAGAAGGCATGCCAAGGATCTGGATGATTTTTCAGTGACTGTCACTTTTCATTCCCGTAGGGAAGAGCAGCCTTTCCCTCTGCTGCATCAGCGTAATCTCACTGATTACCTGCTAATGACAATTTGCTGAATGCATGTAGGCCTGTCTTCCTCCAGGATGAATATAGAATTCCAGAAATCTGTGGAGAACGTCTGCAAATAGATTCTAATTCCTCATAGAACCAACTGGGTTCTGACTGACTGAATGTGTACCAACACTGACACTTTATAAAGTTGCAAGATTACAGAAATATTTCACTTGCTTTATACTGATCCCAGTATTACTAACATTGATTCACACAATCCATTTAAGTATAAATGAAGGCTTCCCATTCTGAACTTCTGGTTATTCTTTCAAACACCTCATCCATGTTTTAGAAAAAATAATTTCAATCATTACTAAATGTCATTTCAAATCTACTTCCAATATATAGGAATGTTTGGGCTTGTCTGTTTATCACTTTATCGGTAAAGGTATCAAGCCCCTTTCTTTTCCTATGTTCTGATTGTACGATATTATTCCAACAACTAACATGATCCTTCTATGCTGAAGTTATAATTTTGTCCTTTTTTCGATATTTTTTTATGCTCTGTTGGGACTAACCAACAGTTTACAAAAACAAACAAACATGTGTTGTGTATCAGTAAGGGTTGTAACATCAATGTAGCAATGCAATTCAAAGTTCGGGCATATCATATGAAAACAAGTATACATTTACCATATATGTATGTTTTCTCATATTTGTATATTACCAGCTTTTTTAGATGATTTACTAAAATTTCTAATCATCATCATCATTGGTGAACAACTATGGCCAAACCTTGCATTTTTGAGTTATTCTTATAACTCTAATAACTTGCTGAGTAGATTATTTTGCTTTACAACCAGTGTACTGTAGCCCTTAGAGCTGGGCTGCACTAATCAAATTTCATGAGTTGTAGTTAGTATGTAGTATTACAAATTTGTCTTGAGTAAAGTTTAATCCCACTACTATCTCACAGACCTTATTCACTAGTAAGTATGATTAGACTGGGACCCCGTTTACAGTGCGGGGCTGGGCTGGAGCCGCGGCCAAGCTGCGGCCGAGCCTAGCCTCAATTGCGGGGCCGAGCCCTGCAATTTTGTCCGTTTACACTGCCGGGCTCGGCCGCCCTTTTAATTCAAACCTTTCAATATTTTGTCGTAGTGGTGCTCTGCTTGTAAACAAACGCAATTTGGTATAGCCTGGTTTTCAAACCTTTTGCCAACTGGATTCCGTGGCGACGAAGTCGCCGTTCGGGCAAAGGCCTTTGCCGAAGGAAAAATCCTTTGCAGGACAAAACCACCTTAAAATATACTAGTTTTCGACATTGAGGGGGTTAATATCGTGAAAAGCAAAATAGTACGGGCAGAGGGTCTGGAAGCCAGACTAAAATTGGCTGCACATTTGGCCCAGTTTGCGTTTACACCAGGAAGAGGCCGGGCTCGGCCGCAGCCGAGCCGCTGCAGAGACCACCTCCAGAGCGTGGCCAAATGCGCGGCCAATTTTGGGCACGCATTTGGCCTTTTGCGCGTTTACACTGAAATGAAGGAGGGCTCAGCCGCGGCTCGGCCACGGCCGAGCCTCGTACTGTAAACGGGGTCTGGGATTGGGATTTTACTTTCTACAGCATTGTGAAATACAGGGAGCATGCATTATTTCAGGAATCATTATGCAAAACAGTACCTGGAACATGACAGTGCCAAACTCTATGTCACTGCATAATAAATGTATGACTTTTATTTGTCTGTTTGTTTGTTTGTTTTTTACTACAGCAAGTAAGGAAAACTTCAAGGCTTCCAAGTTATTTTGGGTTTTTTTCTTCTTCTTTCAAATAGGTCAAACTTCAATCTTTTCAATGTCAGTTACTCTGAGAGTGATTAAATACTTTTTTCTTTTCTTCTTTTTTTTTTTTTTTTTGCCAGGGTTTGCCCACTTACATTTAGGCCATGTAATCTCATAATACACAGGAATTAAAACTATTTTATCCACCATCAAACAGTGAAAAAAAAAAATCTCACTTTCCCTGAAAGACTATGCTTGTTTACAAAGTAGTCTGGCTTTACGACCTTGATTCAAATAACTAATTATTGTATTGGATTCTAACAATCAGCCTCACCTAACCTTAATCACAAATTACCACAGCTTACATTTTATTGGACTGCCTACAAGTAACTCTCTGTTTACTGAGGAGAAAGTTTACTTCTGTACTGTTATGATGGTACAGATAACTAGATTCTGCACACAATCTGTAGCAAATATATTTATGTGATTACTTTAACAGAGAGAAGGGTTTTGAGTAACTTAAGAGCAAGCATGGTATAAAAACTTTTGCAAAGATTTTGTCCCCCCACCCAAATAAAGTCCAACAACAACAACACACCAACATGTCATCACTGCTGATGGAAATATCACAAAAAATATACAACTACTATCTGTATACGAAAACTATTCTCTGTTTACTTTTTAAGAATGAAATTACTAACATGCTATCTTTCAGAAGAAAAAAAATCACAAATGTGATTACAAAATACACATATCTACATTGGTGCTAGTTTGGTGTTAATTTAAAATTCAGAATTGCATTTCAATATGACCAGCCTACAAGACTGACAATAATCAGAATTTAATCTAAATGGCACATATTTAACAAAGACTTTTTACTGCAAAAACTGTCTGGGGCAGTGATTTGGCCAAGAGTCACATTCCACTAGTTTGTTTGTTTGTTTGTTTGTTCATTTCCATTTGAGAAGATAGCTGGATAGCAAAACAGATCGAGAAAGAAGAAAACTATTGTGTATGTATACATATTTATGTATTACTTTCAACATTACTGAAAGCCCTGATTTTGTAATGATGATGTCAAATTGTTATGAATGCCAATAAAAAAATAAAGGTTGTGAAGGTATTCTCTTATTTTAGCGTCAACATCATTTCTGCCACATTTTCAGACAGTGTTCTAAGCACCAATTAATTACCAGCAGCTTTGGTAGATTTCATAATAATTTTGAAGGAGGTTGGCTCATGCCCAGTGAAACAAATATTACACAATCCATTTATGAACGTTTCAAAGGTGCCTTACCGGCCAGGAATGCTCCATAAAATGACTTGTTACCTTTCCCACACACTATCATGACTATGAGAATGATTACGACCTGCACACAGGTTCAATGACCTCTTGAACGAAAGGTCAGTGTCTCTCGTTATACAGTGTCATGTGACTTTGTGGCATACCACCACATGGACAGGGAGATAGGGGCTGGGAAGGGGTGGGACATGAGAATGAGGGGCGCTAGGGAGAGAATAAATGCAAAGGAAGTTTTTGTCCATGGTATACGCTACATGCTAACAGATGCAATTTACAAGAAAATAAGATATTACATAGAATTTTGTATCAAATTCAAAATCTAGACTATTTCTTTTCTCATATATTACCCTTATTGGTAAACCTCTTGTTCACTCCTTCTTCTCCTCTTCTCTCTCACTTTTTCTTCAGTCTTGGTTTTATTCCTGTGCACAAGTGAAACTGATCTTGCAGATAACAATCAGTGGGAGAGTCAGACAGATAAATTCATTTAAATGTCATCAGACGAGTTCTTATTAAGGCCAGCCTTCTGCAGTGTATAAGCATTAGTCAGAAATGTCATCTACATGAAGCAGCGAGAGCTGGAGACGAGAAGGGGGAAGAGATGGAGAGAGAGAAAGAGAGATGGAGAGAGAGAGGGAGAGATGGAGAGAGAGGAGGAGAGATGGAGAGAGAGAAAAAGAGAGATGGAAGAGAGAGGGAGAGATGCAGGGGGGGGGGGGATTGAGTGTGCCGATGCGCTAGGACAGGAAGTGTCTCATTTAGGAGTGACGTGTGGTTCCCAGCTTTACACTTCTCGCACGGATGATCACGCCGCACATCCCAACCAATATTCCCATCTTGTCACTTTCGGCTGTGTTTGAATTCAAGGGGCCAGTCCCATCATTGTGTCATGGGGCTAAGGTCACATTGCACCAATGAGTCTCAGTGCTCTACAATTATTGTAGATGTCATTCACAGGGGAATTATTATTTCCTTTAACTGCTCAATATTCCTATTATTTTCCATTTATGGATATTACGTTTAAATTAAACATAAATAGAAATGCTATCTCACATTTGCTCATTCCTTCATTCTTCCTCTTGCTTTTTTAATGATTCAAACTTTTTGATGATCATTGTGCACTTCTCATATACCATAGGGTCATAGTTGGGACTATGTCTACTGGTACACAACCACTCCAGATAAAATCTAATTTTTGCAACTTCCAGGACCACACCAGCTAGGATTCCAACAGGGCATTGGGATGTTGCCATGACTACAAGTTTTCAAAAACTGTCAAACTTTAAGAAGAATTATATGAGACAGGCCATGATGTTAAACATAGGTGTCATTTTCATTATACAGAGCACTCTCACTGAACGTACCAACCGGTATGATAGTATCAAATAGATTGTGTGATATTGTGGAATGACGTTAACAAGTGAAATTTCAAATATATATTGGACAAGCCAAGAAACTTTCCAAACAGTACATTAGCCCAGAAATCATGAACTTCTTCTCATCACCTGCAAAATGTTGCAAGTAGTAAGGGTGAGCACTCATAAAGCTGCATTTATCTAACTTGAGAGAGACTCACATTTCAGAACGTGTTTCCAATAGCATTTACAAACGTTGTTTGAAACACAATTCTTGGGGTGCCGCGTTTATCTAACAATCATATAATCATAATTCGAGTGTTGTCAGTGTGCAGTTGCTTCGCCATTCAACCCAGGAAGTAGAGGTCAACTGCATACCACCAAACATGCCTTTATCATTCATGAACAAACAATCAGTAGAAAACACAAATGGCATGCACTTTTCTCCCCAACTGGAAACAGCTGGATATTGACCTGGGCCGGAGATACAAATCATGTTTCAAAACAGCATTGCATTTATCTACTTGCAGAAAGATGATCGTAGTCTTAATCGCATTTCAAATCGCCTTTATATTTTTTGATGTTTCAAATCACTGTTTCTAAACAAATTTGAAAACACAGTTGCATTTATTTACCTCAAAAAATGCCTCAAACACGCTTAGAATCGTGATTTTGCCTCAGAAAATTTTCTGGAAAAACGCACCCCAAAACTTCACCTGACCTCACCTACTCTTCCCCTTCCAGGGGCTGATTTGTAAAGAGCTTCTAAAAAACACTTTCTGGAGCTCTCTCTTCTATGTTTCCCTTGCCTCTGCCTTGTCACAAGAGGTTTATGTGGTGTCTAACATGAACATAATTTTTGAAGAAAACACACACAAAGGTACTGATATGCAGTGCTACAAATGTAAAAATAAAAAATAAAAAAAGAGCTTCATTACAAATGCCGGCACAATAGTTGTTTGTTTGTTTGTTTTGTCTAGTCTGTGCATAATAGAGCAGACAATGGCATATAAGTAAATGCCTTTATGTTAGTTTGGATTTGAACGAACACTTTATTCTAATGTGATAGAATATTTCACCCTTTAATTCAGTACTCTGGTTCTTCCATAATTCTACTAGATCCTGTGCAACTAAGCAGACAACAAGCTGAGCTATTAGTTTGATAAGACAACCATTTCGAGACAAACATGCTGGAATCAAAGGAAGAAAAAGAAACAACGAGAGGATAAAAATAGAACAAATTGTATGTATTATTTTCTTTCACAGGACTTAGCTGTTATTTTAGGACAATGAAAGAAATGGATGTGAAAAAGATGTTACATTGTCCTTGTGGTGACAAGAGCTTGTATCTCCATTGTTCTTATATAAAAAACCTGATGGAATTTTGAATACTAAAAATACTAATTTGCGTTTCAAAACAAAACAATCATCAAAGTAATCCAAAACAATGTTTCTACATTATATGACATCAGCAATAATGTGATTTTGTGAAAATGTTGTGAAAAAGGATCTTTTTTTTATAATCTCCCGAAAATTCATAATTTTTTACATTGTTGATACGATGTCCATGAAATATTTGGTTATCACTTTGTTCAAAGGGCTGATATCCATGGTTTAAAATCTAATAAGAGATGGAAGAGGAAGAGATAGAGAGAAATTAAAAATAAGAGAGGGAAAGAGGTAGAAGAAGCAGAGAAGGAGGGAGGGGTGGAGTACGGAGAAAGATGAAGAGGAAAGGGGAGGGAAGGGGGGGGGGGGGAGGAAGGAGGGAGGGATTGAGGCAATGAACAGAATGGAGAGGAAGGAATCACTCGAGTATTACTCACCTTAGGTAGATTAATCAGGTCATGAATGGAAACATGAGGCATGCAAAGTGTTGACAAACAACACACCCTTCATTTTTTGGTGGGTATGACAGGTATCTTAATTGGATTTAACCTTCTTCAGTGATGTGGCTGATTGGTGATGAAAATATGACTAAATATAGCAACCTGGGAAAGGTCATTCCTAAGATCTGTCATTCAAATGATATAAGAGAGAACTTTGTTGTACATAATTTTATATGCTTTATGCCTACCTTCACCTTTATGAAATGGCAATAGACATATTATTCAATCTATATCACTGATTACTGTTATTCTATTTTTCTATCATCATCATTTGTATTGATGTTAGCAAATTTTTTTTTACTATTGTCGTAGTTTGGCACATATCAAAAATGCAGAAAAAAAACCCTAATGTGGGGAGTCAAACGTGATGTTGCCACAAATAGCCTGATATCATAACCTAATCCAAAATTTCTGATTTTGGATTTCTGACAATAATATTTTACAAAATTTAAGCTTTCTAAACAAAAAAATTCATAAGCCGTCTCACTTCACTTCCGAAAAACTTACAAGAAAACATCACGGAAAGGGGCAACCAAACACAAACACTTTCAAGAACTTTGGCTTTAAAGTTTTTGGGCAGGCGATGATACATGCTAATAAAATACTACCTCAAAATTTAAAAAAGGAAAAATAGAATTTTGGACAAGCGGTAGTTCTAAAAATATGAAACTTATGTTTATGAACAAAACACAATTTTTTCACATTTTCTTTTTAATCAGGTTATACTCTTCTTGCTTTGGGGCTTGTATTTTATCAGAATATCATTGAGATGGAGTCAGAAATGTGTTTGATATGGAAACTTCCATGTTCAGAAAACTATGCTCGACTCCCTTTCTGTACTGTAGGCAATTTAAGGTTTTTTTTTTGTTTTTTTTTTACATGCTCTTCATTTTGGTTCATACCTCAAACCTCCTATTAGACACATATTTCAAAGAGTTAGAGTTGACTGTATATTTAGTCAACCAGGAAAAAAAAAATGATTGAATTTAGATTGATAACAAATTTTTAGTATCACTGTATGATACAGGCCTTGATCTACTTATCACACCTTAAAAACACAAGAGCATTTGTTGCCAATAACAAACAAGTAATTTAGATGTTAAAGTAGTGGCATCAGAAATAGGAGTATCCCCTTTTAAGCAAGGACTAATGTGCATTTGTATAATGCAAGGATGTTCTAATTGACTCATCACTCCAGTACCATTGCAAATCTCCCTGGGCAATAGACTGTCTAATCACTCACAGTGGATAGGCCTACCAATGTCAAGTTTAATGAACCAAAATAGACACTTCTTTGAGTCCAGGCAACATCAGGTAAACCACATCAGCTTGTAAGCCACAGGGAGATTAATTTGCCTCTCAAATACCAATTACCTGCTGCTAATACAGGGAAAATATGAAAAGTGAAAGTGTGTAGGTTGTTGTGTACATTGTTTTGCATTGTACAAGTGACTTTAAGTTACTCTTCCTAAAAATACAAACACGCCATAATGTTTTCGCCTTCTAGTATATGGGGAATCAATATAATCTCATAAAACAGGATGAAGACAAACATCCACGCTTCCACAGTACCTCAGCAGGTTCTCTCTGTACCAATGCATTGACTACACCACTGTGCAAACATTCCCAGGAGACTGAGGCACAAATAGATTGCACTTACATGGCTCCCGTGCAGACAGAGCCGATGAGCTCACGTCACTTGCCTGGTATCACAGAGCTTGAACAGAAACCGCCTCTCTTCACAACTTTGACAAGATTACATCGCTTGATCCATCTAAGGGATAAGTCCTGTGTCTTCCAGTCCTTTCTTTTCTGACAATCTATCAGAGGTCTACACTACATTTTATCTCAAAATGGTTTTGGGTGTTCCAACAGAAGAACTCATAACTGTCCGACTCACAACAGCTGATGAAATAAATTTGCTGGAAGTTTACAATACAAAGATTAAATCATTTATGAATCATTTATAAGTAAGAATTCCAAGAAGTTTTCCACAACTATTCCATGATGTTCAAATGCCAGCTCCATCATACAATCATTTCTTGGGAATCCTACTAAGAGGTCCTACTCAAAGTACAGATATCACTGAGTGGTGAGATACTTAAGAATTGGTGAGGCAAACTAAAATCTCAAGTTGAACACTCAGAAACTGAAACACTGTCAAATTGAAACCCACTTCTGTCTCTATTCTTGCAGTTTTGTGAAGTATACTAGATAGATGGTATTAAACATGCAGGTCTCAATTTTGAACATTTGAAAATCTGATGTGCTATACCTTTCATTTTCTATATATGTCCATGTGGATGAAACATACTCTATGCTATTTTGGGTTGACTTGATTATCTATTTTAACACAAGCTTGAAAATGGTGTGGTTTTTCACTTTATTAGACGAGTGATGCGATTACATTGGCAAAGTTCAATATTTCCACATGATGACTTTAAGAGAAAATTAACAGTCACAAGAAACCTAATATCAAATAACATTAACAAACCATTTGCAAGAACTGTGCATAAGGGAAAGTGATGCAACAAACATCACAATTCTAATCTCTCAAGTGTTTTGCTTTCGTGTCTAAATTGCTATGGGTAAGTGGTCACCAATAACCTTTGTTGATGTACTTTGCACTTAATGCAGGTGCTATCGGAGGGCACTAATGTCAAACGCTGCGTATGTGTACACTTATTTTACAGCACCGGATCTCAAGAGTTCAGCACCCCTTTAATAGCATATTGATCCCCTATCAGGGGACTTAACTGTTATTTGTTAAGTGCAGATTACATCCTTTCAAGAAGTCTGCTGTAGGGACACTACTTTCGTCACAGTCTGTGCAGCTTAACCCTCTCAAGCTCCACCCCCCCCCTATCTATTTCTCTTCTTTGTTACTCCCTTTCCTGATATTTTCTCTAAGAACATGTTTTTTTTTCTATCATCTATCTTGATTTCCTCAGCAAATTATATTCTTCCATCTTTTTTTATTTCATTCCCAACCTCTGTCTTTGTTTCTAGCTCTTTATCTTTTCCACTTTCTGTTCTACACTTCAATTAACTTACAAGATTCCGGTCCACTTCACAACTTTTCTAATTACAAGAGAGATTGAACCATGCTTCTGCTCACTTCTAGTTTGTAAGATCTATTCTTGTTCTCCATCTATAACTTTTTCAGTTGGTGTGATATGGTGTTTTCTCTTTCCAAATGCTCTCCTTTCTCATTGACAGAAGATTGGAGAAGACTGTGTGATGGATAGCAAGCAAAGAATACCTAAGACAACATCACCCAGCTTGGCACCTGTGTCTACAGCCAGCAGTCTCCTGGAGACGCCAACCTCTGGGCCATTCACATTGCCAGTGAAAACTGGGGACATTGGGGAAAAAATTTGTCAGGCAACTGCACATATTGCCAATTAAGACACTGCAGAATAAATGAACACTGAAGAATAATTTTTGTAACTTTCTAACTGCATGAAAGTTTGTTATGAGAATGTCTACTGCAGAAAAGTTGTGATATTTGCCACAAGTCATGACTTCTACCCAATACTCCATGGGCACACATGAAATGCATAGCAAGCTGGCCAGAGTGTTGTTATACTTCTCCCCAGAAAATTGCTACGTTTTGAACTTCACAATTTTTCAACCATTTTAAATGGAAAGCCTGCACATCCAATGTCTCAAAGGGAAATGAAACACAAATCATTCACAATTTTTTTTTTTAATGAAAAGGACACATTGTTACTTGCTACTTATAGTCACTTGTTACTGACATATGCGGAAGGTAATATTATTCCCCCTGCTTTGTGAAAGATGCAAGTCAAGTGTTCTTTCATTATGCTAGAAATATGAAAATATGCTGAATTTTCTTTATATTTTTTTATATCATTCTTCATATCTTCTGTCACAAATTTTAAGTCTTTTCATATAGCAATGGCTGCACCAAAATTTTTGAAATTCATAACTATTGAATGGATTGTCTGATTTTCCTCAAACTTTCACTGATGTGTTCTACTAATATTGCTGCATTCACTCAATCCACAAGTTTCTTACGCTTTCATTTCCCTTTAATGCTGTGTTATTGCGCGATGAGAACGGACCACATTAAACGTAACCTGATCGTGCCCCAATGAATGATGAGAAAGATGGCCTTACTGCCAACTTTCTTCCGATTGCCGGAGACACTCGACGCAATAATTGCACATTAAGCATGTGTTCTGCGAGTCATTAAGGGCAGCATGATAATCGCTGACGGCTCTCTCTTGATTTGTGTGCACAGGTGTGTATTACATCACAGAAACATTCTCAAGGTTGTTGGCCCCATTTAAAACACATCATGGAGAATCTATCTCCCATTGAAAGGAAGAGGAGACATAGAAAAACATCCTCTGTGTTGCGGGCAATGTTTTAATCTGGTCTCTACATCGAAACATTCACGTCACTCTCCCAATATTGACACAGTATCATTACGGGCATCTGTCTTGTATTACTGGGAGATGCCTGCAGCAGCATTCGAAAGTTAACTTGTAAAGCATCATTATCAAGTTCTATCACAACTTTGGTTTGTATTCTGAAGACAAAGAAGGAAACAACTTTGAAACTGGTATTAAATAATTTCAAATGCTCCCAAATGAAGACTTCTTTTCAGAAAGATAAAGATATGACTCCTTTTCCTATTACTTTCCTACTAGTTCAGACAAATGTATGCAGTAGTTCCAAGAGGGTCTTAAAGATAATAAAAAGTTTTGGTACCTCAAAAGTTTCCCTGAATTTACATGTTTCAGGTTAAAGTATCTATCATATAACTAACACTGTGAGACTTACTCGCCCCAAAGTGCTCTCATTTCTTAGTAATCATGCAATTAACTGCGACCAGCAGCCCCATACGCATAGCGACCAGCAGCCCCATACGCATAGCTAAATGGGGCTTCGCATTGTAACATTCAGGATCATGACAGATTTAGTATCGCGGGTAAATATCAACTTAAAATCCACAAAATTCTTCAATTTGAAGACTTACCAATTAAGATGAAGTCTTGAAAACAGGCTTCGGGCAACATTTGGTTCTGCCAATAGTCCCTTTCTGTTCGAATTGGTGACTGAATGTGACTCTGTCGAGAGGACCTTGGGAGAGCTACATACATTACTACGACCAGCGCATACGCACACATCACATGCGAACAAATTTCAAATCCATGAACGGATAAGATGTTTGTGTGCGCATGCGCTGGCCGTCAATTCAGTGTAGCTCTCCCAAGGTCCTCTCGACCGAGTCACATTCAGTCATCAATTCGAACAGAAAGGGACTATTGGCAAAACCAAATGTTGCCCAAAGCCTGTTTTTAATACTTCAACTTAACTGGTAAGTCTTCAAATTGAAGAAATTTTGGGATTTTAAGTTGATATTTACCCGCGATACTAAATCTGTCATCCTGTAAGCTACAATGCGAAGCCCCATTTAGCTATGCGTATGGGGCTGCTGGTCGCAGTTAGCTACACAGTATGCGTATGGGGCTGCACGCTGCTGGTCGCAGTTATCTCGCACAATACGTGTACTACCTCGCCGCCGTCGTACGGCGGCGGCTCTGGTACGAAACCATTATTGAATGATTACTAAGACATGAGAGCACTTTGGGGCGAGTAAGTCTCACAGTGTTAGTTATATGAAAGGTACTTTAACCTGAAACACAAACTAAGACAAGGAAATTCAGGGAAACTTTTGAGGTAATACCAAAACTTTATATTATCTTTAAAGAGGATTTTCTATTATTAGTATCTTTGTTCTGTCCTCTCTCATTTTTAGTATCCAGACTGACTTAAAAGCGTAGAGCTCATAAAACAAAAATTATTCTTCACTTAAAAGACAAATCTGAAATATGAAAATGGAGTGATATATCACTTTGAATGTAAGTCAATGATAATTCTCTCCAGTGATGTATTTTGGGATGGCATTACTCCAGTATTGCTGGTCTAATCACTCATAGTATCTTAGAGGAATGTTCACTTAACATAAGTTTCTGGAGGCAAACAGATTGGTAGAAGTAATCTTAAAGGACAAGTTCACCTTCATAAACATAAGGATTGAGAGAATGCAGCAATATTAGTAGAACACATCAGTGAAAGTTTGAGGAAAATTGGACAATCGATGCAAAAGTTATGAATTTTTAAAATTCTTGTGTTGGAACCGCTGGATGAGGAGACTACTAAGGCTCGTGATGTCATATGAGTACAACGGTATAAAGAAAATGTAAAGAAAATTCAACATATTTTCACTTTTTTCGCATAATAAAAGAGCACTTGACTTGCCTCTTTCTAAAGGCAATGGGAATAATATTACTCATAACATACGTCAGTAACGAGTCAAGGGAATGTGTACTTTTTTCAAAAGATGAAATTTTGTGAAATTCTCTTTATATTTTCCTTATATTGTTGTACACATGAGACATCATACACTGCAGTAGTCTTCTCATCCAGCGGTGACTGCACAAAAACTTCAAAAATTCATAACTTTTGAACGGATTGTCCGATTTTCCTCAAACTTTCAATGATGTGTTCTACTAATATTGCTACATTCTCTCAATCCTTATGTTAATGAAGGTGAACTTGTCCTTTAAGTTGACAGCAATAGCTACAAGCTCATGGTGACTGAAGCAGTGTCCTCCACAGAGTATAAAAGAGAGAAATCTCCAGGAGTTGTGTCCTATAAACGTCATAAAAATTTCTATGAAGGGTACTGTCTCTTTATTTCTTTTTTCTTTTTTACTTACAGTTAATTTCCAAAGTGAACCCACAGTCGACTCCCTCTCCTCAAAAACATGGCAAACCCTGCATATTGTACTGGCAGCTAGGATAAGACCATTTACCCTATCTTGTCTGTATCTTTCAGTGCAACACCGATGTATGAAATGGGGCAGAGTGGAGGTAAACATGGGTTCAATCTTCTGAGCTTTCTGAGCTTAGATCTACTGGTCAAAGGCTAATGCAGATGCATCATTATTTAAAGAAACACATACAGAAAAAAAAAGCAATTTGATTGAGCTAACATTGCAAAGCCTTCCAGAAAACAGCCAAAAAAAAAAAAAAACCCTTTATCCGTACATAAATCAGCACTGAAACATGGAACGCAATATCTGTTGAGAAAAAATTGCGTAGGAGAGTCATCCTACAGTGGGCAACATTTTTTATTTTTTTGTTTTTAAAAAGAAATACTTAATTCATACGCCTTACCAAAAACAAAGCCCTCTCATTAGGAGTCTCAGCAAGTAAAGACACAGAAGTTCAACAAGATGGGAGTTCACTTAATTGGTTTCTTTCTTAAATTAAGGAAAAAGTCATACTTTGAGGGGGAAATGGAATACTATGCAACGTATGTCAAAGTCAGCCGATGTTTGATTGGCCATTATAGTACAGTGCATGATAATGTAATGGCAACCAAACAGCCAAAACTACTTTACAACAGTGTGTCTAATTTTCCACAAATATTCCTTTTTCCATTCACAAAAACATCCTTAGAGTAAACTCTCTCCAAACAGAATCGTTCAAGCAAGAGAAGATGACAACACTTTTCTGCATAAAATAGATCAAGCACAAGCTAAGGATAGCTTATGACTGGGCTCTGACTGGTCAATTAATTCTAGAGATGACCTCGGACACGTCATAGGATGTCCAGGACATTAAAGCACAGCTGACCTGTTCCCTTTCACATTTTAATTTCCTACAGACTTTTTAGCATCCAGCATGCTATAGTAGAAAAGGGGTTAAAGGCACTGTTTACCATGGGAGCAGTGATTTCAAAAATATTCGAGTTATCACATTTGATGCATATGTGTAGGCCAGTTGTATCACCGCACATCCTACCTTATAAAGATTTTGCAAGAAAGCCTGAAATATAAGGAGATATCACTATTTTTCCTCAATAAACCCTAACTGTAGACGGATTAGTCTGGAAACATTTTTATTATGATTATTGTTCACATTTTATATATTCAACACTGCTTAACATCAATTATACAGATTCAATTTTTTACATTGGTTGTTTCTATCTCTAACTCACATTCTAGAACTATTTTGTAGCAGTAATGCTGGGGTTTTTTTTTTATTTATCTGCAAATGGTAAATTATGCCTTTAAAGAGTGATAGGTGATGTAAATTAATGTTTGTGGTAGGAACAAACTTAACATTTCTATAATAAATATCATTGATAATTTCAATTAAAGAGGAGATATTCTGACTAAACTTATGATTATCCAAACTTTGGCAAAGTCAATATCATGATCATCAGTGGGTGTCTCAAATGATCTCCTAGTCACATAATTGTAATATCCTTTGCACATCATACTCGTTTTGGGGGAAAGGATTATCAAATTCACTGGTTTACAGAGTTTAATGGATACATTAACGGAAGCATTCACTGCATAAATTCCTACAGAATAGGTGCGCTCACATTGATGATAAAATACTGTGTTATTTCACATGGCAATTCATAAAGTAAATGCAAATTACATCACAAAATACACAACAAAATAGATCATGAAATGCCATGGTATTCAGGGTGATAATTCAAACTTCGCACAAAATACACATGCAATATTTGAGTGTGAATCGTGTCACGAAATAATACCACCCATTAAACATGACCTAGAAGTTTTCCTATCTTCTCCCAGTAGGAGATATACACAGTGCTTACTAGAAATATTGAGGTATATCATGAAAGAGAACAGTACTAAGTAAATTACCATGATATTGATCACTGTGATATTTTGCCAATGAGAATGGTACCAACAAATTACCACTGTACTTCATATACCACACCTAATGGGGGAATGGTGATTCCATTGTTTGATTTCAAATACAATCATACTTTTGGACATTTGCACATATAAGAAAGACTCTTCTGCAAGTTTTTCAAGGTCACAAAATACAGATGACTGCAAACTTTCTGACATTTACACTTTCTTAATTTTGCATGTACTTTTCAGCTTAGCTAAAAAGTTTTGATTTTCTGTAGCTTGGCAAGTACCAGGGGTACTAATTCTGTTCAACACAATATGCTCTATCTCGATTCTCTCTCTTTCCACTATGTTGTGAAGAGCACACATTTTAGCTACACAACCATCTGATATTCAAAAACAAACTTAATTTGGCAAAAAAAAAAACATGGGCAGAACTGGAAATTCATTATACTGAAATTTGAACTCACCTTGAATATCAAAGATGAAGCTAGAAGTCGCTATCTACTCCGTGATTTTGATCCAGTGGGGATAAATATTCCAGGTGTAATACATCCAGTGAGACAGGACAGAAGCAAGAAGCGGAGAGCCCCTAAGCTAGTCTGGCTCAGGGGATATCCAGTGGCCGGCCAGCAGCGGTGGCTAAAGGAGGGCAAGCCCGCTGGTCACAAGACTGGGAGGCCGAACGGAGAAAGAAGAGAGGTGAGTCAGAAGAGGTGGTGTGTGAGAGAGAGCTAGGGGATAGTGTGAAATGAGTCGAGACAGGGCAAGGATTAAACGCACATTCACACACTAGGAGCAGTGGACTGTGGCAGCTAGGGGGTATGTACGTACGAAAAAGAGGGGGATTCCTGCCTACTACTGTGGCATGTAGTGGGGTAGACGGGGTTGGGGGTAGGTGTGGGAGTCGGGGCAGAAGGGTAGGGTAGATGGGGTGATAATAATTACGGTAGATGTCACTTCAGTATGAAAAGACTTCAAGGGGCTTGAAGGAGATGGAGATGAGCAAATACAAATAGAGGGCATTTGAATTTGGTGTGAATGATCTCAAAGGTTTATTCCGTAGGTCTATGTGTTTAAAGCAATGAAAGGGACTGAAGCAAATCACAGTCTTCACACAGTAGCAAATATCTAGCTGTATTTGCAAAAATGAAATGAGCAATGGTTGCATAAAGAGGAAATCCACCCAAGCAATAAATAAACTTCAAAAGAAAGAGAAAAATATTCCCCACAGAACGATACAAAAATGATAAAAATCGAATACTAAATAAGGAAGATATGACATTTTGAAATTTCATATTTATTCAGAATACATTTCTTGACCAATCCTTATGAATATTCAAATGAGCAAGTTAATGATGTCATGCTCTCACAATTTCTTATTCATTTTATATACAGAAATGACAAAAATCTCTTATTTAAGTTGTATAAACATAATACTTGCCTTAAAACCACCAAAATTGAAAAATAAAAAATGTTAACTCTGATATATCTTGGTATGGGAGCATGCTGTTAAATGAATAAGCTAAAAATAGCAATTTTATGAATTTCATATATAACATACATGAAAACTTGTGAGGGTATGACATCATCAACTCGCCCATTTGAATATTCATGAGGACTGGTCCAAAAATATTTGAAATTTCAAAATGTCATATCTTCCTTATTTGTCATCCAATTTCTGCCATTTTTGCATCATTCTATAGGGAATATTTTTTTCCTTTCTTTTGAAATTAATTCATTTTTGGGGTGGATTTTCTATTTTAAAAAGAGTATAAAGCAGTGGGTAACAGTTTAGCAAGGGTTTGAAAATTACAGAAATCAAATTCAACCAATCCATCTCAATAGAAAAGATATGCCTTACCTCTAAAATGCACCATTAAATATTTTAAAAAAGAGGACTGAGATAACTTCAAAGTGATGTAGTGTAATAGAGAACAACGTACGAATTAGGTGTGGAAATGGAGACGGATGAAACTGTCAATGAGATAGATCAGCCTATGGAAGAAAATAAGCCTCATTAAACCTGTGCAAAATATGAAGCGTGACAACATACATGTTTTAAGAGACAAAAGAGGGTGTGGTTGAATTAAAAATTCAGGGTCGTGATATGACATATACATGAAATGTCTATGAGTGATTTTTTTAAAGGTGAAAGAAAAAAGATGACATGAATAGGACAAGATAATGTAGTATGACAGCATAAGTGGATGTGAGCGCCAATGAAAGATGAGTCGTGGAGAGGAAGAAGAAATTTATCGTAGGACAGCTCGATGTCAGGTACCACCGACGATGGGATGAGAGGGGGAGTGATGTAAGAGGGACGAGGGAGGGGAGGAAAAGAGGATTAGTGTGGATGAGTGGGGGACTAGAGGAGAGCCATGGAGGGAACAAATGGGGGAGACAGGCAAGTATGAGTGGCCAACAGGGGGTTCACACTTTTAGCAACAAAATTTGTTTGTAAACATGGTCAGGAATGCCTGTCATGCTAAAGAGGTTATTTTTATTAGTCCATATGAACACTTCGTCAAGTTGTTCTTACCCTAATTTCTCACACTTTTCAAAAGTATGATTTGGACAATTGCAGACTAGAGTCCTTTTCAATCAAATTTTGCTCTTTTTTTTTGGGGGGGGGGTGCCTATGGGGGATTCGTAGCTGCTAAAATTGTGACATGGTTGAATGGAATGTAGTTTGTGGGAAGCAGTTAGTGAGAGGTCTGAACACTCCTTAATTGAAACACATGCATTTCAGAAATGTCATTGAAATAAGATCTTCTTTAAGTCTGAAACCCCTCGAAATTTTGCTAAAGTATTTCAATCCATAGCAAGTGCAATTTACTTCCTACCCAATAAAGATGAACAGTGTCTGTAAGTATACAAGCCATTGGACTCACTTTCATGTTTCTGGATCACTTAACTTAGATCTCTTAAACACCTTTTGTGTCACAAGAAAGCTTGTGTGTGTACAAAAAAGAGCTTTTATATAACTTTTATACTTTTATACTGGTAAAAAAAAACCAACAACACAGATATCAATTTAATTATGATCACTTTTTTTTTTTGGGGGGGGGGTGCCAATATGCTTGAAATTAATATTTCATTTTGAGGTAAAACATTTGAGATAAATGCCCTGTACCACAGAATGATTCTGTCTTGATCTGAAAGAATAAAGTGATGCATCAGATTTATAAACATTGAACAACTTCAAAACAGCTCGACAAATCATTTTCTTTCCATACTGCATTCACAAATCCTTCGATTATCAGCATCTTACTAAAACTATCATCATTCTTTATGATCACTACTATTATTATTTTCAAAAATACAATCAGCATTGTTAATATCATCACTGTCATTATAATCATCACAACTGCTAAAATGTCTATTATGATTATGATTTAAAACTACTTCAAAGAATCTTCAATTTCAAGTTTTTACCAGAAGACAGGTCAGAGCCTGTAAGTACTTTTCAAAATGATTGGTACCATTATCATCATCTTCAGTTTAACCAATTGAGGACGGTTTGATTTTGCTACAACACGCATTTCCCATAGACGCTTGCCCGAGTATACTCGGGACTCATCCTCAAAGGGTTAGGTCAGCCAGTGGAATTATTTTACTGCCCCTTTCCGGCAGACAAATTTTATTGGCACAACATTGTTTGTATCCTGTTTCACTTAGGACTACTTTCAACCATGATGTCGCCAGCTACTTAGCCTATGATTATCTGCTAAAGGGAGAAAGACGGATTTGATCTTTACAGAAGGTCGCAGGCACCAGAATATCTAAAGTGACATCATCATGGTGAAATTTTCAGGGAATTTAGTGTGATACTGAGCTAAACTAAGTCATTTCCATTTGTTGGTCATGGATTGATGTCTGAAGCTTGTGTTGACTTTGGATAACATTCACGGCAATTCACTGTGTGGTCTATGAATGATGATCTGTTAGAGAGGTTCTACAATTATTAGAAGTCATGGGACAATTTTCCCTATAAAAATAGGAAGGAGAAAAAAACTTACAAATAATTTTGTGTAGGTGTACACTATTTTTGTAGGTGCCAGATTTAAGGCTCTTTTCTAGCCATTATATGGCCTTAAAAAATACAAGATTAGATCATTTTCACATAAGGGTACAGAGAAATTCCTATACCATGAATAATACAGTCAACTGATTTCTTCTTCCGCAGTGAAATACAACATATACCCGCTTTGGAGACAACACAGCCACAGCTCACAATCATGTGCAACTTTGTATTATATAGGGCCTAGAAGAGACATACATATTTAGCAAACACATTGCATGATGAATCATTTGCAATATTTATTCATTCTTGCTTAAAATCATGGCTGTTTTGCAATATAAATATGATTGGTCCATCAGATGTAGCTTGTATTTCAGTTTGCTATATTTCACTTAAAGTAATCAACAACTTGGTTGATCTGCAACAGGTTGTTTCTCCATGGGCATGCATCATGAGTCAACACTGATGTGACATTCAACTTTGGGCCTGACCACTTAACCATACACGGCACAATCTTACAGACTATTTAGACTATTATTGCATCGTGACCCAGGCACCCATACTGAAACATTATACTTGTACATTTCCTGATGGCTGGCTATGTTCTACAGCCATATATGGTATTGACATTACTCAAACACAGAGACGCAACAAAACACCATAAGATTATGAATATAAGAAGGGTTCGAAGTCAGCAGCTATTGTGGTAGAGTCATAAGTTTGTCAGAGCTTTCTGATAATGAACTAACAGTTTAGGATTGCACAACATAAGCACTGGGATCTCTACTTCTGTCTAGACTTAAGAAATTCAATAGTATTTCACAAACTTAAAGCTCTTATCATAGAGGAGAGAGTTTATCATTAACTTACATTCTAGAGAGACAATGAAATAAAAGCAGTAAAGAAGAAAGCAGCAAAATTAGAGAACAATGAGAAAGGTTGGACCATTTGTATATAACACTCATTCATCTAATATTCATTTAATGCACCACCACTAAAAATGAAATTCCAAGTCATGTGACTGTGAGGTCTCATGGGTAATATCATACAATTTATTTAGAGCATGAATATCACAAGCAAAACATATTTCCCCTGAAAGAAATTTTAACACATACTTGTTTTTCACAGGCTGATGCCACTTTGTAATTAATAATAAGAGTATGGTTCCAGTGGTTTTGAATGTCTTCATCAAAACTTGATGGCAAGGATCAAAAACATCATCAGCCTTTTTCATTGGACTTCTTCCATAATTAATGACATCATACTCGCATGACAAGATCTAAAGAGGGAAAGGGGTAATCCGCCAAGCGTACATCTTGGTGAGAAATAGAGAGAGCCTTGCTTTGCCAGACTGTGCCTGTCAGACGAGACATCTCACCACACCTTGTGCTCTGAGCTAGTATGGTGTGGATCACCCTTTTCAACATCGAGGCACTTAATGAATTAACACCCTACCCTAATTGGCCCGACAGTCATTATAGAGGCAAACAGAGACAGTGCATCCAGCTGTCTGTAGTCTAACCTAAGGCAGAAATGCCTCGCTACAGCAGCAAGAACTGTCTCAACAGGCAGAGCAGAGGAGAAAATAAAATTACACAAATTTAGGAAATGACACGAGACCTGAAACAAGAACATGCGCATTAAGTAGGAAACTAAAAGTGCATGAGAATAGTGGTATATGAAAACAAACATGAATCAAACAAAGTTGAGACTAAAAACAATTCTAAAGTCTTTAGCCTTCTTGGAAAAAAAAAGTAGGCCCTATACAATGAATGATATGTTACTGTTTTAATTGAAAATTTTATCACTTTTGACAGGGTAAAGACCTCTGTTTTCCTAAACTGGTGATGCCTTTACTGGAATTGACATCATGACCATAATGTCATTTTTTTTTTTTTAAAACAATATTACTCTGTTTTGTTGAGTAGTTTGCACACTGATACTGCACTTTCTTCATATGCTAACCCAGACATCCCAATGCTACACTGCCATGAATAATACTGGCTATATCATCTAATTAACTTATCATAATCTCAATGGTCTTTACATTGGGCTGTGCATTGTTGCACCTGTTCGGGTTTGTCGAACTAATATCATGAAAATATGTTTGGAAGGGGGAGGAGAGGGGTGGTATTCTGATTGGATGCTGAGGAGAATAATTTTCCAAGTTAATTGTGACTTAATGGATGGATAACAAATCGGGCAAGGTAGGCGGACCTATGAAGGAAGATGTCTTCAGCCTTTCCAAAGTTGCTTTTTCTTTTCATTAGCTGTGCTTTAAAATACTAGACTCATCCACAGAAAAGCCAACTTTCCCACTACCAATATGACACAGCTAAATCACCACACTATTTTTTCTTTTATGGCCCTTTTGGGCCACTAAAGTCTTGTAATTTTGAATTTTGGTGGCCCGAAGTCAAAGAAAATAAAACAATCCATTTTGAATTTTAGTTGCCAATCAGGCCACCAACAGATAACATTTTGGGAAATTTGGAGGCCTGTCTTCATTTTCTAGCGGCCCCAGGCTACCTGGCCACCACAAATGTTGAGCCCTATATATGATATACATTGTACAATCAAAATATATGATGAAACTGCAAATAAGGCTGCCCTATCAACTACCACCTTTAACATATCCTACATCTGGAAATTCATCCCAGGACTGAGACAATGCTTCTTCATGAACTCCTTTCTTGCCCCTGGTGGGTAATTGGTGAAGCAGATCAGAGCAACCCCTCACATGGCCAGTTACTTGACCCCGGCCGTGATAGCCTGCCATATACGTATTAAAATCCTCCCCCCCCCCCCCCCCCTTCTATCAACAATATATATCCTTATGACAACAGGTCATGACCCATACAAATATTACGCAGAAATCACTGTAAGTGCATGGAAGAAGGCATTTGCAAGAAGTGACTTTTATTGGAAAGACAATTTATGTCTGAGAAAAAGTTGGTTTTAATAATGACAGTTATATCAAAGCAAGGGATGTGAGAAAGTCTGAGTTATATCAAACTCTCACCATGAAAGTGTCATAGGTAAGCAGCTACCTGCCATGTGGCCCAGACATTCATTTCCACAATCCTATTAAAAGTTGTGTTGGTTGACCGACTGACATTCATATGGTTGTAACTTTCTGTTATTTGTCTGGAAACAAATTTCCTACTCATGTCGATACACCTGCAAATATGGCAGTCAATTCTGATTTAATATTCATAGATTTCTTGCTTGGATTTTATTACTTACAGTAACTGCAACTTTCCTTAATAGCTGGTGCACTAGCCACTATATGACAAAATTTCTACTTGTTGTCAATTTCACCTGTATGAGCGAGAAGGAAAAGGGGCATTGTGGAATACTGTCCATCAACTGAAGCAAGGGATCTACTTGCATGATGAATTTTAGAGAGGATGTGCTTTCCAGGAGTTAAATGAATCACCAAAAAGACCAGAAAGAATTAAACAGAGATACAATATTAGTATACGTTCCAACTTCATCATGTCATTTCAAGCCATAAACTCTGTTTGGCCTGATTGGTAGTGCCACTGCTCAGTAAGCTGTGAGTGATTGGTTCCAATCCTAAGCTGGTTCAATCTCTTTCACATGGTCTGTAATTACACAGATTGAAAATGAAAATCTACACACTGCTACATAACTCCTACACTCACCTCAGATGAACCCAGTGCTACTGTAGATGGTGATTCCCAATACATTATATTGGTTAAAGACACTTCTGTAAGATATACTACCACAAACACTGCCGTATGTTTCCAATTACATCTTGCATATTCAGAAAGTACAGTGTACACTGTATTATTTCTGCCATGATGACCATGTATAGGTCTACTATGAATGCATGGACTCTGACTCAATATCCTAAAGGGATGGTATAGTATTGGTGGAGATGAGGAATGGGCTTTTAACTTTTTGTGAGATACCACTAAACCACTTATGAAATGGTATTGAGCATATCATTTCCATCAGTTGAGGACAGACTGATTTTGCTACAACACACATTTCCCATAGACACCTGCCCGAGTATACTCGGGACTCGTCCTCAACAGGTTAAGAGGAATTCAAAGTTCTTTGATGAAAATTGGTTTTGGAATTGCTGAAACACCCCAAAACAAAATAAAACAAAGTGATCGTAATAAAAGGTGGGTCCCACTTTTTATTAGGATTGCCTTGTTTTGGATATCTCAGCCATTTCAGAACCAATTTTCAACAAATAAACATTTAATTCCTCTTGGAATTACATGCTCTTTCACATTTCGTAATAGGTTTCTCATTATCTCACCTAAAATGTTAGAAACTTGAAGTTGGGACTCAACCAAAACTATATGATCCCTTTAATAAATATAGCTTAAAAACTGCATAACTGTAAATGTTACTACCTCTTCTTACCACTGAAGTCTAAAGACATAAAAAGGACTCTACACCAAGACAATACTCCATGTGAATAACACAAAATAAGAATATTATGTTAGTATTGGTACATACTTTCAATGAAAATCAGCTTACATGTACATGTATATTTGTTTGAGATACCCGACTTTCTCAGGGCTCTGTCAGGGGAACTTATGCCCTTTTCAAAGGACAAGGGGTCATTGAAATTGTTAGCTCTCTTAATTTTTTAATACAGGATCCTTCAACCTTAAAGCTTTGGAAGCAGAGATCTTGACCATCTTATCAGCTGTCAATTATTTCTGGGATAATGACAGAGAGTAGGTGGGGGAATACGACGGTGATATCTGTTACCGACACCGCCATGGAGCGAACCGCTGAACGGAGTCTTTCATTGCTGAGTACCAGATGCTGCGATCATATCAGAGCAAGCTATATCCCTAACCCCAAGAATGCATTAATTACACACCAACACAACACCCCTTCACTGGGCCTGGTGGTGACAACAAAAAATGCCGCCCCCTGATGCATCATCCATAGATGCATGAGCCCTAGTCCATATCTTTATGGTCAGCAAGGAAAATGATGGTTAGAGCAACAGGCAGAAAATGAAATAGAAACACAGAAGAACTGATCAAGAAATGTTCAAGAAAAAATAATATGTGTGATGAGCATTAAGAGTTTGGGAATAAAGAAAACATTGCAAGGAAGAGACAAATGAAAGACTGTTGGTTTCAACAAAGTCAGTCTTGGGTCCCATTTCATAAAAACTATTACAATAGCAACGCTTGTGAGAATAGCAACTTCTTCTACACAAATAGCCAATCGGGGAGCAGTAATCTTACCATTAACACGACACTTGACACAGCAGAAAGAGTCAGTACCTTACCAACTTTCTATAAAATAGAGCCATGAACTTTTACTTTGTTTTTAAATTACCAATTAGCACTGTCACAAATAGTTGAGAAGTACTTCATATTGACGGCAATATTGCAAAATTACAAAATTGGTAAAATTTCAGCAAAAAAAAAAATTGTTTGGCAACTTTGGCAACATCAGAAGAAATACGGCACACCAGAGAGCAATTCTTCTAACTTTGTGTCAAATTTGATGTGATGATTTGCAATGAGTATGCTCAATGCACAACAATCATTGTAATACTCAAATAAATGTTTTTAAATCTCTCTCCAGCCACACATAGTATGCAGAGAGCAATGAAGGTTATTGTTGGTAGTAGCTTTAGTTGTGTGCAGTGCACTGCTAAGCCACTTGCTCATGCAGTGAAGAAAAAAAAATTGAAAACTCAAACATGAAAAGTTGTCACGTGATATTTTCCATTGAAAATGGGCAGGGAAAGAGAGCAGGAACTAGCAATAGGAGGAAAGGCACTAAGAGAAAAGAAGAGGTAGAGAGTGGAAAATGAACAAAAAAGACTGGTAGTTAGATGTTTCAAAACCTATCATGAGTTGGCATGAGAGTTATTTCAAAGAAGACACTCTGGAAAGGATGAATGTTGTGGTGACATTTAAAAATAACTGACAACCATCACATTTTCAGAGAATTTATCACTGCTGATAGTGCATGCCTTACATGCACAGAAGCCATTCTACAGGAATTCCTTGAGACAGGAAGGAATTGTAACTGTTTTTATACTGATTTTCCTTAAAGTGCCATTAGCAAACATGAACAAACATCATGTGCTTTGTAACTGACATCCTATGAAGTATTTCATGAAGCTCCATGAACTGTTTTTCCTGCTTATGTCTGCATCAGAAAGCTTCCATTTAAATTCATTTTGAATTGTATAGTATTTCACATAAAATAGTTTAGAGAACCTGCCTGAACAAATTGAAAAGATTTCATACAAAATGAAACTTGACGTATGTGGACATGAATGTTTTAAAAGAAATTCACTGCAGGATCAATATTGTTTGCAACCAGAGAATAGATGTGTGATTCTGGCCTATAGTCTGCCTAAGTTTGTGCCAGTCATTTTCCGTCTTGCCAGATTTTTGCAGATTTTATTTTAATCGTTCGGGTTATGCACAATTCAGAACAGATGTGAATTTACATGCTGGCAACTTTATGTCATCTAAATGAGACAGCTTTTCCACAACATAATTTTACATTAAAAGATAAGATAAAAGGTCAATTTAAGATTGTCAATATATTTGATATGTTTTGATCAATTACTCGTATACAAAAGATCTGATAGATTTCTTTGAATGATTGTAAAATTAAAGTAAAGCTTTTCCCAATTTGTCAGCAGTTTTGATATATCACAATGGGGCTCTAAAAGTTATGTTCACATGACATTCCTAAATATAAAGATTGGCTTTGATTTTCACTCTTTGATGATTAGCTTGTAGTCAAGCCCTGTGCAGATGCACTCAAAAGTTAGCAAGATTTGTTGAACCACAAGATTTCTTACGAATTACGCTCTATCCAGGAGCCATGGGGGTCCCCACTTGTAGTTTAGTATCATGTGGACATGATAATCAACAAACTTATTATCTCTGTGAACCCTATTCCCCCTCATCTTCTGGGTTCATCTCCAGTGTGCGTTGTACACTACTACTAATATTGTCGATATTACCAGATTTACATCGCTAGCACTGCGTGTACATATTTCTTCCAGTTCTGTGGCTTAATTATTGAGTGGAACTCTCACTTGAAAATTCAGCCTTTAAGATTAGGTAATCATGTGGATGGGTGTAATAGTTTAATACTACACTGCAGCTAATCATCGACAATCAAAACTTCATAGATTACAAACGTCATGTGAATGTAACTAAAGTTGCTCTTCCGATGGTAATCAATCAAACATGGGGCAGGAACAAAAGAGAGAGAGAGAGAGAGAGAGAGAGAGAGAGTGAGAGAAAAAGGAGCAAGATTTACGTTTCCTCTGGGACACTCCTAGGAAAGGGAGTGATATCAACAGCCAAACATCTTCAAATATTTAATGAAGAAATACACGGAAATTTCATATCTTGACTGCACAGGCTAAACAAAGCGTGCCCACCAATACTCGTGCCTTTCCTCCTCCGTCTTTGTATTTTTAGTCTGCGAGGTCACAGCCAGTGACCATAAAACCGCCAGAGATCTTCAGGAAGAGGAAGTTCGGAGGGGAGAAACAAAGGGTAAGTCTCCTTCATGGTTCACACAAGAAAGAAACAAAATCACTTCAAAATCTACCTACCCTTTTTGGCTTTTTTTTTTTTTTTTTTTTTGCTCAACAACTCCGATAAAAATCACCAATGAAGCATTTTGATGCTCTGTCTCATATCACTTCAATACCTACATGACTGTCTTCCTTCTGTAGAAAGGACGGATCCAAACCAACCCAACATACCATTTCCCGTTTAGGTCTTCATCAAATATGAAATATATAAGATTTTGCTGTTCATATTGCTATCATTGGACATTAATTTTGCTACACAGTGTGTGTAGGTACTACGCTGACAAGTTTCAGACTCATATTTTACTAATAGAATAACCAATGTCTCCATTCTATCAGAAAAAAAGCTCATCCTATCTTACTGGAAGACCACGGCAATTATCTAATCCATATACACCCACACCCCCCCCCCCCCACACACACACATACACAATCTACTATGTGAATCCACAGCATCAGCAAAAATGGCTTAAAATACAGTTTTTAAGGACAAAACAAAGTTGTTGTTGTTTTCATAACTATAGTCTTACTGACAGAGCATTATCCAACGGAAAAATATTCATAGCCAAATTCAAGGAAAAGTAACTGATTTCTGACAGTTGTTGTGATGATTGTGGCAAATATTTCTTAAGGTGGATTCATCAAATCCCATGTTTAATAACACCATGTGTTAGCCATTAAAAACATATTTTAGACAAATTATCTCAGTATATGTCTTGGTTACTTCAAGCCACTCTTACAGTGGGATTTGGGGAATTGCAATATTTCAATTCCAGAGGATAATTAACATGTAATCTCAAAAGTCAGCAACATCTAGAGTCTGAGTTTATGCTCCCAGTTGACACAAATTACATGAAACATAATCTTTGATATAATTTCTGAGAGTTTGTCTCCATGTGATACCATGTTTATGATTTGTATCCAGTAAACATCAAACATCTTTGATGACAGATAAGTATGAATGTCATATCTTAATTGTAATTGATATTTCAATCTATTTTAAGGCTAGCCATCTGATTTCAGAAGGTTCACTAGTCCTAAGCTTAACTTTTTAATGAGATAGTTAGATTATTACAGCTTATCAATAATCATACTGCATGCTAACTCTTCAAACATCATTTTCTCTAAAGCCATAAATATAGCCACTTTCACTAGCAAATACCATAAAGATCAAACTTTGAAATTTACTCATCTGTTCACGCTAGATCAAAAAAACTGCAGCAATTATTATCGTTTCTAAAATGTATGCCACTATAAGCACTTTGTGCCGATGAACATATCATTTGATGCTGTATACCCCTATTTTAATACAAATGTTTACAGTTCATGGAAACCTGGGAGGAGAACATATGTAAATGAATGGGAAGCAGGTGAAGAGAGAAGATAAGTCAAATTGAAGCATTAGATGTCATGTTAACAAAACCTCATGAGATTTAATTCTAACAAATTCCCAATTTAAACTGGCTTTTCACAGTAATTGAGGACTATATGTTTGTCAGTTACACTTCAGAGCTCTGACAACATTTTTTTTTTTTTTTTGGTAAGAACTGAGCAAAATTTCTCAAAGTCTGAAAACTTACTTTAATTTACCAGATGTGTGAAAATGGCTCCCTCTACACACAATTCAGTCCTGTGATGAAGGGAAAGTATAAACAAGTCACCCCAATCAATGAGGGAGAAAGAGAACACACTCTCCTTGGTGCTTTGTCTTCTGAGTCCTCTCAACTTCAATGTCGACTATCTGGGAGAAATCAAAGCCTGAGGGACATGCTTGCACAGCTGACACTCGGATTAACACCATTCAGATTTGATCCAATTTGATTTGACTGCACGGTCTGCTCTCGACCCGCTGCCCTGCGACAGCTGAGGCGTCGATAGAGCAACTGATACAATCAGACACCTCGGAGTGGTTCAAACTTGTTTCTTTGGGACTTTTGGCAAATGAGTAGCAGCCAGGGCCTGTTCAACAGCTGATTTTCAACTATACTTGGGATGGTTGGAGCTCACATTTTATTTAAAGCATATGACAAAGCAAGTGCACAGGGCAATTATTGGACATCGAGTCTAAATTTCAGACAGATACCACCATGGAAATTGGCACCATATTTCATCTTTTATCTTCAGGTCAGTATACTCTGAGTAAGAGAGTATTTGGCCAGATACGAATCCGCAGTATACAGTTTAGTATACTGACAATCAAAACTTGCTGGTAATCAAGAAAAAAAGGAAGATATCTATGTCAAATATTGACTATTCAATCACTGACAGTTTGAAAACGGATACAAAATTACACAATATGACTGAAAGCAGGAAGTTCAATAATTATGTTCTCGATCATGTTGATTATAATTATATGCAAAATCAAACAACAAAAACCCATCAAAGGCATGAAAAGCTCTCAAAAAGTATGAACACACACTTCTATTTGTGTGATGAGTATGTTTGTTTTATTTCCGTATAATAAAATTCCACATATTCAATAGAGTAAGAAGAATGTTTTACATAAAGGTCAAGAAGAAAAAAAAAACATGCGGAGGGTAGCCCATTTTTAGTAGTGACAATGACTGTTACTTCTAGTCATCCATGAGGCCCTGTTTACAAGAATTTCACACAATCAGGGACTGATAACAAAATATAACACAATCACATATACAAGGGTACAATACATTACAACATTGTATGCTGTTGTTTTTGTTTTAGCTCATTGATTGTACCTTTGTTTTGCTTTGTTCATTTCTTTTTGGTTCAGAATTACATCATGAGATCAAGTTGGGGTATATAGAAAGTGAGTGATTACAAATATGTGGCTGAATTGGGGATTTGCACAATTTAAGCTGAAATAATGCAGTGCAGCTGTTCCTCCTTGGAATTCTTTGTTTCCAATTTCACAAGGTTTGCAAAGTTGAGATTAATGAAGTAAATTACATAAAACAAACAGGATATCATACATTTTAACTGAAATCAGATGAAAGAAATATATTAGAATCATGGAAACTTTTATGTTTTTACAATTAAGGCAGTGATATTGGTCACAAACACATCTGTACAACAACATCCTTATAAGTCACAATTCTTTAATCAGTACAACTCAAATATGATTTGACACACATGACACAAGTCCTTTTTAATTAATTTTCAAAAAGGGAATTCAATAAACATGTGAGTAGCTGCTGAGAGTCTTTTTGAGCAAAAACATGATCACTTCATAATCTGTATTTTTTATGATTTTAATCACACTCCCTTTTATTAATGAAACTCATTATTTCGTTTCACTCTATAGTAGTCTATCATACCATTCTTATGTAACCCGTTGAATGCCATGTCTGTTAAGATCATCACATCACATGTCTACACATGAATATGATTCTGTAAGCACCTACAATATGCCTGATTCTACACTCCATGGTAGAATCGTGACACATCAGGAATGACATGTAAATATGTTGTATGCTAATCACTTTTGCATTCATTCCTGTTAAACTGTAATTGTTTGTTCATCTGCCCATAATAATGAGTACAGCTTCTGGCAGCCACAAGAGGGACTCAGCTCATGACGTATCAAACATCAAGTATGCGACTGCAGATAGATTTAAAAAAAATCATACTTTTATTATACCCCCAAAAAAAGTCAATTTGTTCACTGGAAAATATGGAGAAAGCGATAGGTTGCTTGAGATGTTGATAAGTATCACCACTTTGCCCATCAAACACATGACACTCAATCCTGTGAAAGGAGAAGCCGAATAAAGTGCACTGCACTACACTCGCACCTTCCGCTCCTCCATTATCCATTAATCAATCAGTTCATAAAAGACTGCGTGAGTGATTAAATCATGCAGACTTGCCATACCAGCTAGAAAGACAAGCATGGCAGTATGATCTCAAAAGACATGACACTCACGCTGCTGATATAGCACAACATTTCATTTCTTTTTGATTAAAACCTGACATTAAGTTAATAGCTAGACCATTACTGTAAAATGAGAAACATTGGTGGCATGAAATTTTCATGAATTGGAGCTAAGAGCCTTTTTTTTTTCGCAGCATGAAACTTTCACAAGTTGACACTGGCATTCAATGCATTGTGTAAACAAGACCTCTTGCATGCATTTTACTTTTGCAAATCCTGATGGCTCCTCAGGAAATTTGCAAAAGTTTCATGCACACAAAAATTTCTGGTATGACACTAATTCCATTTGATATGTTTCCCTCTTCTTAAGCCCAACTGATATCAAAACTGAAATACTGAATACTGGAAGATAATCATAAATTGTGATATGTAGGTAAGATATTGTTTGGTGTATAGTGATGTTTCAGGAAAGGATATTCATGACTATATTTATGAGTTGAATAATTGTATAAAAGTGATATATATTGACAGTTTTGTATAGTTGTAAATGCCGAGTTAATGTACTATGGTGTTATGGTGCATATGCAATTGTATGTTAAAGGGAACATAAACCCAAAGAGCAATGTGGATTGAGTGAAAGCAGTAACAATAGTAGAACACATCAATGAAAGTTTGAGGAAAATCGGGCAATCGATGCAAAAGTTATGAATTTTTAAAGTTTTGGTGTTGGAACTGCTGGGTAAGGAGACTACTAGAGGTTATGACGTATGAGAGGACTACAACATGAAGAAAATATAAAGGGAATTCCATAGAAATTCATTTTTCATGAAAATTACACATTCCATCAACTTGATACAGACATATGTTAGGGGTAGCACTTATTCCCCCTGCTTTCTGAAAGCGGTTAGTCAAGTACTCTTTCACTTTGCTATAAAAGTGATTTTTTTGTGGAATTCCTTTTATATTTTGTTTATATTGTTGTCCACTCATGCGTCATAACCTCTAGTAGTCTCCTCACCCAGCGGTTCCAACACCAAAACTTTAAAAATTCATAACTTTTGCATCGATCGTCCGATTTTCCTCAAACTTTCACTGATGTGTTCTATTAATGTTAATGCTTTTACTCAATCCACATTGCTCTTTGGGTTTGCGTTCCCTTTAATATGAGTTAGTTTCATTCGCATTTCCTGAAATGTCTGTGGTGTACCTGTGATGTATTTAATGGTTTGTTTGTTTTTTGATATCCAATGTACAAAGAATTTCCGGAGTGGACAATAAAGTAATTGATCAACCAATCAATCAATCAAAACATTATCTTCGCCTTTGTCAGACCCCTCACCCCCCCCCCCAAACAAAAAATATAGATACATGTATATATCCATGGAAACGACTGTCAAACAGGGCAGAGGGAATCTTCCTCAGTACAAAGACACAGTCATTACATGATGCCAAGAAGATGGAGGGAATGCCCTTTGTGATGAGAGAAATTGGATGCTGCTGTAGCAACCAGGCTTAGAGAGATGACTGGAGGCAGAGGGTCATCCTACATCTGCCGTATCCGATGACAACGGAGGAATGCCCTCTGCATGGAGTCACGGTTCTTTCTTCGGACTACTATGGTTCAGCTTTCAGTTTTTTGACATCTGTTTACTCTTTTTCTCTCTCTCTCTCTCTCTCTCTCTCTCTCTCTCGCTCTCTCTGTTCATATATCAACATAATACAAACATCTCTGTGAATACATTCATACTTATTTGAACACACACACACACGCATACACACACACACACACACAGAATGTTGTTCGCTATTTTCTTTTCATGGAAGCCTTCTATCAAGATAAATTCTCTTGTTACATTATGCTTCAGTAAATTGTTCAAAGAAAATATTACGTCAAGAGAAATGGCTCATATTCTAATGTAAGTCACACTACTAGTCTTTTTTTTTTTTTTTTTTTTTCAAGTTGTGCATATCACTCTACCAACGTTTATTCTTCTTGGAATAGCTGAAGGCATCTTTCATTTATCTTGAAGTGAAAATAAAACATGAGTTATAGTGGCTATGTTGCACAATGGTTTGGATGTGTTGTGACAAGAGCTTCTGGGTACCATTACATGGAACCAAAGTGTTTGCTTTGTCAAATAGCCTGTAGTGCCTGAGAGACTAGAAGTGGTACAGCAGCCCTCTTTGACAACATAACAAAGTTCTGTCTGGTGCAGAAAGCATTATCTTGTTGCAGATATATTCCAAGTGCCAATATCTGAGATCTCTTTAGTTTAAAAAAGCAAACACACACACACATACACACACATAAACCATAATGAGTATCTGAAGTGAACTGCAGGCAGACAAATTGTAAAATGAAAGAAACAAACAATCAAACATATAATTTCTTCCTGAAAATATCTCTGAATATGGAGTTTCCTCCTACCATGTGAATGGAAAGATTACATAGTCAGAAAGTGAGAAACAAAAACAGAGGGAAAAAATCAAGCTCTTACTTTTGGTGCAAGATATAGAGAGAGGAATGAGTTTTTCTAAATTTTCATCAGGAAATATTTCTTTATCAATCTTACAAAATATTTACAGCTGCATGGAAAGCTTAGGGGAAATCACAAGAATTAGATCAATCTGTTGCAAGAAATATATTGTTTTTGCTTTTCATTAATGTATGAAATCAGAATATTAAAAAAAATACAGAATTGTTTTTTGTTTGTTGGTTTGTTTGTTTTTTTGCGTGTCTAGTGCAGTAACACAGTCTTTACTGCCATGTGATAATACAGTTTTAATCATAAATGTTATCAATTAAAGTGTTTTATTTTTTACAATACGAATAGCCCAAATGTTATCTGAAACAGGATGTGTATCAGCCATAAGTGAGCTAGAAGTGGAGTACACTACATCTGTTAATACAAATACTCAATTATAAAAGGATATCACACATACATTGTACATGCAGACCTTACTTCTCCATTACTCAACAGCATTTGTTGATTTTTTTGTTTGTTACAGAATATAAAATGACTGTCATGACACATTTCAGGAAAAATGCTTGTCAAGTGTAACGTGTTGTGAGTAGGCTAATGACCAAGACTGTAGATGCTGCAGTATTCTATGCCAAATTGCAAATCAATTTGTTCCAAAACTGATGAAATCAAGTCTAGACTAATCAAGTTGTTTCAAAACTGATGAAACCAAGTCTAGACTATACCTGGCCTTTGTCACCAGCACACTGCTCATTTTCCCTGTGTGATTACCTGGTATACAAAAGCAAATTACATCTTGCACTTTCACTTTCATTATCAACTCTTGTTATCAACTTATGTATTGTTTCCTATTCAAAGTACTCTTCTCATATCTATTCAATCAAACCAAAACACTGCTCAATGTATAGCGAATTATGACACTGACTACAGGATATATTATGATTATATGCTCCAACAATTCCAAATAAACTGATTTCATGTTATTGAAATTGATGGAATTCTTCTGTAGAGCTGTTTTTATTGCAAATGACTGACAAATTACCCTACAACATAAATAAGAGCTGTATTGATAAAAAAAAAAACACTGATCAAGACAGTGCTTATTTATGCTGATGAAGTGCAATTTGTCAATCAGTTGCAATGATTTGATATTGTAGTTGTCCTTGTTGTAGCTATTAGGCCCGTTCACAAACAACGAAAATCGAAATTTCAATCGCCATCCAAATTTCGATTTTTTTTTCGACCGTTCATACACAGGGAAAAATCGCACTTCGCAGCAAGGAAAGAACGATCAGTGGCCAAACTGCGCATGCGCGAATCTTGCATGACCGAAGACTGACCCCGCAGTCCCAATAGAGTTTCGCACGCGCTGCGAACGATGGGACTAAAAATACCGATTTCCGAATCTCGATCGCGCTCACACTCACGACGCTTGGCTAAATAATCGCGATTATTCTGAAAAATCGCACTAATAGTGCGAGTTGGATCGCGATAAGGATCGCGGTAATTAGTGAGATTTTTCTGTCCACACTGGAAAAAATTTCGAAATTTTGATCGCGATAAGAAAATCGATTTCTAAATCGCACTTTTTCCCTTGTGTGTGAACGGGCCTATTGTATGCCTCTTTTTTGTTGTTGGTTTCTTGAAAGTAAGGGGTATTGGGAGACAGAGGGGGTGAACACCGAGGTCGGTCTCTTCAAGTCTCATAAAATAAAAATCAGAGTACTATGTAAGTAGCTTTGAGCATGAAGGACTTGTTTCCATAATGGTGTTCTCATGTGTATGCACATGTCTAGATGTAACAGAAGTGTACACTGCATCACATTTAACCCATTGAGGACAGACTAATTTTGCTACAACATGCATTTCTCATGCATTTTCCATAGACACTTGCCCGAGTATACTCGGGACTCGTCCTCAACGGGTTAAAGATCTATAAGTATTGCTAAAGACTGCAATTTTTTAATAAGGAAATACCTATTTTCTTATGAACTAAGAGTACTAACCTTCACTCACAAATAATCAATCTTTTGAGAGAGGAAATATCATGTGCTTAAAGGAACTTTTTCATTTCCTGCTGCAAAACATTTGACCCAAATTTGACCTATGGTGGAAAAAAAAAACTTACAGGACTTAGAATCGTTCCTTACCTATCCTCCTACAATTCCTGTTATCAAAATGAGGGTTATATCCGCCAAGTTAGCATTGTGTCAAAACTTGTATCACTGAAGACTATTTTCTTTTTAGCTTAAACCCTGTAATGAGAAGCTGTCATTCAATCAAAAAAGAATTTTGGGTAGTTGTGTCATTTAGAGGGGAGATGAGTCAACCAATTCTGAGGTGAAAGGAATGTGCACAAGCAAGACCTTGTTAGGAAAAACCAAGATACTGTCACCCTTATGAAACACTTCCTTTCCTAGATGCTGCTGATCAGTTTAAAGGGAAACTCCATATCTTGTTCAAGTTTCCTCTTAAGTTAAGTCAAACATTCAAGTAGCAGAAGTTTCATTGAAATTAGCCTAAAAATAAGAAAGGCATTGCTTACATTCACACACACAAGATCCTCACAACTCTTACATTGTTTTCATAATGAAACATTCAAAACCATTATTTTGTCAATAATTCAGCCACTGTAACCTCCTCTTCTTTACAAAATTGTGATCACTGCTAAAATATTGCTATTACTCTACAATCAATGATTTTAGCAATACAACTTCTCCTCCTACATTCAAGTCAGGAGAGAAAATTTTGTGAAACAGACTTGTTCGTGACTAAAACTGGAGTGAATTTTCACTTTAAGGCAGCAGCTGCTCCAGCATATGTTACCTATTACTACAGGCAATGCACAGATGCTACGCAAGTCTAACATAGACTTTTGACATCAGCGTGAGTGGAACATTATAGAGAGTGAAGGAAATCCCATAAGGAAGTAGTGCTGCACAATGTTCTACAGTGGAAAATATAGTGTGTTCACACTTACCTCACACTTCAGGTATATTTCGAATCAGTAGAGACATTTGAGAAGGATTATTCTGTGAATACATGTGGAGTCACTTGTTGGAAAAAAAAAAAAAAAAAACTTGGTTGAAAAGTCGCTGACGGGTGAGCCGAGAAAATCGAGTTTGAAGTCACCTCACGAAAATTCGTTGAAACGTTCAGATTTCTGGTAATAACATGATTTTGTATTCTAATTTATCTTCTACCATCTGCCGAAATTTTGAAGCTAAATGATCAAAGGAAAGGCCTGAAAAACGCATTTTTCTGGGCCATGCTCGGCTCACCCGTCAGCGACTTTAGGATCCTTTTGTTGTAGCGGGTCACATATTTCCTCATCATTTGTCCTGTTGCTTTTTAACTTCTCCTCACCCAGTGTTCATATATTTCAGCCTTTGTTAAAAAATAACTTTGTCTCAGGATAGCCTTCCTTTGGCCCAGGAGAATCTGATATCATGAACACCAGTCTTGTTCCCTTGATTTATGAAATTATATGGCGCAGTTCATTAAAACATTTCACACAAGAGAAGTTTATATTTGCTGAGGTCTTGTGTTATATTGAGGCCGTTAAAGTCTGTAGTATCACTGCTGATAAATTACAGTCAAAACATCATTACCAAGATATCACTCTTGTCTTTATGATGCAGACCAGTAGACAAGCCAAACAGCCCCAAGGAGATAATTACTGAGTATTCATGATTACAGCGTGGGACAAATATATCTGTATGATGTACTCCTCAGTTTTATCAGGAGACTGGAAGTACAGATAATTTTTTGTCACAAGAGCAGTCTCCTCGCCCAGTGATGTAAAAGATCATTAATGAAATTGCCCGTGACAGACAGGTCCATGTGAGGAGAATTAACAGACTCTTCCAAGAGTTCACATCTAATGAGTATCCCCTCCATGCTTGCCTTCCTCCAAGACTCTAGATATTACTGTTGGGTAATTGTCCTTCTACGAAGTTGGGCAGACAGGTTGAAGGCAGAATACATTCCATTCGCACCACAAGTGAAAGGCATAATTTACCATTTGCAGATGAAACAAAAACCCAGCATCAGTGCTTCAAAATAGTTCTAAAATGTGAGTTAGGGAGAGAAACAACCAATGTAAAAATTTGAACCAGTATAATCGATGCTAAGTATTGTTAAATATACAAAATGTGAACAATAGGTATAATAAAAATGTTTCCAGACTAAACCATCAACAGTAACCGTTTCGGTTAAATGAGAAAAATAGTGATATCTCCTTATATTTTAGGCTTTATCGTAAAAAATTTATATGGTAGGATGTTTTGTGATACAACTGACCTACACATATGCATCAAAAGTGATATCTTGAACATTTTTTTAAATCACTGCTCCCAAACATAAACAGGACCTTGAAGTGTGAGCACTGTGCAAACTGTTGTTTACATTTGACAGCTTGCTAGATAAGTATCAATCTTGATTCAAACAATGAAATAATAAGCTGCGCCTCTGATATATGTTTTTGCATTTGAGATTTCCTGATGCACAAGAAAAGTCATATGAATGAATATTTAGCCCAGAAATTTAGAACTTTTAAATGTCTTAAGAACCACAGTCAATTCATACAAGGTGATGAGTCAATTTTAAATCATCCCACTACAAATTTTCTAAGCTCCTGATGCTTGTATCTGCATGACACACAAGAGGAAAGAAATCCACCATAGCCTTCAATACTTTAAATTTCTAGCAAACATCACCTTTAGATAGTGTTTGCAATTTTAACAACATGACTGCTTGACAAGTGTAGCTAAAACTTCAAATTGGACTAATGAGATCATGTTGAAACTTTTGTTTTAGATAACAAGCATTGTTGTCAAGCCTGCCAGTATTCCTCCGGAGGTTTATCAGACATTCAGACAAACAGATCATGTTTCTATGCTGATGATTAAAGGGATGGTACAGTATTGGTGGGGATGAGATTTGGGCTTTTAACTTTTTGCGAGATACCAAGAAAACACTTATGATAAAGTACAGAAAATACCATTTTAAGAGGAATTCAAAGTTTATTTGATGAAAATCGGGTTTGGAATGACTGAGACGTCCAAAAACAAAGTAAAACAAAGCGATCGTTTATTAGAATCGCTCTTTTCTGGATATCTCAGCCATTTCAAAACCAAATTTCATCAAATAAATGTTGAATTCCTCATAGAATTACATGCTCTTTCATATTTCATAAGAGGTTTCTCATCATCCCACCAAAAAATGTTACAAACCTGAAATTAGGTCTCAACCAAAACTATACCATTCCTTTAAAGGGATGGTACAGCTTTTGTTGAGATGGGGATTCAGGCTGTACGTTTTTGCAAGATCATTAGAAACCACTTATGAAATATTAAAGAAAACATACAATTCTAAGAGGTATTCAAAGTTAATTTGTGAAAATTGGTTTTGAAATGGTCAAGTTATTCAGAACAAAAGAGATCCTAATTATAGGTGGGTCCCACCTTTAATTAGGACCACTCTGTTTTACTTTGTTTCTGGATATCTCTGTATTTTAAAACTAACTTTTATCAAATAAACTTTCAATTCCTCTTGAACTGTATGCTCGGTAGTATTTCATATAAGTGGTTTCTAATCATCTCGCAAAACAATGAAATATGATTCCTTACCTCAACCAAACCTATTCCTATCCTTTAAGCTTGCATTTTGATTAATTCTGAACATTATTCCTTGTGGTATTTTTTTCCCCTTCAAATCTTGGTGACAACTGTAAGTAGCAAAACTTCTTGACGTAGATACATTCACATCTTTAATGCATCTGAACACACTGATTCTGTGAAGTCACTGGGAGAAAAACAGTTCACATGAATGGATATTTAAGTTCATTTTGGGCAACATTCCCAGGGTACACTGAAGTTGGCACATAGCAGCTGCGCCTTGAAGAATGCTCAATGAAGCTACAGAATTGTTGTTGCTTTGAATTATTCAGGAAGCTTTGGAGGGCAAAGGAGAAAATGCAAGAGTCTCTCCACAAGCACTTTCACATACCTTGCACATCTTCCACAGGAACATTGATTTAACTTTGGCTCTTGAGTTAAACTGTTATATATATCGTTCCCAATACTAAGAAAACTACAGAACATAATAATTCTGTTAGAATGACAAAATTGTGTTGTCAGCAAATTAATGTACTAGGTAATTAAAAGGTTTAAATTGGAATTTCATTTAATGTTGTTATAAAATGAGGGAAAAAATTGACTAGGGTCCCAACATGACACTATTACCTATCCTTTGAAGAGGAAGTCCACCTCAAAAATAAATATGCTTCAAAAAAAGAAGAGAAAAAACATTCCTACAGAACAATGCAAAAATTACAAAAATTGCATAAGAAATAGAAGATATTACATTTTGAGATTTCACATTTTTTTTCGGAAATCATTTCTTGACCATGTAGTCCTTATGAATATTCAAATCAGCAAGTTGACAATGTCATGCTCTCACAATTTCTTATTCATTTCATATACAGAATTGACAAAAATCTGATTTCAGCTGTATAAATATAAAACTTGTCTTAAAACCACCTAAGATAAAAAAAGAACAAAATGTTAACTCTGATACATCTCGGTATAGGCACATGCTTTTACTTGCATTTACTAAAAATTACGATTTTTCAAAATTTCATATATAACATACATGAAAAAATGTGAGGGTATATCATCATCAGCTCACTCATTTGAATATTCATAAGGACTGGTCCAGAAATGTTTTCCAGAAAAAAAAAAAGTGAAATTTCAAAATGTCATATCTTCTTTATTTCTTAGTCAATTTTTGTCATTTTTTTTAATAATTCTGTAGGGAATATTTTTCTCTTTTTTTTTTTTTTGAAATTTATTTAATTTTGGGGTGGATTTCTTCTTAAAAGGCAAATTAAGCAAGTCTGCATCCAAGCCATAACTATCATGCTTTCAGGAAGCATGTTACATGGTTCCTGGACAACACCATGTTTCTTGATTCACCTAACTAAATCACAAACTACTTGGTCGTTTTCTGTATTAAACACTTGTGCAACTGAGATTCAAAAATTTTGCAATGGTGCTTCTGTAATCTGATCATATTTACGTAGACTTATCTTTCATAACCAGGAAAGACGATTTGCACTAATAAGATATCCAAATATTATATATATGTTATCTCATACTCTATGAGTACAATAGTAAGGTCAAAAGGTCAATCAGACACTTTGAATACCAAGAAAGAGCATTTGTGACCCGCCACAACAAAAGGATCCAAAATGCGCTGATGGCTGAGCCGAGAAAACCAAGTTTGAAGTCAGATCATCAAAATCGGTCAAAACCATTGAATTTTTGTTGTCAGCATAATGTTGTAGCCTAATATTTTGTCTATCATTTGCCAAAATTTTGAAGCTAAATGATCAAAGGTAAGGCAAAAAAAAATATCACTTTTCTGGGCCATTATTTTCTGACTTTCAACAGAACAGAAACATGTCTGAAAATTTGGATTTAGTGCCGCCTAGTCCCTAGCAACGAGGGAGTGATCTTATTGGTCAGTGAGGGTACCAAGGCAGCAACTATTTAAAAGGTGTGTACAGTTCTGGTCGAGGTGAGGATTTAGCTTTTATAACATTTTGCGAAATATTCAGAAACCACTCTATGAGATGTCAAAGATCATGCGATTCTAAGGGGTATCAAAAGTTTAATTTGATGAAAATCGGTTTTGAAATGGCCAAGATATCCAAAAACAATGTGAAACAAAGAGATCCTAATAAAAGGCGTGGCCTGTTGCCTTTTATTATTATAACTTTTTTGGATATATCTCAGTCATTTGAAAACCAATTTTCATCAAATAAACGTTGAATCCTTCTTAACATTACATGGCATTGCTCTTTCATATTTCATAAGAGGTTTCTCGTTATCTCACTTTGGAATGTTCCATACTTGCCAACATTTTCATTTGAGAAAGCGGTAGAATCCAGGATGCCTATGCGAGCAGTGCTAGCTTGAATGCTAATGAAATCTTTCAAAAGTGGTAGTCTACCGCCAAATGCGGTAGAGTTGGCAAGTATGATGTTCAAAACATGAATCCCCTCCTCAACCAGTACTGTACAGTCCCTTTAAATGTTCTTCTATCACAGCAATCAAATTATTCTAGGCAGCTGTGAGACTCTGCCTTTACAGTGAAGGAAACAAACAATCTTGTTTACAATGGAAATGTACCATCACATTTTCTGGTCCCCAATAAATCTGAGTATTAGGCATCACTAAAACCTCTCTCAAATAATCTTCGAATGGATTTTTGTGTGAGTCATACGCTGGGGGTTAAGCATGGTGAGATAACATTTATTTGAAAACAAATAAGAAATATATTGCCAAGGTAAAATTTTCAGAAGAATCCTGAAAACAGATCTCCTTTGAGAATCTAGTAAAGGAAATCAACCCATTAACATTTCCCATCAAGATTAATATTCCCCAAGTTAATACTAATAAATATTCCAGATTGTATGTCCATTGCTATTTTCTGTTTCTTGATAGTTTGAGAATAGAGAGTAGGATGTTAGGGTAAACTTTATCTTCACCAAATCATTTTACTGATGTGTTTCATGTCTTTATGAGTAATTTTCACATACATACTCAAAAATTTATTTCCATGAATGCAATATGTACAATCTTAAAATGGGGCAAACCTTAATTTACAAACTGCAATTTTTTCTCCTTATGTCTTAAGCATGTCAAGTTTGCATATTTGGACAAATTTTGAGTTTAATATAAAAGGTACAAGATATCCAACATTGTAAAAGGAGGTATCCAATCTGGACCTAGCACTGACATATGAGGAGTTTCATAACAAAGTTACTACACTTAAAACTCACATCATCACATGCTATTGAGTATATATGAATGAGTATATAAGCGCCATTTAAATGCAATTATTATCATTATCATAATTATGTACCTTTAAAAGGTAAGTGTGCATCTTTCAGAGTTATGTGTTTACCTTCAAGAGTTTAAGGAATTGAGCTCATACCTTTGAAGGTTTTATGTGAACCTTTCGAGTGGGCTTTTGCACATCACCATGACTGAAACATAACAGCCTGTCCTACTTTCAATTTACACTTGATGAGGAATTCGCTGCAGTACATTTTGAAGTCTAGTACAATGGGAAAGCATTGTTTGATGAAACAAAACATTTTATGTGCGGTTGATTAGGGGGCACATTGCTCTGCCTAAAATAGCACAGGAGTGTTATTCTGCAGTGATAATGTATTTCCCACCCTTGAATTTCCTATTTGTGCAGAGTCTAATCAATTGATAACCACAAATTCGAGGGCATTGTACATCCTTAATAATAAACAGAGGTAGTAACAGAGACATAGCACAAAAAAGTGTAAAGGCCTGCTAATACAGATATTGTCTAAAAGAAACCAGTCAGCTTTCACTTTGTGACACTTCGCAGTCATAAAGTCCATTCATGAATTCACTTGTTAAACCTAAATGGCAAGCATGAGAGCTTATATCTCTAAAAATGACAATATATACACCAGTGCCCCACATGGTCACTGATGCCAACTCAACCTGAGCTCTGGCTGTGAGGCTAATCAATGTAAGATTGTTTAACTGCAGACACATTGTATTAATTGTAGTTTTCTCAAACAAAACACCTTCAAGTATTCTTGGAAGTGGATCAATTGTCAAGAATTACAAAGGCATGGTATATAGGTATAGCAGCTTGGCTTTAACGCACTCCAAGATTTGACATTATAGTACAATACTCGTCATTGCTAGAGGTTTCCATAGTGACATCCCCTTACATTCTCCAAACTGTTGTAAGATTATCATGACAGACAGAGCACATTGACTTACACATCGTGACAGTATACTTTTCCTGTTTTGTCTTTATACTTTTATGACTGACACCAAACTGATTACATCACAATGCCCTCTCTCAACACAATTGCCTTTTAAAGGAAATAAGTGTCATGGAGAGACTTACTCTGATGACAGCCAGGGTGTAAAAGAAATAGATCTGTGTAAAACTGCATGCATACGTATAAGCAGGTGTACAAGACAATACGATGAGTAAGCTCTGACTGTTTAAATGTGCAAATGTCATCTGATTTAAAAAGCACACTGCAGATAATATTCAAGACAGCAGTAGCAAAGTACTCACCATGTATACATTGTAACCATGATGCAAGTTCTCTCCTGTTTTTTTTTTTTTTTTTTTTTTTTTCTAGCTTGAATTGATTTTACTGGTTGTGGACAACGTATACACACAAAATGTCATCAGTATATTTTTTAGGAAAGTGAGACAAATGTTGTTTGTGTTTAATAAGGGGCACACTATGTATTATCAGTAAAATTATTTCAGTAGACATATCAAGGCATACTTGGAAAAGTAGGTTAATATTGAATTTCTGATATTCAAATCAACAAAATGTTTCATTATATATCTATCCTAATTGCTGTAATTCTAATTTTAGCTATAAACAGTTGCTTATATTCTACTCATCAAGCTAGATTCATTTGTGGCTTGACAATGAATTCCTTTAAAGACAAAGTAATGACTTTTCTTTTAAGGTATGTCATTCTTCCTACACAATAATGTCAAACATTAGACATGAAAGCTAGAGGGACAGCATGACAGAATCTTAGCTTTTGGGACAATGAGAGCATTCAGATCATCTGACATTACTGACATACATGTACCTGGCTTATATTCTACTCACCAAGCTAGATTCATTTGTGGCTTGACAATGAATTCCTTTAAAGACAAAGTAATGACTTTTCTTTTAAGGTATGTCATTCTTCCTACACAATAATGTCAAACATTAGACATGAAAGCTAGAGGGACAGCATGACAGAATCTTAGCTTTTGGGACAATGAGAGCATTCAGATCATCTGACATTACTGACATACATGTACCTGGCTAACTGTATGTCCCATCAAAACTAATGTAGTTTCAAGAAATGAAATCAATATGTGAATAACAATACACATGACATTTACACCATGTTTCTTATTGAAAGTAAAACTATGATTAATGTAAAATGTTTAAGGTAACTGTAACAGATAAATCATCATGTACAAATCTTCACTATCTTCCTATTTTCATTTGATACAGTAGAAAGAACAAATTGTGTCATACACATCAAACTATTGAAGAGATGCAATTACTTAGCAATGACTGTCAAGAAGTAGGGTGTGGCAGTTGCTACTGTATATGCCATATATTTAGCGAGTCTAAATTTTCGCGAACTGGGACTTCCCAACAATTTCGCAAGTAGTTAAATTCACAATTATGGAGTACTGTACTGAACGGAGAAATGTATATGTGTGTGTCACATACATATCAGGATCAGAGTCATTATTTTCGTGCGTCTTTAATTTCGCGAATAGCACCTGACTCGCAAAATTTGCAAAAATAAAAACCTCGCAAAATATTTGCCATATACAGTAAATCATCAACCTAAAACATGCTCTATAAAACATCTAAGCCCATGGGAGGGTTGTGAATAGATTGACATCATGGACTCATCCTATTTGCATATGTTGCTGTGCTACTGAATATAATTCTTTCATGATAACACATGAAACGATAGAATTCCATAGATTTATTGTTTATATGCAATTTCAATGAAACTTCTATGTTGTTTTGTTACTCTTTTCATTTAAATCACCATGAAAATCAATGTGACATTTCACTTAACTTGTTATCAAGCTGTCTCTTCCCAGTTGTGCACACTTGGTCTTTAAATGAATGATCATTGTTTGTTTGATATAATACTCATAACTCAAAGTACATCATTTACTACAGCTATAGTCATGATAATCCTGGCAAAAATGTCACTACTATTAACTCCTACCACAGAAGAATCAGTAACTGCTGGATACCTGTATCTTTCTTGCTTCATGAATATCTCTACTTGTCATGTGCTACAAGACACTGTTCATGTCATGACTTCATGTGCAGATAATGGTCCATCTTGGTAATTTATGCGATATCAGTAAGAATTTAATCTTGTCCATGTTGCAGCCCTGCTACAGGCAGAAATTGGTTGCCCCCTCGGGGCACTGGTCTTTATTTGCAGAGCATTCCTGAGGGGTGTCTGACAAAATTGTCTCACACGGTTGGTAAAGTTTAAGCCTCCATCAGGCAAAGATAACAAGGTGGTGGATCCTTATCATAATGTGACATTTACTCAGAAATTCATAGGATATGGAAGGGCCATCTACTGAAAAAAAAAGAGGGAATCTTATTTTCATTCTGGCTAGAATTTATGACTTGCACTTTATCATTAGCTGGTAATCATATTCAGAGTAGTTTTACTGGACATCATGGAAAATTTACTTTCATGAATATAAATATGGAAAGGATTAGTAAATTGATTGAATGATCAAGTGCTCTAGCACGAGGTATAGCTTGCTGACATAATGCGCATTTCAACACTGTACAACTATCTAAGCCCTGTGAACCCATCTGACTTCCAGAGAAACTTAACAAAATGCCTTCAAATCTCCCATCATGAAAAATGCAACCAAATATGGTAGAAATAAGACTCCCCTCTCAAGCGAATATCTCCCCCAAATCAGTTTATTCGATTACATATTTAGCGACCAGGGCATTTGTAACTTATCCACCCATGATGTAATTAGGTTAGGTCATTAACTGTGACAAGACTTGGTTGTAATTTTACGTTGGCTGATGATGTCTGACTTTCTTTCTATCCTCTCTTCTCAACTTGGTGTGTATCAATCACTTTCATTCTCTCTCCTTTCATTATTCATCCATCCCTCTATATTTGGTTTGATCAAGGTTTTCTCTCTGATACTATATGCCCTTCCCCTCCTCCCCCCCCCCCCTTCTCCCTATGAAACGAGGGCTGGCTTGATCCATTCATACACATGATACACCTATGTACCAGCAAAACAAAAATAGACCACTTGCACATATGTGTGCATATCCATGTGTATTTTCTTTGTGACACGATGTCTTTTTTTTTTTTGTATGTCTGAATGCAACCTTGAATCACATTTCTTGCACACAGTCATTCATCCATGTTTAACGTACCATGGCTTGAAGGTGATATCAAATCAATTTTCACAGTACACCACACGCATGTTAGTAATCTGAATGATTTTCATGACCAAAATATACATTTGAGGAAATAGTGCCCACGGTTGATGCACATTTGTACTTCTGCTATTGAGAGTGTATAGACAATGTGTACATCTCTATTATGAATGCATATCGAGAGTTGCATGCTTCATTGACAGGTTAGAGGGTTTAGTGACATGGCTGTGGTATCAGAATATCTTTTGTAGTTGGCAAGGAGAATCATTTCTTTACCTGCAAACTTGGTCAATGTGAAAATATCTCATGATGCATATCAGAAACATGATTACAAACAAGTTCTTCACTCAGTGTGAAAACCCACGAAGCCCTGCTGTGAGACCAAAACAGTGACTTTCCTCCAAGGGAGTTCTTTATAGGTGTGATTTGATTAACTGAATGATTGAATGATTTCCCGCTTACAATTACTGGGCAGGAGATACATCCAGTTTTTGGGAAAGAAGCTCACAGCTTTCAGGACATTCTATGACATAATCTTCCCACACATTAAGCATGCTTGATCACACACCCCTAAATCATGATCTTCAAAAATTGATTTTTGTAACACTATACAAAAACCATTCATTCATAAGTGTTGCAAAAAAAAACAACAACCAACAACACACAACTATCGGGATCTGCATCGTGATGCAAAAATCAATCCCTAATTATTATTTTTTTTCCTTTCCAAAACCCTAAAGATAATTTGCTTCATACAGAGTGTGCAGAGTGGGCAAACAGCATGTGAAAACACTCAAATTTTCAAATCCCATAATGCAACTTGACACGCTAGGGCTTGGTTGGTGCACCAGGGTGCCGCAGTCATGCCGAAATCGTTGTTTAGGCGTATGCAGTTCGGACATTTAAAGTGCTCCAATTGTATATAATCAAGTTCAGTTTCTTTGTTGTTGTGTATTTTCAAATGTTGGAAACGTGGCAAATAAATCCAATTTTTGCAATGCCATCCAAACATCAAAATTTCTTGTGTGTGAATGGGCCCTACTGGAGATATAGCAATTTCACTCCCTCTCTCTCTCTTTCCTCTCTATATCAACTCCATAGGTCCTATATGAAATTAGGTCAGTCTTAAACAGGCCTCTGGTTTGAAGACTGGCTTAACTATTCTGACCTTCAATTCTGTGTGCTGAATGAAACTTCACTCCATACTGCAATTTAAACTGCCACAGAAAAATTGCAACATTGGAAAATGGTGGCATCTGGATGAAAGTTGCTGGGTAGTTGCACCCACATGCCAGCAAAACATCACCAGAAAAATTACAGCCAAAGTATAATTTTCCTTTAACTGTGCTTTGACCATTTGCAATAATAATGCTAACCATGCAGAAAAAATCATGATTTGTCAAGTGAAATTTGTACAGCCATATGCTAAATGTACAGCCAGCTGTCCAGACTACTGTAAAATGAGGAATGTTCGCATGTATTCGAATTTCGCAAACGCTAACATTAGCCAAATTAAAATGCTCGCGAAAGTTCTTGCTTACACAATATGCATTGGATGCCAGTGGCAATTTGCGAAAATTTCATGCTGCAATAAAGGCCATCGGCTCCAATTCGCAAAATTTTCATGCCGTGAATATATCGTGTATTACAATATTGTGAAGTCATACATCAGATTGTGCACGAGTGGAAAAAAAACAAATGGTGATATGTTTTCCACTTTGCAATTTTCTTCTTGTATGATTTTGGTTTGCTTTGTTTATTCTTTTCATTTTTCTGTTCTGCCATGACTGGATCACGATTTGAATTATCAACTTCCAACAATCACTTTTTCATGACCCATATTATTGTGTCGAAAACATTCAAGGCCAGATTTGGATTGCAAAATCATGCTATGAAGTCACAGAACGTAACAGAAGAGCATGATTTTCACATCAGCCAATACTTGAAATACGATACTGTACACAGTGCAATCATTGATTTTAAAAGCTGTGCCTGATTACAATGCCAGAATTTTCTACCTCTGCCTCCTAAGACCTCTGCTAAGAATTTACCACAGATAATGAACCAAGAGGAGAAAAATATCTTTCTAGTGATGGCAAAAGATGCTTGATCTTTTCTGCTGGTACAGCTACGTGAGACTTGGAAAATCTAACTTGATCTATTAGGTACCTTCAAAGAGTCAAATATTTTGGGTGCTGTCCGTTATTCCGAAGGTTCGATATTCCGAAGGTTCGTTATTGCGAAGGTTCGTTAATCCGAAACATGCAAATTCCCTATACCTAGAGGTTCGTTAATCCGAAAATGAAAAAGGGTTCGTTAATCCGAACATTTGTGGATTTATTCCGAAGGTTCGTTATTCCGAAGATTTGTTCATCCGAAAATGAAATTCGGAAAAACGAACCTTCGGAATAAGGAATCTTCGCACTGAAGAGCCATCGGAATAACGAACCTTCGGAATAACGAGCTGTAACCGATATTTTATGCTTGAATGGTACAAAATATATATCGATATGACTCAATTGTTTCTCTGTCACAGTAAGATATCGTAAGATTATGGAATGAAATTAACACCTGTTGGGATACAAGACCTCAATAAACCCAGATCTGTGTATTTTCATCACAAATAATTTCTCTCCCTATATCTAACTGACTTCCTGTAATGTCTGACAGGAAAAACACAGTTTCCTTTAGGCACCTTAAAAACTGTCAGAATTTGTTCTGAATGGACTCATATCATGTAACAAATGTGGGAAATAGTGCTGTGATGATAAAAATGCAAAATATAGACCAAAAAGGTACACTGACAATAGTACAATCTGAGAACTATCCAATCATGATTGCTATGCCCTGTTTTGTAATTTATTATCAAGAATCAACAAATCGGGCCATATAGCAGTGCCGATCAATCTACCCCGCCAGGGTAAATCGCATGTAGTTTTTTGCTAGGGTACTAACGATCATCATGTAACATTCTACACTCAGCAAAAAAAGAAAGTAAACACTTTTTCCAGTTAATATTTTGCATAGAAGACTTAGATAAAAAATCAATGTGTCATATACCATATCAAAGATTATTTCATTGGCTATCAACCTGGTAGGTTTATACAAAGGGAAATTTTACGCATGAGTGAACATATTTGTTTTTGTCCTCCAAGGCAGAAAAGTAAAAATTGCAGAATTGGACATATTGAAATTCATTTGCAAATGCCCTCCGAGAAACCAATGATAACAAAAGACCAATTTAAAGCAAAGCAATGAGAGACATGAAGGAAACAGCGGAAATAAGTTTCCGTTCCCTTGTTTCCCTTTATATTCAAAACAAAAACATAGTGGGGAAACTGAAGGTGGAACATAGGCATTTTCCATCAATTCAAACTTTAAATGACATAGGGAGTAAGCCTTAAAGGTGATAAAATCGACAGAATTTCTTCATTTTACCTTTTAATTAAGGAATTTAGGAATGCACGAGACAAATTCAAGATCCAAATATTATTTCAATTTTTTTTTTTATTTGAAATAACGTTTCAAATTTAACTTTCTTTGTTACCATAGTTTTCTCTCATGTCTTTTGACTGCGGATTTGACATAAGATTCTTCAGTTTCCTCCATTATTTTTTGCCTTTCTTTATCTTTTGAGGGTTACAGAGACATTAGTGAGATCATAGGTTGATTTTTGCAAATTAATTTGCATTTCTTTTGTGTTAAATTTGTCTTTTGTTCTCGTTATTATATAGAAGAGCAAATACGCTTGAATAACAACTTGTCCATTTTGCAATTTTTACTTTTGTGCCTTGGAAGAGAAAAACGAATGTGTTCACTAGTGCGTAAAGTTAACTTTTTCATTGACCTACAAGGCTGATAGCTAATTAAATTACCTTTAACATGGTATATAAAACACAATTTTTAGGCAGATAGTCTATGAGAAAGATAAACTTGAAAAAGTGTTTACTTTCTTTTTTTGCTGAGTGTATTTACCCACTTCTACATGGGGAGGGTTCTTCTAAAGTAAATGTTGTGTATCGATCGTTGTACACCTTTGCTTTCAAAAGACTCCAAACAAACGCATTATCCTCGTAAATCACATCAGCCAGACAAATTTCTTGGTCATTCTGATACTGCTAGCACATTCCAAATTGATGGAGATACATTTTGAGCCCTTTTAAGAGCCACGTTTTGCATTTGATATCTCAGTACAGGTCTAGAATCATTACTTTTATCTACAATAGTTTGGGGTTTTTTTCTAAAAATATGAGAGCATATCAATATCATTTTCTACCTGTACATTTGAAGATCTTGTACAAGTTTCCACGAGGAGCTTCCTCATTCTAGCAGCATGATTCAAGCACTATATCCCCTCTGAAGGCAGACATGTTTGTGTCTCCCTGGGATATCAAATAAATGTTTAGTGGTTATTTCCGACGGGGAAGTGAAACTCACAAACAATGATTGATTACGATAACACTGCAACAACATGCTGTGCAGGTCATCTGGCCACACTAAACAACCCAACATAGGGGCCTACGTGTAAGCAGATCAACATAGAAATTTCAAAGGGTTGAATCCTGGATCGAACTTACAAGGACCTTTAAGAGTGATCATTTTTATCTTGTGCATCTGGTTGTTAATTACCTCAGCCAAGGGAGGAGGTTATGTTTTCGTTACTGTTGGTTTGTTAGTTATTTAGTTAGTTTGTCCGTGTGCAAAATAACTCAAAAAGTAGTTTACGGATTCGGATGAAACTTGCAGGAAAGGTTGAGAATGACACAAGTAACAAACAATTAACTTTTGGTAGTGATCCGAGAATTTTTGGGGAATTTATGAAGGATTTTTGACATTTTGGCAGATAGGGTCAATGAACTTGGGAGTTCAGGCTGCGCGTATTGAGGTTTGCATGCGCGCACTAAAGTGCGTGCTCTAGTTTCTGCTAGGGCGAGGCGCGCCGTGCAGCTGAGGGTTTATGACATAACAAAGGCTTCTATATTGGGAAATCAGACGACTTTCAGCACACAATGCTCACTGATATCTATGGAAGAATAAAATCAGTGGTGGAAATGAGCTGCATGCTTGGCGGAGGTCTGCGCTCTCAGAGTGCTTTTCTAGTTCATCTATTATTTCATAAATATCAAGACTAAGAGTAAACAACAGCAAAAAAAAAAAAAAAAAAAAATGAAGCACCTGTTGATGCTCAGCAATATTGTATGTCCCGGGTAAACTGGGTTATACCTTCAAATACAATTATATTTCATTCAGCTATCTTACATATGTATTGCCTAGAGTAGTGGTGTCCTTTGGAAGGTACTTTAATCACTATGATTTTTGTTCTTGTTGTAGTTGTTGTTGTTTTGTGGTAGGATAAGATTAAACACCATGAGAATATTTAAGTTTTTATTGGCATGTTTTCTAGCACAAGGAAGGGAAGTGATTATGGAGAATTTGAGAACTTCTGTGGTAACATGGCAAATGAATATTATGATTGCTGAAGCATAAAAAAGAAAATTGAATTCCTTAATTCACAGCTCAGATTGACCAACAGCTGTGGTACATTTGTATTTCTTGGCTTGCAATCTATGATAACAATGATACAAACTGTAAAAGAAAGTACTGTATATACTTCTACTACTTTACTAGACTTTGAAGTCGACTCCACACTAAAAAAAAAAAGGAGTGACTCGCACTTGTGTCTGTACCAAGATGTTTGCGCCTTTATGAATTTTATTAGAGTTTGCATACTTAGTACAGTAGCAAGTGTTAACACACTCAGCAAGTACTCGCACTGAGATGAAACAAAATGTATTTATTGCCCTGCCACTAACAATAGTAGCACATGGGGAATTAATATGCTGGCCTATGTGTCTTGTTTAATATGCTCTTGTAGTGCATGGTGAAAATCAAGCGGACGAGAATAAGTGTTTTTACAGTGATGCTAAAACGACCTATATAGATAATATATTTCATATCTTTGATTTCACGGCAGCCATATTGTAGGGGTATTACTGTCATTTATCTGTAGTTTTTTTCACGTTTGCTAGTTCTGCAGCATGAGTGAATTTGCTGCCGTAATGTGGACCATTTACCTTTTTCTGCATTATACGCTGTCAAAGACCTTAACTGCCATGGCAGCATTGAGCTATTTGAAGTGGTTGCTTAATTGTTGTGACCGTCTGCAAATCAGACCAAAAAAAAAAAAAAAAAAAAAAAAAAATACATCCTAACCTGTCAAGTACAAAAAATTCCTCACGCAAAAAAAAAAAAAAATTAAAAAAATTCCGCTCTTGCAGTATGTGGGTAAATGATGAGGGCTGCAAAACTATGCACTGCATGTACAAACATTTCATTGTACCTGTTGCAGTTCTTTTTTTTTTTTGTCAAATCAAAAGTATTAAAAAAAAATGATGTGATTCAGCTGACCCCAAAAAAGTACAAGTATGATATTTCAGGGGCTAAAGAGTACACTGAAAAGACTATCATGTACAGCTGCTTTGTTTTTATGACTGAAACTAGAGGTAGTATGACATGGCATATGATGATTATTTTCATGAAATTTTCCCCAAGGCTTTCTATTTCATCTCTATAACCTGCCCAATGTCCAAACCACCTGGTATCCTGTTACAGGCACGCAATGGGATCTCTGAATCAGATCATACCAGGATGTGAATGACCTCTCAATTAACCACAGACCACCTTTGGACCGGGCTGTAATTGAGAAGTGCCATCATTCAGCAATTAGTATTTTGTGAAAGTCATATTCATCCCAGGGTTTCTTTCCAAGGCAAATAAAAAAAAAAAAAAAAAAATGAGGGAAATTGTAAAGAGCCTCTGGCAGATTACCAGCAAGAAGAACTGATACCAGAACAAAACAAAACACACTTGATTCTCTGAAGATGCACTTTGTAAACTGAAATGCAGCAACTTTTCACGATTTGCTGGATGCTTCGGTCACGTACCAGACCTCACATGCACCTTGGGTATATTCACCATCATCACAAGTTCTAGCAGTTTATATTAGCCTGCTACCTGCCATTCAAAAAACAAATGTCCTTAATGTTTTCACAGGAAAAGGCATTATTCAGATGCAGCCTCATATATTCAAGTGATTTCAACTGAAAATTGATAAATCAAAACAGATTCAACCCTGCCTTAGGAGTATCATGTCAAAGAAGAGGGTACAACATGGAAATCAGCTTCATAAAACTATGTTTCCTTGCTTTAGGGAATGGTCACTGATCCAAATGTCATGGGCTTAAAGGGACACACATCTTTTGTAATCACAATAAGCAGAGTAATTTCAAACAAAGAGAGCAGTGACGGTTCCAGAATTTTTGTAGGCTGTTTCTTTGATATTACATCTATTATCAAAGTCAATTTGAATGTGAAGTGGATTTTCATTTAAAAGAGTCCTGACCCCTCAAAGACTTTTCCCAAGTATATTTGGGTAGATGCCTTTGGGAAATGTGTGGTATAGCAATATCAGCTTTTTTTCAACAGGGTATTAAAATACAGGCAGAAGTACTTAATTACAGACACATCAAACTCCGAGGTACTTCTCATACATGATGGATAGTAAAAGGCAGCAAAGGATTGATTTCTCTTTGGGCCAAGGACATAATCAGGGAAGTTCATTAATATTTCATGCTTCAGTTTTTCATATCCAATGATTAAAGAAAAAGGACATGTACTTGATTTCTTCTAGGCATACATGACAGTGTTAACAAAATTTGCCATCATTGGAGTACTTTGATGTAAAGCAAAGTGAAGTAGCCTATTTTATCACAATTCATAACTTCTCTCCCACCCTCTCAAGATTGCAACACCAAAATATTGTTAGCTGAGGACCAGAAGGGCGCTATCGTGTCCAAAGATTTGAACGGAAATAAAAATTAAACAATCAATTTTCAAGAAATAAAAAGTTTAGTTAATGTGAAATAGGTAGATTTGTAAGCATTATTCCAAGTATTGGGGAAAATAGCCTCCTTCTGGTTTTGGTTTTTAACATATTACTAAAAATGAAAATGATTTAAAATTGACACCATATTGTAGAGGAGATTTTGGTTTTTAACATATTACTAAAAATGAAAATGATTTAAAATTGACACCATATTGTAGAGGAGATTGAGCTCTACGATGTGATAACAATAACACAATCCCCCCCCCCCCCCATTGTGATAATGACCTTCTGGCTCTCAGTGGACGATATGTGCCATTGTACCTGCATATTACCAGGTTGCTGATGGTTCTAGGAGTAAAATCTATTGTAAATGGTCAGGGTATTCTACTTGTTCATTTAAGAGCAATGAAAAATGGCCCTACCTCTAAAAGCTTACTGTAAGTGAGGGTTACGATACATACCATTAACACATTTTAAGAAAAAAAAATCATGGAAAGTTGCAGTTTAATGGTCTCGGAGAAAAGGCTCTGTATTTTTTCGTAAGTATGTTTAATTGGGCGGTATAATATACAAATCATTTCACACTCCTCTATAACTTCACAGATTAAGATATTGTCAGGAATATCTAATTAGGAGAACAATTCTCTTCACCTTTTGTTTTATCTTATTCTAGAATTCTTTCAGCACTAAAGCTGTCCCATCTTCTGAGGTCTAACCAAGAGTCATGACCTATCACTCTAAAATGCATAAATGATATCAATCAAATGTTACACCTCCACAACTGTGTTACATCAAGCATGCATACTGGTTGCTGATCATACATTGTATTGAAATAAAAAGCTGTTGATAACATATGAATGAAAATTAATCTTACCACGAGGAAAAAAAAATTGATGGATTACAGTCTGCCGGACCAAAGATGCTTAGCTGAATAGATGCATGTATAGTCCAAATATATGTCACCACTGAATTTCCCATCAGCACGGTACAGCATAATATCAGTTTATTCCACTGTCGGAGCACAAAGGAAGAGCCTGCCTGAGAATACCAAGGGCACGAAATGTAATGATCCAGAGAGTCGCGTATTCACAAAATTTCATCTGCCGCTCTGTTTCAGGTCCGTGCGAAGAAGAGAGTAATACGACGAGAGAGAAAGAGAGCGAGAGAGAGAGCGAGAGGGAGAGCGGATGAGAAACGGAGGAAATTGAAAAGAAAAACTGCTGGTAGCTAGCATGTGCCCGAGGGTTGAGCCAGCAATAATACAACAGGAGCTCCAACCGCTGTCCCTTTTTTTTTTTTCTCTTTCTCTCCTACACAAAAACCACTAAAAGCTGGCACGTGAGGGCTCATTCAGCTGCCCTGTGAAACAGTTATTCACAATCACGCCTACCACTGCCAATGGTTTACCCCACTGCTGCCAGGGAGACAGATAAGAGACTGATTGGTAGAACTGTGGACTGATTCATTCTGCTCACAGAGGGGTGCATACTTTAACATTCTCCTTCTGGAAAAAATCCAAAGTGTATGTAGCTTGCCAAACATCTCATTTCAACACTTTCAAGAGTTAGATTTATTCCACTACTAAACACACTGAACATTGCTTCCTTGTCATTCAAACCCTGATGCACTATCAGAACATATGTTGTAATTCACAGATAAGATTGTCACAGCATATCTACGCACAAAAGGGACAGGGTTTTATTTCATATGATTACAAACAAATATTAATCATCCGTGTAGCTGTATTACAGTAGTGCCAACAGGAGAAAGTAATTTATCATTTTGAACATGTTTCTTTGTTATCTGTCATTTTTCCTCATTTTCCTTTCTTCTCTTCCTTTTTTCTACTACTGCTCTGACTCGCAATCATCAGCACTCTGTATCCGTTAGCTCTTGCCCATCACATACTGTATACACCGAATATTTCGCAAGGTTTTTATTTTCGCGAATTTCGCGAGTCAGCTGCTATTTGCGAAATTAAAAGCGCACAAAAATATTGACTCTAATGCCGACATGAATGTGACACACGTATACATTTCTCTGTTGAGTAAAAGACTCCACGATCACGAATTTAAGCACTCGCGAAATTGTCGGGTAGTCCCGATTCGCAAAAATTTAGACTCTCGAAATATATGGCGTATACAGTAACTAATCTCACTGACAAGTTCAGGTCCAGTTATTATAAAGAACTAGTACTCCTTTTACTACATGAATTCCTGTTGTCATGATTGTCATCCTTATCATATGGTCAATCTACCATAATCTATAATATAATCTATCATAATCATCAAAAGTATAGCTGAAGTGCTTATTTTTCCTATTTGCATAATTTTATGAAATAATTACAGACACAAAAGTGGCTGATATCTTTCTTTTTTTCTTCGCTTGGTGTAATGATGTTTGTTTGGTTTTCATGAAATTGTACTTTTCTGTAGGAAAAACGGCAAGACACCAACACAAATGAGTTTTGAGGAAGTAACACAGAAAGAATACAATGAGAAGTTATTAGCAATACAAGACAGATTATGCTATGCTGAAGCTGTTCCCATTCAAGAATGCCTACACCAGTGTGTTTGTGTTAAAAGAAGGTCAAAAACTTTTTGTCATCTCTAACTACATAATTATATCTCAGTGACAGTGCATTATGATTCAAGGAGAGCACCATTCGTATGTACAGTGCCTTTTCAAAGATGACTGCCCTCCAACTGTAACAACAGATGGGATACTGAAAGTCTTGACTAGAAAATGAAAGGCAGACAGTTCTCTATCTCTCTCTATATATCTCTATCTATTTATCTATCTATCTATCTAATCTATCTATCTATCTTTCCCTGTTGCTACCCCCTTCTCTCTCTATCTCTTTCCATGCTCTCTGTCTTGGCCATTATTCCTTGTTCCTAGGAGCTGTTACTAGTATCTTGTATGCTTCCATATCCCCACACAAAGGTTAATGAACAGTATTTGACACTGTATATGCCCTGCCTGTCTTAAGCGCTGGCTTAATTGGAAATCAAGCGAGCGGGTCAGCGGAAACTAGCCCCTGGGTCAGCGTCAAGGTTACCATATTAGTCATCAGGCAGGACGCAGACAACAGCTCAAGTCTCCAATTATCAGATCATTAGATACCAGATTGTTTATTGACTGCATGTGTTTTTGCCTCTCATTCTCAACCTTTAATGGAAACCCAAACCCAAAGAGAAATGTGGATTGAGTGACAGCAGCAACATTAGTAGAACACATCAGTGAAAGTTTGAAGAAAATCGGACAATCAATGCAAAAGTTATGAATTTTTAAAGTATTGGTGTTGAAACCGCTGGATGAGGAGACTTCCTGAGTTTATGACATCATGTGTGGACAACCATAGAAAGAAAATATAAAGAAAAGTAAACATAACTTCTCTTTTCTAGCATAATAAAAGAGCACTTGAGTAACCGCTTTCAGAAAGCAGGGGGATAATTACTACCCTTAACATATGTCAGTATCAAGTTGATGGAATGCATAATTTTCATGAAAAATGAATTCTTGTGGAATTCCCTTGATATTTCCTTTATATGGTTGTTCTACACATGACAACATAAACTCTAGTAGTCTCCTCATCCAGCGGTTCTATCACCAAAACTATAAAAATTCATAACTTTTTCATCGAGTGTCTAATTTTTCTCACACTTTCACTGATGTATTCTACTAATTTTGCTGCTTTCACTCAATCCACATTTCTTCTTTGGGTTTTGGTTTCCTTTAAACTTCATTGCTATGTATGCAATAAAAAGGAAATTCACCTGTACACCATGACTGGGAAAGGGAACTTTTTCTCTTCCTTGTGAAATTAAAACTTGACAGATCCATTATGTGGTCAGCCAAGGCAGATAATCACATGAGATGATAAAGTCCCTTGAAGTTCGTAAAATAAAAGGAATTGAAACCTTTCGAATGACATGAGGTAAAACTGCCCAATTTGCATGTGAAAATGAAACTAAGTGACAGACTAATTAACACTGCATTGTTCTAAACTGTGCAAAAGGCATGTCCTCATCAGACCGAAGTTCAAACTAGTGGGATACTTTGTGGTTTAGGAAAATAAACGACATTAAAAATGTGCATCTTTATCAGCACACAATAGTCCACTTGGGAAATTAGCCTGACGTTGACACATGTGTACTTTGCATCATCACTCGGCTCACACAGCCGTAGAGTTCTGTGGTCTCATCGCCCAGTACAGTTCGAATGATGGAATCAAGAAAATTTCAGGCTGATGGAGACACAACCAAAATAGCATGCTAATTCACAAATTAGTGTGTTATTTCACAAACTAGACCAAGATTTGGGGGGAAATTTTCCTGATCAAATAAGTAGCTATTTGCATCTTCATTGCACAAATAGTGGATAATTTCGCACTCGGCTAATTTGACGTGACAAAAAAAGCATGCTATTTTGAAACTTTGGTCTGATGAAGACAGACCGTAAGTGACTTTAATATCATAATCAGATTGGTTAATATCGGTAAAATACCCATTTATTCTCTCCTCCTTCATCCTATTACCATATTCTTCTTCATAATTTTTTCAGTATGTATACAAATCCTGGACCATATCTAACATTATTCATCTATCATTACACATTACAAGTGCCACGTTTGCACGTCCGACTTAGTTGACGGTTTGCAAATTTCACATATTTTGCCCAATCACACAACCACAAGTAAACTAACAATAGGCACACTGTGGGAGTACTCCGCTATTTTCTCCCATGGACAAATACTCCCCCAATGTCAATTTTTAACTCCACAGTGCTGATTAAATAAAGCAAACATAAGATGAATACCTCCACAATGTACCTCTTGCTTTTCCACACAAGCCAATCGATAAATCGCAATATGCCACAGTATACTGAAATTGTCATAGATATAACTTTAATTGTCATAAAATTCACATCACAGCAAAGTTAACAATTTTTCTCTAGATAGCTTTGCTGTCCTGGATTAATTCTATTAAAAAAAAAAAATGTGCATGGTTTGAAACACAGAATGCTTTACTCATGTGATAAAATGAGGCACACAGGGGTCATTACATGCATTCAAATTGCATAAATATTACTTAAATGCATTCAAAACTATTCCTTCAAAAACAGCGGGCATTAAACTTGGCAAGCCTACTACAAAGGCACCGAAGAAGCAAACACACACACACACACACATATTAACAAAAATACTAAAGGAAGGGCATGTGTCGGTTAAGTCACTCCCCATATGGAAGTCTATGGGGACTCTTCCATACGAAATGTGATGGTCAGTGATAGTCAAAATGTAACTTGCTTGTCTTTCTACCAGCTGGTAAATGTTAAGGTGGTTGCCATGGTGATCAAAAGGGCTTTCAATTTACACATTTCACTGTGCACCGCTACACAATGGTGTCACATAAATGCAAGTGCCATGCTCCTTGCTCACCAACAAATCCACTACCACTCTCTAGACTGTGCCCACAATGAATTTCATGTTCACCTCAGTTTTCTGTTTGATGGCATCATTGGATGTCAAACTCACTGATGAGTTGGAACATCATAATGTTGTTGAAATAACCCTCAATGAAGAACGATGATTAAATCTCTTTCTTCATTATACAGATGCACTTCAAAACATATCAGTGGGCTAAGACCACAATACTGGGATTCATACTGACGCGAGTTAGTGGGATACAAATCTTAAGATTTGCATTGCGATCTAAATCTCTTGATTTTTGCCTGTGTCATCAGAAAAAGCCCACTGAATAGCATGATTAGCATCACGGTCCAAATTCCAAGAAATCTTGTGATCATTTCAGAATTATTGCAAAAATTTGAGAAAGAACGTGATAATTCACACCGTGCTATTAAAGTGTTTGAATGCTAGAGCAAAAAATCTTGAGATTCTTTATGTCGTCATTCAATACATGAATAATTGAACAGAGCACAAACATAAAGGGAAGCATCACCCTTGCTGTAAATTTTAGGCATACACAGTTTGGTGGACAAATTATTGCATTCGGCAATTTAGTGGGATATTTCTGTTCGTCTGAATGGGTGCAACAAAAATGTTGATATTTAGATCACCATCATCATCAAGCTATTTTGTCTGTGTGAATGAACTACAAATGATCATGGAGCAGACTATGAAGAAACGGATATCAACCATGCACTGATTGAAAAACCAGGCATCAACCCCTTTAAACTCATCTCTTTAGGTAGCTAACATGCAAACTCACTATTAACAAAGGACAAAAACTTGTATCAAAAGTTGGCAATTTTTAGGATCTAGGGAGAATAGATGTGCTCAAAAATTTAATGAATATGTCATGTTCATTTTCAGATCGACAAACTGGCTCATATTTATCTGCATGATGAAAAGCAGCAATTTTTGTTGACAGCTATTCTCATTTTAAGCACTGTCAGATAGAGTATCATACATGTATCTGGTGAAAAATGTGTCCTGCCCCATTTTAGCATACAAGCAATACATCACAGCCCCCCCCCCCCCCCATGCCCCACTATCAGAAGTGAAAATCCAAGACAATAACAAAAGTGCTGCACATTGCACATGCCATGTTACCATGGCAACAACGGTCTATGTGGACACTCCCATTGAATAACCGTGCCTCGGGGAGTAAAAACTGATGAATGGGACTGTGTAACTCCATCTCTCATTGATACCACTGCTCATGGTTGAATTACCACAATACAACAAAAATGAACCCACAAAGCTTTCCAGACACCCTTAAATGCAAAAGTATTGTATTTATCCATTGATGGGGGGGGGGGGGGGTGGCAGTGGGAATGTCCCGCCACTTAAAAAGCATGGTAGAGTATCCAATTTCTTGCACGTGAGCCTGAATGGGAAGAAATTGGGACGCCTTTGTCCCACACAATATGGTGCAGAACTCGAAATGTTTTATTCATGCAATTCAAAGGTGGCACAAAGCAACGATGTCACTTGAGCAATCAAGTGAATTGTGAGGAAGAAGAGAGGCAGTGAACTGCTGGATTTCCCTCTCTTTGAGACAGAGACATATGACAGAAATTGGCCTTAATTGTTACTTGTGAATATAGGAGACTCAGAACAATCTTAAATGATTTATGGAAATGACAAAGAAGAGGAGGGGATGCTTCAATTAAATGTGTCACAGTTATTGCCTATCATTGTGCTTTTATCTACAATATAGAAAAAATTAATTAAGGCAATATACAATGAACTATTTGACCATACTGACATCACCTTCAATTGGTATCAAATGTATTTTCATGGCCAAAGCGCATACTCCTTTATGTAAATTGAATATATTAGTGCAGCAAACAAAATGAAGAACACAAAGATGAAATAAACAAAGGATCCACATGACTCATGTGTTGCCAATGTGTACTTCTCTCCATAATTTTGATCTGGAGAGAGGAGGAGACTCATTAAGTGATTGCATATTTTGAAGATTTTCATTCTTTGGACAGGTAGGAAATGAAAATCAATGATCCCAGTTACAACTGAAAGGGCTCAAAAATCACCTTCCTCCATTTGGAATTTGGAGTGATATTCATTATTCAAAAGGTTCTTTAATCCCAAAATGAAATAAGATTCATCATTTTGAAGGTTTGTTATTCCAATACACACAAATTCCATACACCTAAATGTTCATCAATCTAATAATTTGTGGCTTTATTCCACGAGGTTCATTATCCTAAAAGTTTCTTTATCCAAAAAATGAAATAAAGTTTGATTCCGAAGATTGATTAATCAAAAACCGAAATAAGGTTCATTAATCCAAAAATGAAAAGAAGGTGCATTTGAATGAACCTCTGGAATTACAAACTTTATTTCATTTTTGGATGAATGAATCTTAGGAATAACAAACTTTGTTCACTTTTGGTTTAAAAACCTCCAGAATAATGAACCTTCAGAATGACAAAGTTTCGGAATAATGATCTATTACTGGATTCGCTGGCAATGTATTGAAGAAAAAAAAAAAGAAAAGAAAAGCAATATTACTTCTAGCCTACCTGTTTGGATAATACTCTGCATTTTCATCATTACCCAACTGAATTTGTGTTATCACAGGATTAATTCACACATTTCTAATGTATATGTCTCCACTTCTACAGCAAAAATCAACAGTTTCTGCAGTCATGTGGAAACCATGTTTCACCTTTAACTCATTGCCATAGACTTCCCACACTATCCTCCATGGTTCACACAGACCTTTGATGGGTCAACTCAATAGATGAAGCCACATCTGACTTGTTTACCTGGGAAGAATTCAGGATAAAATTCTTCCCTCCAGTCACCCAAAGAATAGGAAATGTTTGCACCATCACCATAATCTCAACCGAAGAACTTTGCCTATTATGTATCCTTATTATCGTATCCTCATCCATCAATGCCTAGAGCTAGTGTCAAGAGTACAGGAAAGGTATAGAAAGCCAAGGAAATTTGACAATGTTTGTATCCAATGTTTGCTTCATTTGTTGACATCTTAGTTACAAGAAGACACTTTAAAGGTAGGGAATCCCATTTGCATGCCTCAAATGAAGAGTTGTATAAATACAGTGGTATGTTGAAGAGAGTATCATTTTAGAAACTCCCATAAAGTACTGAAAGTGGAAGGTAACATTTAGTACATTTTTATTGACCGTTAGATTTTGAATTGATTTTTTTTCGGGGCTCACCGTAAATTCCAGTACATTACTAGGCTACCTTTGCAGACCCATGCACTGCATGTGTGTCCATCATGTATATTTTGTGAAAAAAGTTCATCAAAACTTACAAACATTTCTATATACATTCTTGCCACACACTCTATATGTTATTACATCAGCTCTTATACTTTTAGATTTGTGTTTATAGATAAAAAATACAGAAGACTGCAACAAAAAGGCTTAAGTGTGGCTGACACACAGAACTACTGAGTAGTTGAGTTTTTTGCATTATTCAAATTGTAGATAACTGTTGACTTCCAAATTTCTCAGCAGTGGCCTAACCAAGTCCCCTGAGGTTCATATTTAATGTTTAGCTGCATTTTGGGAGGTCTGTAAAAGGTATCCCCTACCTTTAAAAACATTCTCCCTTGACGCACACCTCCTTCCATCAACAACACTGACTGCCATATGATACGGACATAAAACTGCCTGTGATTAGTTTTTTGGGTCCTCATTTCACCCCGTTCTCTGTAAAATTCTGAAATCTGCAGAATTAAAGGTGCTCCTGCATTACTTATACTTCCTGCAAAGAACACCTCATGATCTTATCCTGAACTTAAATGAATTTTGCCATATTCAGATGCTTTTCTTATTATTACTCCATTATTACATTATTTTAAATTCAAGGGAAGGTAATGTCATCTAACCTTTTATCATTTTCAACACAAAATTACTATCAACTGCTTGACAGGGTTGTAACACCATATAGCATGAAACAATTTACAGATTATATCTCAAGCACATAGTGGTGAAATTTCTTCTAGACTAAGGAGCTTGACATTAGAAGAGGGAAAATCGCAATATCTGATGGTTTCAAGTTCTACTTCATCTCCTCTGCATTTTATCCTCATCTTGTGAAAACCATCATTCTGATTCTCATAGGTCTTGTCTGTAAATCCTCCTACTAACCTGAATGGGGCTGGGTTTCCTTGATCTCAACATGTAATCCTGTCTAGAAACCAATAACAGCCATTGATCAGCAAATTTGCTCCCAGGCTATCACAATGAAGGGGTTTTCCCTCTTCAAGGCCTAGGTTTCCAATGAAGTACTCCAGGAAGTCAACATGATCATCCATTTTCAGTCACGGGAAGATAATTTACACTGCACGCATCCAACTTCATAAAATGAATTGCCTCATATAAGCGATATCAATGCATCTGTTTAACAGCATTTGCATTTCCACAGGTCAAAATGTAGGTTGCAGATAAAGCACTCCATCATAAAGCTATTGTATCATAGGTTTGTATGAATTTGGAATACACTATGGCACTCCTGGAGATATAAAGTGACGATAACAGCATCAATGTCTGATCAGTATAAGTGATCTATAAAAACAGATAATGATGGAGAATTTCAACCACGCACCCATACACACACACAAAAAAAAAACCTGTTGATTTTACTTATATCATTTAAATTTATCTCCTTGATGAGGCAGATTCTTCTTTACAGAATGAAAAAAAAAAAATTGTGTTACATTATTCTCCTTTTTAGAATCCTAGCTCTTAACCTAATCCCAGAGAGTTATTTTGATATCCTCAGAACCTGTTCATAAAACACCAGGCTTCTACAGGCAATGAGTTACAGAAAAATTAAACCCAAATATACATGTGTATCGAGTGAATGCAGCAGTATTGGTAGAAAACATCAGTGACAGTTTGATGGAAATCATACAATCCATTTAAAAGTAATGAATTTTTAAAAAATTTGGTGCTGTCATCACCAGATGAGAAGACTACAGCATTTATGACAAGACTACAGCATCTTATGACATCATGCAAGGATAATAAAAAAAAAAGTATAAAGAGAATTGAACATATTTTTACTTGTCCAGCATGATGAAAAAGCACTGGACTTGTCCTACCTCTTTCAGAAAGCAGGAGGAATAATATTACACAAGTTACTACCAAACCCAAAGCATATGCACTTTTTATATAAGAATGAAATTGTATGGAATCCTCTTCAAATTTTCCCTACATCATCGTCCATGTGTGACATCACAAACTGTAGTTGTCTCCTCATTTGGCAGCGGCGGCACTGAAACCTTAAAAATTCATAACTTTTGAATGGATTGCCCAATTTCCCTCAAACTGTGTTTTACCGATATTGCTGCATTTACTCAATCAATATGTAGGGCTTATTGTTTATTTCAGTTTCATTCCCCTAAGTTAAATGTGGATAACTAGATTATTGTGTTATGTCTCCACATTCATATGTCACCATCAATGGAATGATAATTTTCTTTCGAACAATGAGTTCTCTTTCACAGGAATATATCACTCGTTGGAATAACACAGTGGGCTCTGAGATATGTGATACACAAAGCGTAGAATGACACTGTATTAATTAAGTTCATGTATCACTTGATATATGTAGCATTGTATTCCTACAGCTAAGGTAACAAAACCATCTGGACGAGGACTTATCTATTTGCAGGCAACTGAAAAGAAGCTTCAAGTTTGTGTATCAGGTCTCCAGTAGAATGATCATGGGGTTAACAGCACACTGAAGATATCTATAAGACTGACATAAAACACAACTCTTCAGAGCTGAAATGCTGCAGCATTTCTGATTACATAAAGATGAAGTATGAATGTTCATACACGTGACCACTGAAGATTTCCATAAGATTGACATAAAATACAAGCTTTCATGGTTGAAATAGCTGCATCATTTTCACCTATGTAGAGGAAGTATATTCTTGATACCAACTGCCATCTCTTGTTGAAATTTGTCAAACCTAAAAAGTTGCTCAGGGAGTTTAGAAATATGACTGGAAAGTCTGAAACATTACATTTCTCATTGCTGAGAACACACAAAATTTGAGCCAACATTGAACATGAGGTCATTTGATACCACTCGCCCGCCTTCAATGTCAGATTTGATCAATTTGGGGAGAATAATTTGAAAGGGATTGAAGCCTTCAAAAAACACTTACAGTTTCCAACAATATGTGCATTTCAATTCGCTGTTTGATTTTTGCAAGGGCTTCTCAGTGGACTTGCTCTGGAGTTCATTTCACCTCAGGGTCATGGAACAGATCAATTTTGAATATTGGGAGGCAGCAATAGTTTTGTTTTCAAACCTAAATGTGTTAATGGGAAACCAAAGGGCAAGTCTCTCTTCTGCAGGTGAACTCAGAATAGTCTACACATCCAGACCATTTTACGACCATCCATTTGAGGCACCACTTGTTTTCACCTTTGTGCCACCAAGCATTTCTCGATGAGCTCTTGCTAACAATGTCTGATTCCTTTCACATATTTCTCATCCATTACAAATCATCAACTCCTTGCCATCAAAAGGACAGCTTACTGAAATGAGAATTGTACTTGAAGTATATATGATGTGACAATCCAAAATCCTTCTCATTTCTCTTGCACAATGATAAATAACAAGGATTGTCTTTATTTCCTTTTACAGCAATAACCTACTTTGTTTCCTAATAAGTGCAAATGTCTTTGAGGTATCTTTTGCAGAGACATAGTAAAAATATATCTTTCAAAGGATTTTAGTCTTGGGGCATCTTATTCAAAAAGCACAAGATTACAGGCAATATCATACAGTGACACAAATGACTTCAATCACCATTCCATGCAGCCTTTGAACAAGAACATTGAATGTCAAAATGGCTACTCAATCATCTTACCTAACTTAATTTTACTTGTATCTGATCAAATTTGCACGGATGAACGGCTCTTAACTGTTTCACAGCAAACATTCCCATTTCTTCCTTCCAGACTGCATCACTTTACAGCTTGATAATGGCAAATCACTGATCCACAATATCAGAAAAAGATGGATCAGAATGTCTAATATCATAATCACAAGCATGCTTTTTGCACAAAATTTGAACCTTCTACAATGCTCACATTATGAGATATGGGTCAAAATAGGCCTACAATTTGCTACGGCAGCCATTTTTAATTCAATAACTAAATGGCGGATGAGACGGGGTTGAAAAAAATGGAACCAAAGTTTTCTTGGATTCAGCACCCCAAAATTGACAAAATTAAACAAAAATCAATTCTGGCACAAAAATCTCATGGGATTGTACAGCAGCCTCTACAGACAATAAAGTGACTGACTGTTTGAGTGGCTATCATCAAGCTCTCTGCATGTAAGGTGGAGATAACTTGTACCTGGCATTTCTTTTTACTGTTTCATCTGGAAATCTTTCACAGTTGATTCTCCCAGTGAACAACCTCTGAAACATGTTGTGTTACACAGAGAATTTGACCACATTCAGAGATGGGTAACACTCTCAAAATCAGCAGTTCATCTGCACTGGAATTGGGTCTTTCAGACGAGAGGTCATCTGAACTGTAAATTGGCCGGTGTGAAATGGCAGAGATCAACCAAACGATAGACATCTATGCAATAATGCATTTGAGATCATGCACTATTCATATTGTACGACAGTGATTGGATTGGGTCATTTATTATATTGTTTCAGCACTGTACGATGTATTGTATTGTGGTGTGTCCTGCTGTCCATCTATCACACATAGCTGAAAAAAAAAGTACAGGAATAATGTGTTAAAGAAGGCTGTTTCCTGAAATCTCTGCACATAAGTGCAGTGGGAATAATATGATATATTTGAAGCCTCTTTAAAAGGTAGGGAATCCCATTTGCATGCCTTAAATGAAGAGTTGTATAAATACAGTGGTATGTTGAAGAGAGTATCATTTTAGAAACTCCCATAAAGTATTGAAAGTGGAAGGTAACATTTAGTACATTTTTATTGACCGTTAGATTTTGAATTGAATTTTTTCGGGGCTCACCGTAAATTCCAGTACATTACTAGGCTACCTTTGCAGACCCATGCACTGCATGTGTGTCCATCATGTATATTTTGTGAAGAAAGTTCATCAAAACTTACAAACATTTCTATTCTTGCCACACACTCTACAGCATATATGATATTACATCAGCTGTTATACTTTTAGATTTGTGTTTATAGATAAAAAAATACAGAAGACTGCAACAAAAAGGCTTAAGTGTGGCTGACACACAGAACTACTGAGTAGTTGAGTTTTGTGCATTATTCAAATTGTAGATAACTGTTGACTTCCAAATTTCTCAGCAGTGGCCTAAACAAGTCCCCTGAGGTTCATATTTAATGTTTTGCTGCATTTTGAGAGGTCTGTAAAAGGTATCCCCTACCTTTAACAATGCTTGCCAAAGGGCAGGTCATTAGCCTGCCGAGTGCAGTAATGTACCATGATGTACGTCAAAGTGATATTTCCTTGCATGTGATAATTGTTAGAGATTTTTCCTGGCACGAGAGTGCATCACAGCCTGATTGATTGAAAATATATGGAACTGATTTCTGCTTCACTTATAAAAGGGGAAATCTAGTCCAAATATAAGTTAGTCTGATAATAAAGAGTAAAGTGTTACGAGTTCAACAGTAAAAGTTTGATAAAAATCGGGTGAAAATTAACCCGTTGAGGACAGGTCCCAAGTATACTCGGCCAAGCGTCTATGGGAAATGCGGTTGTAGCAAAATCAAACCGTCCTCAATGGGATAAGGAAGTTATGACATTTTGAAAATTTGCTAATTTTTCAGGAAACAGTTCTTAAACGATCGATATGAATATGCAAATGGCAAAGTGAGCATGTCATCTACTGTACAAGAACTGTTTTGCAGAAATTAGCAAAATGTCATAACTTCCTTATTTTTCATCCAATTTCAGTCAATTTTTTACAGTGAACTTTTACAGTAATTTTACTCTTTTTTATTAGACTAGCTTATATTTGAACTGGATTTCACCTTTAAGAGGGTATGAGGTGAAAACCTCTTTGTACACAAATAAAAGCATATTTATTGTTGTCCACTTGGATATTTTCCAAACTCAGGTGTTTGTACAACATTTCTATGAAAAACATAATTCTTTTATATTATCTTAATTGAGATGAAAGCATTGGTCACGCACATAACTTCCATTTGATATGCAAGTAAACTGTAGCCTCTGTGCTTTTTGATTTTGCATGCTCATGCACGCATTTTTTTTTTGTTTTTTTTTCTTTTTCTTTTTCTTTTTCTTTTTCTTTTTTGCATTTTTTTGTTTCTTGATGAGGGGACTGCATTCTACAAGCTCTGCTTTTTAGCAGTCCCCTCCATTTCCAGCAATATCGTTTATGCATTTACCACAGTGACGTAACAGATATTTGTATCTCTGTTGATAATTTACCTATATTTTTCTTACAATGTTATTCTGTTCATCGCATTGTGGTACTGATTTCATGACGTCTGTGTATATGAGTGTTTCTTTGTATTTCTTATTTGTTTGTTGGAAGTGAAATAAAATCAACAACTTGAACTTGAAAACTGTCTGTCTAGTTCCAAGCGGGAAGGCTGCAGGATTGACAATTGGCAGAATCTATTATCTTCCACATAGCATCTGTGAAACTGACAGTCTGCCAACAAGAGGCAAGCAAACCTGCTAAGAAATGGAACAGGCTGGCATTATGACAGACTGGGCCAACACCTGACTTTCTGTGGAGACATGAGTATGAATTGAACAATGTTGATTTTTTTTTTTCTTTTTTTTTTTGTAACAGAAAAGATTTTAGAGATTTTAGAGACTTGGCTCTCTCATCTCACAAGCAAAATTTCAAACCTGTTCAGAGAAAGGTATTATTACGTCTAATACAATATATATAATATCTTCCATTTTCCTGTGAGCAGGGCAATTTCAAAGCACAAAATACTATTCATTGCTAATGTATTTCATACTGGGTGCATGTCTGTGACGTTTCGTGATGTTTAAATGTTGTCTTGCGTGGACCTGACAGGGATAGTCATGTGACATGAAAACACCTGACACAAAAGCCACAGTGAGACCACTTTGCAAGGACTTCAAAACAAAAGATAGAATTGTAACTTTCATGTAAGAAAGTGCAGCTAATACTTCACCCAGCTGCCACTGTTCTGCCTGATAAATGATGTGACTGAGACATGCATCTGTTTCTAGAAAGTCAGGTTGGCTGCTGATTGGAAAAGAGTTTTGCGAATACATGTTCTTCTACAGTACTGGCTTCACCACGAAAGGATGTAGTTTAACCCGTTGAGGATGGACTGATTTTGCAACAACACGCATTTCCCATAGACACCTGCCCGAGTATACTCAGGACTTGTCCTCAACAGGTTAACCCGTTGAGGAAGACAGACCGATTTTGCTGTAACACACATTTCCCACAGATATCTGCCCGAGTATACTCAGGACTCGTCCTCAACAGGTCAAAGCTACTGCCTACGAGGAAGAAATCAAATATGAAAAATCCCCATTGTGCAGGGGCAGATCCAGGAATTCTATAAAGGGGGGGGGGGACATGCAAAAAAAAATATTCCTGGGGGTGCACATGCCCATTTTCAGTTGTTTGTTGCTGTTTTTTTCTATTAAAAAAAAAAAATCAAAGAGGGGCGTGTTCCCGGTGCACCCCCCCCCCCCCCGATCCGCCACTGTTGTTACCCATCATTCTTAAAGCCATATATATGTGACCATGCATCACAAAACCAACAAAAAGTCGCACCCCTTGAATTTACGTGAGGTCTCCAAAAAGGTGAAACAGGTCAACCAAGTCAATCTTGAGTTTTTCATATTTTCTGAAAGAGCTATTCTTCTTCTACATTATCCCTAAGTTTTCAATCATAAAATGAATGGGAAAGTGTGTTTTCAGCAGTTTTTCTACAGTCCTATTTTTTTTGGTAAAGTAGTGAGATCAGCAGGTATGTCTTTTCATTTCTTGAAAATCCTTTGCACACTCTTCAATTTCAACTCTAACAACTTTTGAAAGGATAATGCTACCGCTTTGAAACTTGGCAGTGATCATGGACAGAATGTGTTAATAGAGCATGCTCAATTTCAGCTTAATCTGATAATCCCTTTATTGTTGTTGCTCCGGTGGTTTACATCATGTTTTTTTGTCCTATTCATCACTCAGCTAGCACGGTTTGGTAAAGATTAAGTGCTTGAATAGACCCTGTACTTCAGCAATCGTTCAGAGCCTCTTTTTTCAGTTCATACTTTTTCCAGAGTGTGTGCTTTCATTCAAATATTTAGATAGGTTAGGAGAATCCATTTGAATCGAGTATAGACATCATTTTAAAGCTAATACCTCTTTCATAAACTCAATAATGCGGATAATATCCGCAACATTTGGTCATAAAAACGGAGCGGGGAAAGAATAATGCGCTTTATTTCGACCCTTCTATTATCCGCATAATAGCAGCGTCGGGACCAGATTTGGAGTTTATGAACGCAAACCCAAATAATGCGGATAATTGCCGGGGTGCGGTCAAACGTCACCTGTCTTTCCCGCAGGAGGGACGTGTGCAGTCACCATGACGATTATCCGCCTTTTTCAGGACGGGCGCTCGTAAAAATAATGCAGATTATTTTCAGAGTTTGTGAACGCATTTTTTATTGAATTGTCCGCATTATTCTTATGCGGATAATAGGAGGATGAGTTTATGAAAGGGGTATTAGAGTCTGCCGTTATCTAAAAATCCATGTCTGCAAGGTGACTTTTTGTTGGTTTTGTGATGCGGGGTCACATACAGAATCACTAAACATAAATCTCAAGGTTACTTTGAAATATAATAATAACAATTCACAACATTTATATAGCTCATTATCACATGAAATGTCTCTGAGTGCTACAGGAAAAGAAAAAAATGATCCACATTCTAAAGCTTTGTGTTGGTAAGTGATTTTATCAAACATTATTTTCACAGGTACAAGAGAGAGTCTTTTAAAAATCCAACCTGCAAATAACCAACACAGTTTTGAGAAAATTGACATGCAAGTTTACAGATATAGTGAAGGATACAGGAAATACAGTGTCCATTGTTTTGAACACAACAGATCAATTAAAAACACTACACTATCATACTTTGTGAAAACCGAAAGTTTCACACACACACACACACACACACACACACACAATACAAAATTCTCAGGCTTGAAATTCAGATAGGAAAAAGGAAATATACCAAACTTGTTATTTTTTTTAACAAATACTAAAGTTCTTGGTTTTTTTTATCAACAATAATGTTTCACTCTACAGTTGCCTATGAGCTTTTACCTTTGAAAGTTTATCAATGTGACATGGGGATAGTGACAGGTTGCATGTACATTCATGTGGTAAAGGGTTTGGAAACAGAAATTGACAAAATGGAAGTGGATGATAAAGGGGGGATATGCAGAGTTAGCAGTGTGAGAGAGAATTCTAACCATGGTGGAAAAGAATGAGAGAGAATTTTAACTATGCTGGGTAGGATGGTGTGTTTTACAAGAGGAAGGGGGTTAATCAAATTGTTGATCATTGGAAGACAGCCAGCACAGATTGTAAGGCATTGGACTGATGTTAGAGATAGGTGGAGGAAGGAATGGGAAATACACGTACATTGGAAGGACGGACATTGCACCCTGGGAGGATTTAGGCCAAGGCCAGATGAGATTGGATACAATAAAAGTATTAAAGTCGGGTGGCAAATTCAAGGAGAAAGGAAATGACATTGAAAGGTTAGATAACACAGTGATGCTATTCATACCAGTTGCTGCTAATAATAGGGGAAACTGTTGTTTAAAAAAAAGAATAACATTTGTTTAATGTCACAGCAATATCAGATTGATATCAACGTGCTTTCTAATAATGCAAGATTATTGAGAACGATGACACGCTAGATGATGGGACTGTAGGAGATTGTGCAAACACTCATTTTCATATTTCAAGCTGAGCAGTTCATTTTTTGCAAAATTAAAGTGCTTTTGACCTACAAGTATGTCTCACATTTAACTCATATTTTATTATCATTTTTTGTTTTTACCAAAAAAAACAACAACAACAACATAACACACTGGGTAGCTGTAAACATGTGTTAAATGGGGTGGACAAACTGGAAGTTAATAGATATCACGAGGAAGTTTCATCACGTAACTGAAACAGGAATTCACCCTTAGTTAAGATCCACACAGACAATAAACCAGAGTGAAAGAAAAACAGGACAATGCAAGCAAAACCATCATTGTTAGCTAAGGCAGAAACTAGAGAAACAAATGTATAGACTACAGGTGTCCAGTGTAAATACCTAGGACCTCTACCTCTTGAAATGATGTGTTCCATTTAACCTGACAGGTGTGGTTATAAACAGAATGGTCCAGATTGAACTCATGAGCAAAGGCACAACAGCAAATTATGAGACACAGACACAAAATCATCAGTCTGCATATTGTTGGTTCGTTCCTGTCACAACACACAAATATACATATCCAGCAAGTACAGTGTCTAAAAGGTAGAAGACAATAGACTTTGCTGCAAACATCAGACCTGGGGACAGGTTTTTAGTTTTGACATTGATTGAACATTGACAAACAAGAGCATGAATAGCTAGGAGTTCGAAGACGGGGGGTGGGGGGTTGAATAGGTGATCCGTTCTATGATTGGAGGCTTTTGACCATTCTTATTTTTCAGATGTTCATCAACAGGCAGATTTGTATGAAGAAAGAAACTTACCCGCACCAGGCTTCGAACCAAGCTACAGGTTCCTGCTCATGCATGATTATGAATTGCACAAAATCTCCCTTAATCGAAGCATAAGTTTCAATTTCATTCACGGATCACCTAATGAAGGCGTCACAGATAACTCGAATCATCACAGATGTCTACCTCCACGATCAAATAATCCATAAAAGCAAAGAAAGAGACCCAGAAGCATGAGACAAGTGAATCCTGTGAGATAGAGAGACAGGAAGGAGAGCCTATATGGTGTGAAATGATGAAGTTTTTACATCACTAGCAGTTTATACTTCAAAAGCTCTGGCGGCAGCACGGGGCTGGAAAGTGTACAAACTTTATGTGCCCATTGCTACGGAAGTTCAATTTCCACCAAGGAAGATGGCTGACTTGTGTCTGACTGATCTGCCCCCATGTTTGGCAAGCCGGGGAAGAAGGAGGGGGATCCATCACCGTCTGGGAGAGGACATTCATAATTTCACTGCCACTCATTAAATTACAAAATGGCTCATTTGCATCACTTCTCTGTTGACAAACACACATTTGTTACCTTCTGTGTATGTAATATGGCAGCGTTTCTATTTGTGCTTCTTAGTGAAACAAAGCTACTTAACCTATTCTTATTATGAGATATAAACACTCCTTTGGATAAAGTTTTGCAGCAATTTTAAAGGAATAAATTATTCCTGATCCTGATCTTTGGTACTGTGATTAAAAATTTCAATTTTTCTTTGTCTTTGTCCATTGAGTTCTCTTGTAAATGATCCACTCCTAGATACTTCAATGTACTTTAGTGTTCGGGCTATGGGGGGAGTGTCAGATGAATCATGATTAAACATGTTGTGCCTGTTTAAACATTATTTAATTCATATCTTACCCGTTTCAATTTTACATTCTTAACAAAACAAATCGTAGCATTCATGACTTTCCCCAACAATGTATGGATAATCTGTCGCTGTTTTTGGCTGTTCCCACTTCAGTCTTTTAATGTGTACGCACTCTTGAACTCATGTATGGTATACTAATATTTGCTTTATTTAGATTTAATCATAATGTATGGATTTGTGGAGCCTTTTTACATTCATTTTCTCATGTGCAAAAATATTCAAAATTCAATATTTTCACTTCTAGCATAATAAAAGAGCACTGGACTAATATCTTGCAAAAATCAGTGTGCTTTTCATAAAAATGCAATTTTGTTGAGTTGCACTTGCATACTGTCAAAAAAAAAAAACTCTTTCTGTTTTTTCTGGCAGTGTGAATGGTACATCAAAAAGCTCAGATTTTCCCATTCCATTTTTGCACTGTAAATGCACATTTATACATCAAAGTTTTCATGTAACATAAATTGTCATCACATGAGACAGAGAGTAAAAACTGCACAATCCTTACACCTTTTTGCTTCTCACAGCTAAACTGCATAATTCATCATCTTACTCTAGAAAAATAGAATGTAGGATAACTAAATACACTTTAAAAAAATGAAGAGGTACAGCAAAGTTTGCTGTTACTCCAGCCTTATAAAAACATGGATATGAAGTTTCTGCATGCTTTACTTTATGGAAATTGATTCTCCATTTCTCTGTTTGTTTGTTTTTTAGGTTTACGACCTTCTGGCTTTAAGTCGACACACAATGATCTTTACTCAGTCACCCTTTTGGAATGTCAGCTGATATAGACACCGCAGAAAAAGTCCTCAGCATCAGTTTGATGCCATCAGCACCCCAAGGGTTTTGAACTCTGAGCAGGAAGCGAGGGCCGGAGGAAGCAGATTAAAGCAAGTTTGGACTGATCCTCAACCAAGTTTGACTGCTATCAAGAAGTAAGCAGTTCACTCAGCCAACAGTGCCCTGGCATCCTCAGCTAGAAGAGATCCTCTTTATATCATCTTCTCATTGAATACAAAGGATGTGCTATTGTAACTCTCGTCATGTTTCCCAATGAAACTCCTGGCAAAGATCATCTGTAACTTAATCAATGGAAACTGCTCACGGATATAAATTTCTTCTGTTGATAGTGTGGTCAACCTAGTAATTCGATGAACACTGATTTTGAATTGTACATGAAAGTCAAAATAAAAATGAAAATCTTATAATTTTCTACAAAACAAATAGTAATGTTTCTGTAGACATATATTAAAAATTGTGATTCTCTGTCTTATTTTTTGAAACATGATTACCTGCAAACTCAAAATGATTGTATAAACATGGCAGCAGGTATTAAGCAACCATGCAATAAGTTGTAAGCACTTCAGTTGTTGCTATGGCTACTGTGATTATTGCACATCTCTTCATTGACTAGGGAAGGAATTGAAGAGAATTTATCTACAGCTTATAAATCTTACATGTTGTCTTGTCTTTATCATACACACAACATTGCATGCATTTGAGGAAATTGTTTGTTCCATTACTAGTTTTAAAATAATTATACTTTTTGTAGGTTGCTTAGTGATAGTTACTAATTTTTCATTTATACAATACATTATCCATTCCCACACTATATAAACCTCTTGCAGAAAGTACAATATTCTCTTATTACTTAATGTTGCATAATACTGTATAATATTCTCTCATCACTTTCGCAATATTTATTGCTCTGATATTACACCGTCTTTGATGGTACACCCCACTAAAGGTACTTCTCTCATTTGGTTCATACGAGGAATTGTCAAACTGGGAATTATTCAATTACTCTTTTTATAAGAACCTGGATTTGATGACATGCTTGACTGCAAGAAGATTAAAGAGTGATCATAACTCTTAATCAGAATGCAAACAGAATTTACTGCTCTGCCTCTAAACCCCCAAAGAGCATTTCGTGTCAGGCTTGTCAATGATCCCTGGCCTTGTTTCCTACCAGACAAATCCCTCCCTTCGCCAGACCTTGACCGAGATGAATATCTCTAAAATTACGATCTTTTAATTTGAGTTAATCAACCTCACTGCTGGCACGTCCTGCAATTCTGGCATGCCGAAACATCCCCTGCCTCTCTTTGAAGGAAGAGAGAAGCAGCTTGAGATATCGAGATGATGAATACAGGATGAACTTTTCGTCTCTTTCCCAGAAGGTCCAGAGGAGCAATCTTGACTGGGCTCAAGAGTACGAGTGCAAATAGACAGATCCTTGATGACCACCAAATGTCATCGTAGGCACGTTCGTATCGGGGAAATGCAACGATATCAAAATGTGCAAAGTTTGAGCTATCCATTCACACTGAAATGAGAAATCGCAATGTAAGAAATGAAAATCGCCAGTTCTGCCACCATACTGCACAAAATATAACTGACTTAGCAACAGACTACTACAGCTAAAACAGCAACAGTCTGGCAATGGCTTGCATAACTGGGTATTGAGAGTGTGCATGTGTACAGGAAACCAAACATTCAGTCAAAGTCATGTAACCAATTACATCACAATATTTCTGGGCCAAACATTTTCACTGCAAAATGTCACAGCAAACTTAATTCACACAAGCTTTCAAAAATGTCTTTCAAATCTGCCAATTTCACACGTTATATCAGGCAGTCTAAGCACAACTGGCAAGGAACTTTCACCAAGCTGTTGTAGCTTCTCTAATGTTGAGACTTTTGACTGGCAATGTGAATGGTCCTCATGTCTAGGGATGATAAGCTAATGGAAGGCAAAAAAAAAAAAAAAAAAAAAAAAAAAAAAAAAAACCTGGCAGTAGTGTCCAGGCTTGAGGGGTTTGCCATCTGGGGACTACCTTTCCTCTGAAAGTAAAACTTCGAGCGTAATGGCCACTTCATTTTCAAGCCGCTATCATAGATAGGGTAAAATGATACTCTGAGAATCATCACAAGTTCATTAAAAGGAGATAAGGGGGGAGAAGGGTATCAAATTTAAAAGATCCTGTATCTGCTGTCCATATCACAGACATATATGCAAATCAAATGAGGTGATAATGTTATGTCTTTTGATTCTTTTGTTAGTTTGTTTTAAAAATTTAAATAATTGTAAAATCATTAGAAGTTATTATTGCCGAGTCCTTGTGATTCTACAATGTTTAATATGATGTAAGGAATACAATTCATCTTTATTTATTTAGACAAGGAAATTTACTGCATGTATAGACAATAATACCATCACCTCACCATCATCCACTGTGGATGTAATTAGGATCATCACCGTTTTGAGAAAGCATGTGAGATATTACAAGAGACCTGCAGGTCTAGCACTTACATTGTACCTGAGTAGTGCACTTTAGACACATGGCACTCTACCCAAGGCAACCTACAAAATTGTATTTCACAAATCTTAAGATATGGGGATTGCCGCAGGCACATTGGGTAACACTTTTCTAATTTTGTGAATTTGGGGCACTCCCAAGGGGCTCTCTGGGTGCAGCATTACCATTTGTAAAAACAATAATCTCCTCCCTCATTCATGACTATTACATGTTTACCATTTGTTGCGAATGCATATGTTCTTAGTATACATGCACGTTTGGATTATTTTTGTAGGTCAAGAAAAGACAAAATGTTACTGTATGTAATAATCACTTCAACTCAGTTGTGTTTGTTTCTTTGCTTTTGTGAACATAAAGTGGAAATGAATTCAATCAATCATATCAAATGATTGATCCTGCCAAGTTTGGTCAAAATCCAGCCACTGGTTTTCAGGAAGATAAAAATGTAAAAAATTTTGAAAATAAGGAGCCCTGCTATAGGGGCTCTCATGAGGAACCATTAATACATGTCCCATCAACCATGAACCCACCCACATCTTTTCATCAGAAGATACAAATATAAAGTGTCAAAAATCATAAACCATTGCTCATTTGGGATATTTGGGCCTGCCCTAGAGGATCCCCCCTCCCGCATCACCACCATTTATACAAACTATGATCCCCTCCCCCAGCGATGATTCCTGCCAAGTTTGTTCAAAGGTCAGCCCCAAGTTTTCAAGAAGATGAAAATGTAAAAACACTTATGAATGTCCCATGATGTATGTTGCCCAATGGGATGCGCCAGACGGTGAGCATTCACAACACTAGAGCCACGTGACTCAGGTGAGCTAAGAATTCTATTTAGTTCTCATCTTAGATCCAATTTCCAAGAACTTTCCCCCATTCTGTATGTTTCACAACACTCTTTTACCCCTTTATGTGCCCAGGCACCTAGCTTAAAGGGATCATATAGTTTTGGTTGAGACCTACCTTCAGGTTTCTAACATTTTTTTTTTTTTTTTTTGGGGGGGGGGGGTGAGATAATGAGAAACCTCTTATTGAAATATGAAAGAGCATGCAATTCCAAGTGGGATTCAATGTTTATTTGATGAAAATTGGTTTTGAAATGGCTGAGATCTCCAAAACAGAGCAATCCTAATAAAAATTGGGACCCACCTTTCAGAGACTCCAACCCAAAGTACCTTCTGATCTGGAGATTCTCCCGCCTGAAACCCCTAGCAAACGGGAGACTCAAAGTTGATGTGTGCGAAACGCGAAATTCCCAGGGTTCTAGATGCTCTCTGGTGCTATCTAAGGCTTATTATTTCAACATACGATAGAAATATGTAAGAAATCCTCTCCAACAGGAGACAAAGAGCCAGGGCGGGAGAAATTAAATCTCAAACGGGAGATTTTGCAAAAATGGGTTTTTGGCGGGAGATCTCCCGTCGAAAACAGGAGAGTTGGAGTCTCTGACCTTTTATTAGGATCGCTTTGTTTTACTTATGTTTTTCGATGTGACAGCCATTCCAAAACCGATTTTCATCTCCTAAACTTTGAATTCCTCTTAGAATGGTATGCTCTGTGTTATTTCAAAAGTGGTTTCTTGGTATCTCACAAAAAGTTATAAGTCCAATCCTCATCTCCACCAATACTTTACCATCCCTTTAACTTGTCAACCCCTTTGTTTTTCACCAGCATTTACTAAGCCATAAAACTTGACCAACTTGTAAAAAAAAAAAAAAAGCAAACAAGCTCACTCAGAGTACCAAAGAGCGTCCAGGGATCCCAGGGTCCGTGGGAAATCATTCCAGCAGGAATGCCATGGTGGTACAAAAAGGGGCATCAGGCAATCTCTATTCATTAACAATTATTTTCCAGACATTTGTGCCAATTGGTAAACAAAGTGCAGTAGGGTTAATTGCAGTTACCTTTAACATAGAATCGAGTTTCACTCTCAGTTGGTATTGACCTCTATCATGACTAAGACTACCCCACCCCATACCTCATCGACCCCCAGCCCAGCATTTGGAGTGGATGTAGTACTAGAGGGGCTTGGTGTCACAGGGGCAGCTCCTAGAGACTGAGGTATTATTTGTACAGGATACAGGTGGAGCCAAAATAGGCCACATCCTGGACATTCAGTCAAAACACTGGAAATATTGTCTTGCAACAGTTCTTGTGGGGTGTTTCCACATATCATTTATCATTATGGCTTATTGGAAATTACAGCTTGCCTTAATTGTATTTCAATAAACAAAGACAAAAAAGAGATCAAATGACAAATCCATTTCAAAATACACAAAAGGGAGACAGACTCTTCCTGTATATAAATTAAATTAATTTGCTGCCTCCATTCAAATTATTCTTAACAACCATGACACAAATTGATTACAGATATGACTGGTGATGTACAACACAAAGAGACAAGCTTCTCTTTTAATACTACTGTATATGCCATATATTTCACCAGTCTAAATTTTCGCGAATCGAAAATTCCCGATGATTTTGCAAGTGTTAAATTCGCGATCGTGGAGTCCTGTACTGAAAGGAGAAGTGTACACGCGTACGTCACATTCACATCGGGATCAGAGTCAATGTTTTCATGTGTCTTTAATTTCGCGAATAGCACCTGACTCGCGAAATTCGTGAAAATAAAAACCTCGCTATATATTCGGCGCAAACAGTTATCTTCCTGTCGAACACTCGATCACTAAAAATACTGCTTGAGTTATCCTATGATCATGCTGTACAATTAGTGTTTAAAGCAATAAATTTCACCTATTTCTACCTTTTTTGCCATAATAAGTTCATTCTAATTACCTCCGCCAAGGGAGAAGGTTATGTTTTCATTACCACTGGTTTGTTTGTTTGTTTGTTTGTTAGTTAGTTAGTTAGTTAGTTAGTTAGTTAATTTGTTTGTCTCTATGCAAAATAACTCAAAAGCTGTAAATGGATTTGGATGAAACTTGCAGGGAAGGTTGAGAATGAGACAAGAAACAGAAAATTAAATTTTGGTAGTGATCCGAAAATTTTTACGGATTTTATGAAGGACTTTCGATATTTTGGCAGGTAGGGTCAACGAACTTGGGAGTTAAAGCTGCACATTTTTTAGGTTTTCATACGCGCACTAAAGTGCGTGCTCTAGTTTCTGCTGGGGCGAGGTGCGCCGTGCAGCTGAGGGTTAATGACATAACAAAGGCTTCTTTATTGGGAAATCGGGTGATTTTTCAGCATGTATACCTATGGGTGGAAATCACTGATCTCTATGGAAGAGCCCAAAGAGCTTTTCCCCAGTGGTGGAGAGGAGAAAAATCTCTTTGGGAAGAACAAGATCATTGGTGGAAAGTAGCTGCTTGGTGGAGGTCTGTGCTCTCAGAGTGCTTTTCTAGTTTAATCATAATGTTTGATTTCATAATGCTCTTTCATTCATTCATGATGGTATACAATTCAGGAAGACTGATGACAAATGTCACATTGTTTTCATATGACAGAGACAGTATCCCACAGAAACTTTAGAATTTTAACCACATGACACCTTAGTCTGGTCCATACAGCTGTCCCCCCACTACCCAATAAAAATACATTTCCTAATATAACATAATCAGGTCTTGTCTATCACATTTGTGACTGTCTACATCTAATATTCCAACAATATATGATGAAAATGATTGATTTGTGTCCTTGGCTAGTCTGTATCCTGTATAAATAATACGTCCAAGATACAGAACATTACCCACTGCACCCATTTAGTGTCCAACATTCAAGCATACTGCATGTCATCCTAAGTGCACGTGCACAGACATGTTATTGTCGCTGTTTCAGGATTAAATGGAGCTCTGCCCTGGTGGACAGTTTGCTCCAGAAAAGATGTAGATTAAGAAATAACACAAGAAAGATATAAGTACATGCATACATATTGTATTTCAGATTAGATTTAATAGTTATGTATATAGATAAGTTACGTGTATAAAAACATCATCTAAATTTTCAACCTATTGTTTATTCAAATGTTCAGTTCAGTGTTTGGAAAAAAACCCAGACATAATTGTATTGTAAGAATAACCACTTAACAAAACTGCATAAAGGCAAGAAATACTTAGCAAGGTTCCTTGCAAAATGCGCAAGCTCACTACACTGCTTCAGCATCACAATCAATCATATAGCATATCAATGGTTTTCAGCAACATTCAGATAATTCGTATGATCAAACTTGACTGTAATTTAGCCAGCCCACTCAGGTATAACAATGTCCCTCAGTCTGACAGGAAGGTGACTGTGACACAATAGGATTAAGGGGATTATAGGTAATCTCTACTTAATGGCAGTAAGCTTCATGACATCTTTGCCAATCAATAAAAAAAAAAAACCACAGTAGTCATTAATGCACTCATTAACATCCAGTCTTTAATGATGCTAGTAGCTCAACAGTGAAGAACTGAATGAAAGTGTAAGAGGGCAGTAATAGGGCAGTAATTTCACTTTAATACTCAATCTTTAGATATTGATAATTGCAGTGGATAGCAGTATTTCATGTAACATCAGAAAATATTGCTCTTATAGGGCCACATATTGCAAAAGATGAAGTTAAGCCCACTGTGTGTGCCCAGATCATACAATATTTTGCAGTGTCCCATTTAATGCTATCCAGCATATGATACAATTACTTCTGTATGATCAAGATACGATTTTAAATCTTTGCATTTCATTTTGTCTCTTCTTTGATTGTTTGTTATTTTGTTTAGGGTGCTTCTTCTTTTTTCACTCAGATGAATCACTATGTCTCTATTACCAGCAGATCAAATCCTGTGTTCAAAAATAAACAAGGATGATGCTTCATGTTTGTGTTGGTGAGTGATTATCGATGGCAGCCAAGCAACAAACTCCATATTTCAAATGCGCGAGGGATTTGGGAATCATAGGAGCTTATGCCATTACTTCATGAATCTTATCAATATCCCAATCCTTGGCCCACCCAATCCCTTTCTATCTCTCCTTCTCTCTCTCTCTCTCTCCTCTCTCACTCTCTCCTTTTCTATCTCTTCTTCTTCTCTATCCCCTTCTCTGTCTTTCTTCGGGAAATTTTGAGATGAACATGTCGCCCAATTCTTAGATGAATATGCTGTGACACAAGCACGAAATGACAACCACTCACCGTCACTGTAAAAGAACTGAGCCCTCTCAGTCCCATCATTTCAAAATGCTTAGGACTTTGTGTACAAACTGGTCAATGACAGTACTGACAGACTTAAAAACTCTTGGTGGAAAAATGGCTTATGGCGTGAACTAATATCAGGTGACAGGAATGGTGATGACAGACAACAATGGGTTCAGCTAGCCCACAACTAATTTCCCAACTCAATCTAAAACACACTTAACTGGAAATTCACAAGACTGCATGACAAGAATGATGCAAACATTTGTGAATCTGTTTCTCTATTTGATAATGAAGTAAAGCACCCTTCACACCGACAATTTAGTTGACATTAAGGCATAGTTTACCATTTGCAGATGAAACAAAAACCCAGCATTAGTGCTTTAAACTAGTTCTAAATGCGAGTTAGGGATAGAAACAACCACTGTAAAAAAATGAATCCGTATAATCGATGTTTAGTATTGTTAAATACACAAAATGTGAACAATAATTATAATAAGAATACTTCCAGATTAAACCGTCTACAGTTACGGTTTATTTAGAAAAATACTGATATCTCCTTATATTTTAGGCTTTTATTGCAAAAATTTTATATGGTTGGTCGATTTGTGACACAACAGACCTACACATATGCATCAAATGCGAATCCTTGAACATCTTTAAAATCACTGCTCCCAAAGGTAAATAGGACCTTTAATCTTTGTCTATTATATCTTTGGTATGACTATTTTAGACTGAGTTTATGAAGAATAATCATGATTAAGTGGACATTTGTGATCAAGTAAGAGTGATAAACAAATATGTTGCTTGAAATTGAATGTAATGAAAGAGAAAAAAAATCTTGACTAGTATAAAACACGTAATTTCTACACATGTTTACAAACAAATTTTTTTGCCAATTCTGAAGAGGTAGGAAAGAATTGTACCTGTAGCTACACCCACCCTCTGGGGGGAGATGTGCTCAGAAGGCCGTTACAAACCGGACTTCCTGCAGACCTGGATGTCTTGGCAACGAGCACCAATAGGAGCAGAGCTAGAGTTTTGGTGTTGTTGTTGACATTTTTAGAGATGGGGGGGGGGGGGAGGGGGACTCACTATTTCTTCTTGGCTTGTTTAACCACAAACAGACAAAATTTGCCTCCAAGCTTGGCTGACTACTGATTTACTTGATGACAGACGCTGTCTATTTTTGCAGTTGGTCAAAAGATGCAAAGAACTCATTTTCCTCCCTCATGGCCACCCCCATGTAAGCAGACAAGCTCAGAAGGTATGAACATCCTCCAAATGAAAGCAACTACCTGTACTTGTCCATGTAGATATAGCACTGATGTATTCTGCTTTGTTTTTGTTTTTAATGAATAGCTCCACCAATATTCCAATGAAAAGTAACTACCAGAAATATCCTGCTGACAAAGGCAGGGAAGATATAGTAGTTTTCACATTTTAGAGATATGAACTTCCAGGGGATGATCCACATTGGATGAGACTCTATATCGGAATAAAGTATCCAAAAAGTTTTTATATGCTACTATTGAGTCCTTGACCCCACCCACCTTGAGTTGAAACCTCTTTGGGCCTCTCTGATATACTTCAGTGTCCTTTGACCCAATGTATGATCTAGAAGTAAGTAAAATTTTAGCTAAGCTAATGAAAAACCTAGAACAATTAGGAAGTTTGTAGTCAGGTGCACAGAAAATTTTAGAATTAAGTCTGAAGAATGTGCATTTAATATGTGCATAAGTAAGACAACAACAAAAGTCACACACACACACACACAAAAAAAAAAAAAAAATCTTTACCCTGAAAAAGTTATTCAAGATCTTTAAGAAAAAAAAAAAAAAAAACTTTTCTAGAAATGCCAATTAAAATCAAATGAAAATAATGAGAAAAAAGAATGAGTGTCAAACCATGAGAAAGAGCTTTAGAGACCAAGCTCAAATCATCACATTATGAGATGTGTGTATGTGTCAGTCTGTATGTCTGTGTATCTGTGTGATCACAGCATGATCACATCACCAAACCACATTGGGGAACCATGCTCACCTCTCCTGAGCACTTGTCAAGTGTTGACAGGAATTCCATTTCCTTCCTTCTGCCAGTGCCAGGGGACCAAGAAGCACACACACTCACAAGCTCCTCTGCATGCTTAGAAACTCATAGGACTCGTGCTCGACACATACCCCCTTCACTCCAAACCTCCAAATCCATCTGTTCCTCCTTAATCAGTCTGTCTGTTTGACAATGGTCCATGAGCATCAGCTACGGAACAGGGCAGTGCAGATGAGCTTTGCTGAGGATGCTGGATAACCGATGTACGGTTGCCAGGACAACATATGGAGCTGTCAGTGTATCTATGCTAAATGTAACCAGCTGTATAGTAGAGAGTGTAGAATGATGCAAACAACATGAAATGTAGTCGTGAGGGGGCGAGGGAAGAGGTTGCACTCTCAAGTTCTCAGATATTCATAATCTACATTTAGCAACTGTTCTCATTGAGCAAGCCTCTTCAATACTGCACAGTTAGAGATGGCTTTACCCTAAATATACATGTGGATTGAGTGATTGCAGAATACATCATTGAAGTTTTTGAAAAATCACACAATCACACAATGAGAAAAATCACACAATCAAAATAATGCATTTCTACCAATTTGATTTAATCAATATGCCATCATTGCTGGATATGAAGACTATGATTTGTGATGTCACAGGACAAAAATATAACAAAGATAAAAATAGAATTAAACAAATTTCCAATTTTCTAGCATAAAGAGCACTTGACTGACCTCTTTCAGAAGGCAGAGGAAGAATATTACCGTATTATATGTCAGCACCAAAACATTGTGTGTTTTCATAAAAATTCAAAATGTGTGGAACTCTTGATATAATTTCTTATTATATCATTGTTCTGATGTGACTGTTGTAGTCTTCTTATCAAGTATTCTTATCCAGATATGATTACATCTAAACTTTAAATACTCATAACTTTTGAACAGATTGTCTGATTTTCCTTAAATTTCATGAATGTGATTTACTAATATTGCTGCATTCATGCAATTGACATTATATATTTGGGGTGAATATCCCTTTAAGTCATTTGGCAAAAAGCCATAGCCACATGATTGTCACACCAGACTTTCTTATAAGTACAATCCTAAAACCTAATATTCCTAAGTTTTTTTTAATAAGGAAATACACCAGTCCTTAAGACTTCTTTTATAAAAAGTTAATAAAACCATAATAAATCAAATCACTTCTATGTTCTAAGCTTTCTTACATCATTGTATATCACCTGGTAAAATTTGTTGATCATCAAAGACAAACTTAAAAAAAAAATCAAATTGTTTATGGTATGCATAAACAGTTTGATCATAAGATGGTCTAAGCACCATTTTAAATACTTTAAGTAAGTCTATCAACAGATAAAGCAAAATAATCATTTCTAAAGGTATCCAACTTGTTACATAGCAAGCAATATTCTTGAAGTTATGATACAAAATCACTTTTCTTATCATTGTACTTTTTAGCAGTTAACTGAAAATATCTCAAAGTAACACGAATGCAGTAACTCCTTTTACGATCAAACTCTTTATTTCTTTCCTACATGAACCACTGTACCTTTTTTTCATCACTGGACCATATTGATCAATTAATGTTTACCATTATTTTCTATCGCCATTTATTATTATTTTTTTTTTTTTTTGTTAATGGGAAAAGGAAACTTGTGGCTTGCTCTAATGGGAAAGGGAAACCTGCGGTTCGTCAACAATCAAAGTTGTAAGAAGTTTGGAAGAGACCATTCCCACTGGCAGCAACAAAATATGGGAACAATTAGCAGATTATTATTATTTTTATTACTTTTTTCTATCATCAAATGCAGAAATTAACACTTTAGGACTTGGGTTTGAAAGGAGCATATATAAATGTCAAGATTTTAGCAATAGAGAAACACAAACACACAGACTTGTTCAGTATCTACACTGTCTCTCACATAAATAAAAACAACTAATGATTATTAAGGAAAAAGTTGTGTTAGAATCAGTTATTATCTTGGAAACTATCTTCTCAATATAAGTTTCCATGAAGATACAGCAGATATATTTAGTCCTTTCAGAGAAATGTCCAAGAGTCCCAAACCTAACGGGAAATGTTATCACCTGAACTTACAGTATATCTGCTGTGTCACAATGCATACTGTAAAGTGAGATATTTTCGCTGTAAGAAATTTTTGTGAATTGGAATGGACAGCATTTTTCGCTGCATTAAATTTTTGCAAATTGTCACAGGCGTTCAATGCATTATAGTGTAGAAACGAACTTTCACATTCCTTTCAATTTCATGAATCTTGGCTCTCACAAAATTTACAAAACTAAAATGCATACAAACATTCCTCATTTTACAGTAGAAAGAATGCAAGCATTTATCCTCTAGGATATGTCTACAAGCTACTTACTAGGCTTTCCTTTACTGTTTAGCTCCAGAATTTGAGTTAATTACTATGCACAATTGTTCATTCAAAGAATGAGATGACTTAGTGTCCTTCCAAGAAATACAGAAGGCTATATCATGTGTAGGATAAAAAAAAAATGGAATGCCAAGTACCTCCAGTAAAGGTCCTTGAGTGTAATTACTTGCTGGTATTAGGAAGGTCAATCATTATGGGCCTACATAGAACATTCAGAGAAAATCAAAGTGTTGTTTCAAAAGCAGGGTCAGCTCATATAATATGCAGTCAGAATCCTGTCAATCTGGCCTCAGTTAGTTTTACAGTTTAAGTGTAAATCACCTCAAATAAAGTAAAAAACTTTTATTTCGAAAGTCATAATAAAATCATTTTAATCTAATTTGTTTTGCATCCACAAGCTTAAGCTATGGAAATTGATCGCATGTATTCCGAAATATTCCAAGATGTAATAAAAAGGACCTTCTTCACTCCTATGCTGAATTTCATGTTAAAATCATGACCATCACGTAATCCTTCGTGCTGAGCATGCTAATTTAATCACGATGGCCCATTTGCTGACGCTGATAGTCCCACAGAAACCCAGAGTCGAGTTTAACTATTCATTGTGTGAAATGACTGTAAAAGTTGCATACAATGGGTGAGAGGAGTTTTCCATTGGATGATTAAGTGGAATACCTCGATTGAAACTATGCATAATTTACTAAGGAGTGCGACTCCTGTAAATTCAATGCTCCAGATAATGACAAAATGACAAATGATGACGATGACTAGAAAAATTGTACTCACTCAAAAGGTACACGGAGAGTGTGCCACAGACTATAATAAAAACAGGAGGAAAAGGAAAAAGGAAACCTGTCAGAACTTATGCAGTCCGTAATGACTGGATTGGATCAACTGCAGGAAGCCGCAAACCTCGTGATGTTTTTTTCTCGTTCCCACCAACACGACCACTCAGCTGTAGGCTGAGAGCTTCTCAAAAGAAAAAAAAAAATCACATCACAGCAATTCTTACACATGGGACCAAGCATGAAACAGGAAGGATTCACCCTAGGTTCTTGCCTCCTTGGCTGGCTGCCCGGGAGAAGACACTTCTTCTCTAAACCCATTTTGTCCCTCTTAATTGGCGAAGTTCAGATCGCATCACGAAGGGAAGAAGCACATTTTCTGGCCTAAATATAGTCACATCACAGCATTTGGTATCTGATACTTTCATTTCAGCTCTTGAAATGTTCTGAAACCACAGTTGCCACAGACTTTCTAGCATCAAAATATAATGTGCATTCAACAACAACAAAAATATCAATTTCTCTTCATCTCATAAAAACTGAAATCAATGTATACACAGACAATTACACAAAAATAGTTTTTCCCTGAAAGGCAAGTATTTCTGTAGGCATGCATGTATGGATTTTCCCCTAATCAAATCAAGTCAATGCAAGTGACCTAAATAATCATCTTCCATACTTCTTTGCTTCTTCACAGAAGTCATTTTAAATCAAAAACACCAAAAACCAAAGAAATTACTGAGGTAAATTAAGAAAAAAAAATCTGAGGAACATCATGATTAACATTCTTGACTTTTTCAATATCACTGATCAAGTCAGCTCTTTTGCAAAGTCATTCTATAGCATCTCAATAGCTGCAGTAATTATGATGTTGTAACATTACCTAGGAGCTTCTTGCATTCATTCTGTACATAAGTGGTCACTAATTTCACTTTTACTTGAGAGAATCTTTCCCTTCACAGGCAGAGTAAATCATCATCTCTCATGAAAAGTCCAAGATAGTCATGTTTTGAGGTCATATTGTGAGCAAAACAATGCAACAAGAGAGCCACTGCAGAACCTTATGGTCACATGACCATGACTGGAAATGCTAATCTATAGGATGTCATATGAGATCATGCATCGATATCAAAAGTGGTAAGAATTTTCTCTAGTTTGATCTATTCTGCTCTGCATTTCATAGGCAAGTTGCTCCCATCATAGTTTGAGTCCAAAATACAATCCTATAATGTAAAATTTCTCTTTAAGATTATTTTTGATCATTCCCAACTCTCACATGCTTGCTACAAGATATGTCTTTAAAAATACATGTAGTTGTGATAATAAAGGACATATAAACAGTACTTGAAGGCTGAAACCTGAATTTTCAATCTTTATGAAAAATTGGACAAGACAAATGACAACCAAAATCATGAAACATATCAGTCACAACATTTCAAAGAAACTCGCCAAAATCTAATTGACATCAGAAGGACTGGCATATGCTTTAAGAAAAAAAAAATAGAAAACCTAAAAATAGTGTTTTGCTGTTTAATGCCAACACCTATACTACACCACAATAAATAAATTGATTAAATCAAAGTTGCTATTTCTTAGAAATCAATATTAGACTTAGATTAGGGAGTTACCACAAGCTCTTTGATCAAATTCACAACCTTAACTGATTTAATCTGGGTTGTACAGTATGTCCCCCTCGAAAAATTACTGTCGGATTTCAGCATTGATAACTTTCAATACAATAAAACTGTCTAAATGCTATTTCAGGGTCTAAACATCTTACCTATATTTTGCAGAAAACCCCATTCAATTTGGTTAAGTGGTCACAGAGAAATATGGATCATTGTAAAGCATGTCATCGGTCTGTTTTTCCCAAGTTAAGCACTTGGATGCTCTTGGAACTGCATATCAATGTGTGAACAGAACTTGGAGGGAACAGATTCCTGACATGCTCTACAAAGATCCTCATTTCTCTATGACCACGGGGGCAAATCTGATGGGGTTTTCTGTAAGACGTGGTTAATAAATCAGAGTTTCATACCCTGAAATTGTATTTGGATTGATTCACTATTTTTAAAGTCATCGTTGCAGAGGGTCCCATTGTAATTTTTTTTTTTTTTGGACATACGGTATGTATGATTATGTTTACAGTGACTCCATATCTTACTATGATATCTATAAATGGAGAATTAAGGGCTGTGGAACTTTTTTTCTGCTTGTTGAAAAAGTGAAGATATTGAAGGAATGCTACTTTAACTGACAAAAAGAGGGTTCAAGCGGCTGTCACAAGTTAATGACTGCAGAACAAAATGGCTTTAAAGTACAACAGACTATGCCAGAACAGCGGGCCTAATGACAGACAGAATCCAACATTCCTCTGTCACTCACACTATGAAACGTTCGGAAATGTGCCTTGAGTCACCACTTTCCCCGGATTGAGCGGCCAAATTTGCTAGGAATGAATAAATTGGAATCAAATCACATCCCATTACACTCACACAGGACTCAAAGTCATGTAATGTCAGTTGGATTGTGAATCACACATCGTGTATACTTGCCGTTGATGCATCATACCCACAAGATGTAAAGAGTTCTAGTATCTGCAGACCTACTTATGTTTTATTTCTTGCTCTTACTTTTCTGATATTTTTACAGTACATATGTATTTTCTTTATTTCTTGTTTGGGAAAGGGCATCTAATCTCTAAGAATGCTGCTTTGTTACATGTAAATTTTATGCTCTGATATAAACTTGCTTCAAAGACAGGAATGAGGATTGAAAAGAAAGAGTTAGGATTGACTTTATGTATGTCTCTACATTCTACATTCCATGATGAATACATGAACACTAGTATCAATGCAAAAATTGATACACTACTTAATACCTTTGAATCATGTGCACGGATCATGAATTCATCAAGGTGTAATTATGACTCTATATCTTTTTCAAAAAGAAAATCCTGTTTCCATGGTGACAAAGGAAAAGGTCACCTGACACCCTGTTAATGTCATGTGATTCATGGCTGTCCCACTTCTCCAAACGGATCATTTCCTTCTCCCTATTGGTGCACGGCATGGCTTGATTCTCAATAGACAGCCCTTAGGACAAGTACAAACAACAGCAAAAACAAGTCACTGACTGACACAGGTTAAAGAGGGAGTAGGCTATGCTGGATAACGGACAATTATAACAAGCCACTCAGGGTTGCTGTTAAAAAAGAAAAGAAAAAAAAAGAACAACTAACAAAACAAAACAAAAACACCATGGCTACATACTTTATGACAGTCTTGCCTTCAGCTCTTATAAGATTAAGTGCAAAACTCCATTGAGATTATATATCTGCAAGATGTGAAATTTGGACTATACTGCACACAATCCAGCTATTTGGATCAGTTCCTTTATAGGCAAATCTGCCTGCAAAATCTGGCTATTTTTTACTACTTCATTTTAAATGTAAGTTGAAGGCAAATTTGTGACGTTTTAGACAGTGCAACAACTATTAGCCAATCCTTGGATGAACTAAGTGGTATGCCAAAATATTGAAGGAAAGTGAAAGTTTCTATGACAGCATGCACATTAAGCCGGATATCAGATAAGCATTCTCGTAGATGTTACAATAAAAAGCCATATTTAGACACATTTCTTTTTTATTTGTGAAATGTCAGATTCTGTACATGTATAATGTTTTATTGTTCATATCCATTTAATACTAAAATCAAACTTTACTCATGGAGGAGAGTATTAGTCCAGATCACAGTCCAAGACCTTCATTCAGAGAAGTACGTGCACAGCCATGGCACGCAAAGCCATTGAATCATGATTGATGAAAGAGCCAACAGCCACCGACAATTGTTTGGCCCCAATGTTCTCACCCTGATCTGTCATTCAAAGAAACTGCATTCTGCGTGATAATGTATTTTGTCCGGACCTGTACAATGTTTGTTTGCACAATATTCCTCCTGCCAGAGAAACACATGTTGATGTCAGACACAGAGCTGTTGTGCAGTTACTTGGCAAAGAGTGGTCCTCGTGCAGCGTCCATCATTCAACACATTTCAACATTAGTTGCAAGAAAAGGCTTATTGTGCACGTTTTTTCAGCCATTTTGGTTTTTAAAAAATTATGAAGAACCGGCGCGACTTTCAGCAATGTCTCGTCAAATAATTTTCTCTTTCTTTTTTAGTTTTGTTGGCTTTTACTTGCCATTATTTCAGTATATCTATGATGAAACAAATAGTTCTTGTCACCACATGATGAATAATTAAAAATAATCTATATTGTTGCCAGAATACTTCTCTTTCATAAGGACATACAGCATTAAATTATTATCTTTGAGGAACTCCCATGAGACACATGCCATTGCACTGAGGTTCAAACCAATGACACTTGACTAATGAAATATTGTGCCAACTTTTCACTACATATCAAAATACAATGACATGCAAGTTGATCAACAGCAAACTACAGAGGGCAGTCAGTCTTAGATGGGATATGTACAAGATTGTTCCTGATACAAAAGTTGATGTACACGTAGTTAGTTGTTGCTGTGAAATAGTAATAATAATAATAATAGTGGCTACTATTGCTAATAGTTTGCAAATTCTAAACCAGTTACAATGGTTGTCTCTTTTTATCCATTTCATTCCTAAATTTAGTATTTCATTCTAATAAGCAACTATCTAAATGAGATGTCAATGTTGATCAGAAGGAATTGTGCTGAAAAGATAAAATGTAATTTAGGTGTCCAAGAGGCAGGCAACACAGATTAGGGAGAGCATGCATGGCACAGTACTAGCATTGAATAGAAGAGATTTGAATTTCATATTTCAGAATGATAAAATAAGTACATCAATTATACAATTTCAACAAATGGCTAAGCTGGATACACTTTGAACAAGATTAACAAATGAATTAACACACAGAGAAATGAAACAGCAATGCCATGATAATGGAATGTTGGAAGCTGAACTTCATACAAAGAAAACACCTTTCAAGACTAGAAGAAATTTTTATCAATGAGATTATTAGAGACTGTCCATGACACACATCACAAAATAAAGAAAGGAGAGAGAGAGATAGAGAGAGAGAGAGGGTGAAACTAATGAAAACAGTGGCAAGTCTAAAGTGCAAACCTGCATGGTATGCCAGCAGCAAGCAAGTAAAGATTTGGGTACTGGCACAGCTCATTTACCTAATATTGAAGATATGTGTCAGCCAGTCATCTCCCAAGTCATGAACTAAAAACAGATTTGCTGAGTCTTTGGGGAGACCAACACAGGAAACGTTTGCTGGACAGTGAGGCATAGAGCCCCTCTTTCTGATCCCACAATCCAAACAAATATGATGGATCTATGCCAAGCACTCACTAAAAGTAAGTGAATGAGTCAATCTTTCTGTGCTGTCCAAGACTGTTTTGTTTTTTTTTTAAGTTAGATTTTTTTTCTTCCTTTTTTAAGCCCTCTCACTTTAAAAAAAAAAAAAAAAAAAATCACTTTAATATCCTGATCGATTAATGTACACGTAACTGCAATGAACTCTCTTGGTCAAATATCTTAAAGCTTTCATTGTGAAATCAGGTATTCCTTCAATTGAATGGACCTTTTTTTAGCACTTAGTGCACTGTACAGTAACATAAAGATTTTTAATCAATTTTTGGTATTCTACACATAACACTGCAAGCCATGAAAATAAAACTTGTTAAGTAATGATTACTGGTGCTGGGAAATAGGAGCAACTACACTTTTCAGCCAGTGTCTATTCCTAGTGCACCATGTAAAAAAAATGGAATACTTGGGTTGGTGCCCAACATTGCCTGTGGTCAAAGCCAGAAGACACAATCAAAGAGGCCTCATTTGATTAGATGGAATGCCAATATCCCAATATGACAATCAGCAGGTGATTCACAGCATGGGTATTTATGCAACAGGTGTTTTTTGACATCTCTAGAGAATATGTACGAGGATAAAAGAGAGGCTGAGAAAGGGAGGAGGAAGAAGAAGAACTGAGACCTGGGAAGGTGAGCAGGAAGAAAAGAATTCTATCCAGCACTGGATCAATCCAATCAAAACAAATCAAAAGCTCTTAAAGCCTAGTGAGTAATGGCCAAGAGTCAAGAAAATGTGTTGACAAACAGAAATTAAAGCACGCAGGTCTGTGAGTTTTGGCCATAAAAGATAAAATAATTCGTCAGAGCCTGATGCTGCCTGCTGGCAATCCTTATTATATCCCTTTAGCTGAAGAGACAAGACACCATTGGAATAAAACTACTTCATATACAAATAGACTGTGACTGGAAAATGTTGAAGTACTGAAGGAGACAAGCATGATGGATTGATGGGCCTACTTGAAAGCAAGTTTGTCTAACAGCAGGTGACATTAAATCATTGTTGTTTAGCAGCAATGATGAGAGATTACAGAAATCATATCTAGACAAGTACCCACATAGTCACAGAGAAAACAAAAGTCATCCAAGGGTAGTTGAATCATGAGTAACTGTAGGTCTATAGTTACCTAGACTAGTGTTTATTTCTAAAGGGACTGTACCGTACCGTATACTGGCTAAGGTGAGGATTCAGCTTGAGTTGTAAAGTTTTGCAAGATACAATGTATTTACAAATCACTCTATGAAATGTTACAAAGCATGCAATTCTAAGGGGAATCAAAATTTTGTTTCATGAAAATCGGTTTTGAAATGACCGATATAAAAAAACAAGGTAAAACAAAGAGATCCTAATAAAAGCAGTGGCCTGTCAATTTTATCAGGATTGCTTTTTTTGTTGTTGTTGTTGATATCTCAGTCATTTCAAGACCAATTTTCATCAAATAAATAATCCTTCTTGGAATTACATGCTCTTTCAAAAATAGGTTTCTCATTATCTCACCAAAAACTGTTATAAACCTGAAGATAGGTCTCAACCAAAACTAAACAATCCCTAAATATTAACTTCAGCACAGCCCCTAACCTAACCCTAATCCTAAGTTAAACACTAACCCAAACCCTACACTCTAACATTAAGCCTATTAAACCCTAAAGCCACCTAAATTTAGTCATTACTGTGATATATTATCACTTTTTTTTCAATTTTAGTGAGGAGGGGGGGGGGTAAATTACATATGGCTGTGCTGAAGTTAGAAGCATTAAATGATTTAGCCCTCTAATTTGGATAGGTTACCTAATGCAGATGAAAACAAAAATGAAAAGCAAAACAAATGGAAAGTAAAAGGGTTCTACAGAAGCATGTTCTCACTGCACACTGGTGACGGTACGGCTGCGGTGGGTCTTTAATATTTTCTCAAAGGACTTAGATTTAGGGTTAGGGTTAGGGCTTTACTCCCGCAGGCTTTAGGTTTACTCTCATAGTTTGAGTCCTTCTGCAAATAGTTAACGTTAGACAGGGTGTTAACAGTTTGAGGAACGATGCCAATATACTTAGTAGTCTAGATCCCTCTAAATCTACATGAAATCATGGTGCAGAATCTTGCTTTTGTACGCACTGAACGCGACTGGACTACTGATCATTCTCTAAGTCTATAACCCGACCAGACACCGCGCCGTGTGTGCACAGAACGGTGCAATTTAGTACAGCGAGAGGGCTGGTTATTCACAGTTTGGCGAAAAGGGTCCGTATGATGTACCGGAAGAATGATTAGATACAATCATTATGATAAAACAGGGTCTAATCACGTTACTTTTTATCAGTGCTGAAACGATCGTCATCCAGAAATCTATAGCAGTCTACTACTTGTACTTACCACGATCGACGTGACGTTCGTTCGAGTGTTTACTGAACGAAGTTTATCAACATTCGCACATGGTCACTTCCCAGGTACGCAGCTGTTCATGCGTACTACGCTAAAGACATATATATGAAAACAAAATTAACAACAGCAACAGACCCAGCTGGCAATATGGCCGGTCCTTGCGCTCACCAGTTGTACACATTATTACATAAAGGAAACCCTGGGAGGGGGGGGGGGGGGAGCACGGTGTCCATTTGTGAAATTCTAGCACACTGACGATGATACATACATTGTACGTATTGTACCCACCAAGCTTGTAGAAACTTAGGGTATATTGACCATGCATTTCAAAAAGAAGATTAAAATGTGAAATTAAACTGCATCCATCTCAAGGGATACGGAGACCGGGCATTTTCCTCTTTTGTACCTCTCCTATGGAACTCCCTCCCATCTTTTCTCCGTGAAATTGACAAACTGGATCACTTCAAAGCCTCACTCAAAACTCACATTTTATTTTTTCACCGGACATTCAATTGCTAACTGTCTTGGAGGAGTCTGCGCCTTTATAGCAGATATAATATGGCGCCATACAAATCCTCTCTCGGCTTCCTGGCCCTGACGGATCCACCCATTTATAGATCTGCCATCATGATACTTGAAAGTGTAGAAACCTGAAATTTGGTCTCAACCAAAACTATACGATCCCTTTAAACACTCGAGTGATAATACCTGCCAAGTTTGGTGAAAAATCTGGCTATGGGTTTTCAACAAAAAAAACAACTTTTGCCCCCCCCCCCCCTTTTTTTTCTGCACTGAAGGCTTTTCTTTTTCTTTTTCTTTTTTTTTGAATGAAAGTGGAATGAAAGAGATAGCTGAAGAAGCAAACTTTTATTACAGTCATCAATGTAGGCCGACTTACTCATAGCACTAACTAAGCTCTGTCACTTCTGGTTTTAGAGAAGATGATTTTTAAAGATTCTTTTATTCTTAAAAAAAGAAAGAACATAAAACACCTAATGCCCCAGTCACATATAAACACGGATGCTCAAGGATCTACACGGTGATCCGGGGAAATCCGGGGACGTCCGGGGAGATCCGGGGAGATCCGGGATTAGGTATGACTGTACACACGGTATCAACACGGCAGCTACACGGATAAGGCCGGAAGAGCGCGGCGTCTACACGGACAAACACGGCATTTACACGGATCAACACGGCAACTACACGGATCAACACGGCATCTACACGGCAGCCACACGGACCACCCCGGATTGCTCTGCCAACACGGCAATCCCCGGATGACGCCGGATGTTTTTGACCTCCAAAAGTTGCCGAGTTGGCCTCCCGGCGTCAACACGGATCTCTCCCCTGATCAGATCCGGGGTGGTCCGGGGAGAGATCCGTGTTGACGCCTTGGGACATCCGTGTATGTCCGGGGACATCCGGGAGGCCAACACGGTAACTTTTGGATGTCAAAAAATCCGGCGTCATCCGGGGATTGCCGTGTTGGCAGAGCAATCCGGGGTGGTCCGTGTGGCTGCCGTGTAAATGCCGGGATGGTCCGTGTTGATGCCTGGAACGATCGTGCCGGGAGTATCGGCAGTCCATCACTTTTTTCTTTTTTTTTCACATCAAGATCACACGGATCCACTCGACTTCCCTATAAATTGGAGGAGATTTCAACATCATCTCACTTCTCTCTGCTGCCACAGGCGCTGCATCACCATGGATGACGAGATGAGATTGAAGCTACTGAGCTGCCAACTTGAACTGCAAAAGAATCACATTGAGACATGCCAAGAGAATATATGCATTTCTAAGAGGAATTCAATGTTTTATGAAAATCGGTTTTGAAATGGTCGAGATATCCAAAATAAAGTAAAAGAAAGAGGTCCTAACAAAATATGATGGCCCATCTACTTTTATTTGGACATCTTTCTTTTACTTCATCTGGGACATCTCAGCCATTTCTAAACCGAATTTCATGACATAAACTTTTAATTCCTCTAAGAATGTATGCTCTTGGAAGTATGTCGTATAAGTGGATTTCGATTGTCTTGCAAAAAGTTAAAACCTGAATCCTCATGTAAACCAGAACTGTACTATATCCCTTAGAATTATGGCATTTACAAAAGTACAGACAGATATACGCTCCAAAGCCATTATATTTCTGCTTTGTTTTGTGTTTTCTTTTTGTGAGTGTTTGTGTGTTTTATATTTACAATAACTTTTTGTTTGTAAAAATCAACTTACCGAGATTTTAAGGACTAAAGTCTGGTACTCGTCTTATGTTGTCAACTTCACAGCAAACGAGACTACATGAACGGTCTACCTTTGTTCATTATAATTTTGCATCTTATATGCACAAAGGTTAAAAAGAGATCAGGTTTTTGGATCGCATGTTTCAGTGATCGGGGTTTGATGTAAATCGGTAGTTATTGTGTCAATGAACACAAATGCTTTGTCAAGATACGTTACCATCATTTTTCGATTCTTGAGGCCTAATCTATATACAGACAGGTACAAAGGAAAATTGAATTCATGTGTATTATTTGCATAAAAATAATTTCCAATTTCATTTTTACTGTATTCCGTGTTATTACAAAATTTCTGAACTATATAAAAAAATAATTGTGGATTTATGTTTGTTTGGTTCTCGTGTTTCATGTATATCTCAAAGTTTTATTGACATGATTGAAGAGTTACATAATCTTTTCTTTTTTTGACGAGATCATTCTTTACGATTAGAAGTGCGATGTGTTAACTAAAAATGATAGTCACATTGTGATGTTCTTACAAGTTAAAATGAATTCATTGGCATTATTGGCGTTGGGTCTGAAACGTACACGCTAACGAACTTCTAATGCGTCACATACGTTACCACACTGGTCTTCTTCTGATCCAATATGTATTTAATCTGGCAGAGATGTTACCTGGCATTTTCTGTTCATGAGAAGTGTAGTACGTATTCATAATGTTTTATACCTTTAAAAAAAATGAGATTATTGATATAATTCAAATGCAGGTAAAAGCTAAATTAGGGTAACATATTTTAAGCCGGTATAGATTATACTATGTTCTCTATTTCTATTTAGCCTTCACTTTATAAATCACGATCCTTTTTATTACAGATTACAGATCAAGCCTGACTCAGAAATGTTTCCATGATGTTTGTTTATATTCAAGCTTGTAGTTTCACATAAGCATTGCCATTTTAAATCAAGAAATAAGCAGACAATCAACAATTTTCTAAGATGCTACCTCTGGTAACATAATATCTGACATGTGGTTTTATAATGACTTATAGTAAAAAAAAAAAAAAAAAAAAAAAAAAAGGACTCTGCGTTTGAAAATGTTTCTAGAAAAAAAAAGAGCTTTCAAAAATCACCCATTGATTGTTATGTATTCCTACGGGATTAGTTTTCTGAATTGGTAAAAAATGAATGAAATCTGTGATGTTGAATTTTTGTCACATGTACAACTGTAATTACACACTTTTTCGGAGAATGGCCCATAAGATCCCTTTAAAGATGCAACATAAAATTATGTATCAGTTTAATGTGTGAATTTTTTATGATTAATCTTTATACTCAAGAAGCGAAGGCGATGTCGAAGTGACGAGAACTAGAAGAAGACTGATGAAAATTCAAAATTAAATTTTGAAAGCAAGCAAATTTTGCTTGCTTTTTCGTCTGCAGGTGTGGCACGTGTGTAGCTGCCGTATTGGTCCGTGTTGCTGCCGTGATGGTCCGTGTAGACGCCGTGCTCTGCCTGCATGGACCATGTAGATGCCGGCTTTGTCCAGCATGGTCAGTGGAGATCCGTGCCAGCGCCGTGTGGATGTCGTGTAGATGCCGTGCTGGACCGGCCTCATCCATGTAGCTGCCGTGTTGATACCGTGTGTTGTATACAGTCATCAACGCTCGTCGACGCTCCATCCGGGGCAAAACTATCCCGGAACTCCCCGGATCATCGCACGCATGATCCGGGGATTGCCGTGTAGATCCTTGAGCATCCGTCAATGTGACTGGGGCTTAACGTGCGACGCACGACGGATGCCGGATGATGAATAATTGCGATAGCTGACTTGAACCTAAATTCACAAAATGCTTATATATTGAGGTCTACAAACACATTGTCTTTCGTTGTGATTGCTTGAAATTGGTATTATTGTCAGCAGGCGCGCCGGAAGCAGTTTTGGATTGGGGGGGCAAATATTGGAGGGGGCTCACTTTAGACCATACATATGTTACACAATATACACACACACACACACACACATACACACACACACACACACATCTATATATATATATATATATATATATATATATATATATATATATGTGTGTGTGTGTGTGTGTGTGTGTATGCATATAAAGTGGCGTACGATGGGTCGAAACATTGGGGGTGGGCACCTTGTGGAAAAGTAATTTTGACGGTGTGTATGCTTGTGCGTGTGTGCGTGCGCAATAATGGGACTACAATACATTACGGAGTGTGATACATTCAACAACGCAGTCATTGAGGAACATTGTAAGTTTTCCTTACATGGATTATGGAATGACGGTGTGAAACCACAACTTATATACTGTCAGCAACATCAGGAGAATTGCATAACAATAAAATGCGAGCGAGCGGAGCGAGAGAGCTTGAAAATTTTGACATTTTACAGTCCAAAAACTGCCGTTTGTAGCTATATCTTTCGCTTTGGAAATTAAGGGGGGGGGGGTATCGGGCGCAACTGCTGGCAATTACTGGCTGCAACATTAGGAGAATTATATAACCATTCAATGCGAGCGAGCGAAGCGAGCGAGCTTGAAAATTTTGACATTCTACAGTCCCAAAACTGCCGTTTGTAGCTATATCTTTCGCTTTGGAAATTAATGGGGGGCGCATCGGGCGCAACTGCCGGCAATTGCTGGCAGCAACATTAGGAGAATGGCATAATGATTCAATGCGAGCAAGCGAAGCGAGCGAGCTTGAAAATTTTGTCATTCTACAGTCCCAAAACTGGCGTTTGTATCTATAACTTTCGCTTTGGAAATTAATGGGGGTGCATCGGGCGCAACTGCCGGCAATTACTGGCAGCAACATTAGGAGAATGGCGTAATGATTCAATGCGAGCAAGCGAAGCGAGCGAGCTTGAAAATTTTGACATTCTACAGTCCCAAAACTGGCGTTTGTAGCTATATCTTTCGCTTTGGAAATTAATGGGGGCGCATCGGGTGCAACTGCCGGCAATTACTGGCAGCAACATTAGGAGAATGGCATAATGATTCAATGCGAGCAAGCGAAGCGAGCGAGCTTGAAAATTTTGACATTCTACAGTCCAAAAACTGCCGTTGTAGCTATGTTTTTCGCTTTGGAAATTAAGGGGGAGGCGCACCGGCCTCAACTGCTGGCAATTACTGGCTGCAACGTTAGGAAAATGGCATAACGAATAAATTTGACGATTAATTTTGACATTTTACAGTCCCCAAACTGCCGTTTGTAGCTATATTTGTTTTTTCGCTTTGGAAATTAAGGGGGGGGGGGGGCGGCCCAGGCGCAACTGCTGGCAATTACTGGTAGCAACATTAGGAGAATTGCATAACCATTCAATGCGAGCGAGCGAAGCGAGCGAGCTTGAAAATTTTGACATTCTACAGTCCCAAAACTGGCGTTTGTAGCTATATCTTTCGCTTTGGAAATTAATGGGGGGCGCATCGGGCGCAACTGCCGGCAATTACTGGCAGCAACATTAGGAGAATGGCATAATGATTCAATGCGAGCAAGCGAAGCGAGCGAGCTTGAAAATTTTGACATTCTACAGTCCCAAAACTGGCGTTTGTAGCTATATCTTTCGCTTTGGAAATTAATGGGGCGCATCGGGTGCAACTGCCGGCAATTACTGGCAGCAACATTAGGAGAATGGCATAATGATTCAATGCGAGCAAGCGAAGCGAGCGAGCTTGAAAATTTTGACATTCTACAGTCCAAAAACTGCCGTTGTAGCTATGTTTTTCGCTTTGGAAATTAAGGGGGAGGCGCACCGGCCTCAACTGCTGGCAATTACTGGCTGCAACGTTAGGAAAATGGCATAACGAATAAATTTGACGATTAATTTTGACATTTTACAGTCCCCAAACTGCCGTTTGTAGCTATATTTGTTTTTTCGCTTTGGAAATTAAGGGGGGGGGGGGCGGCCCAGGCGCAACTGCTGGCAATTACTGGCAGCAACATCAGGAGAATGGCATAGCGATTGAATGCGAGCGAGCGGAGCGAGCGAGCTTGGAAATTTTGACATTTTACAGTCCAAAAACTGCCGTTTGTAGCTTTGTTTTTTTCGCGTTTATTCATTTATATACATATCTTTCTTATTTTATCTATTTTTATTTATTTGTTTATTTATTCATTTTTTTTTGGAGGGGGGCTTTTTGGGGGGGCAAAAATGCGTTTTGCCCCCCCACTTTTTGGATTGGGGGGGCGGCCGCCCCCCCTGCCCCCCCACTTCCGGCGCCTATGATTGTCAGTATTTTCATAATGTGAAGGAAAATAGAGAGAGGGAGAGAGAGACGGAGAGAAAGAGGGAGAGACAAGATCGCAGCAAACAAATTCGGTATTCTATATTGCTGCTTGTAATCTCAATGGTTGGATGCGATGTGGGAAATTAAAAATGAGGTCCCTTACATTCAGGTTGTTGTTGTTGCTGCTGCTGCTGCTGCTGCTGCTGTTGTTGTTGTTGGGTTTGTTTGTGAGGGTTTTTTTTCTTTTTGTTTAATTACAAAGGCTGCTCTTTTTTCTCACCCTAATGTTAAAACGATGAGAGCAATATGAGTTTAGTAAAAATGATTAAGATGATTGTCTTCCAAAGGAAATTCCAAAGGAATACCACAACAACAACAACAACAACAACAACAACAACAACAACAACAAAACAACATCAATAAACAAAAAGGTTCCCCTGTTTGGTTTGTGCTAAACTTGAACTTGAAAGGTTCGTTAATCCGAAAATGAAAAAGGATTCGTTAATCCGAACATTAAAACTTTTTTTTGTGGCGTTATTCCGAAGGCTCGTTTATCCGAAAATGAAATAGCGTTCGTTATTCGGAAGGTTCGTTGATCCGACAATGAAATAGGGTCCGTAACGAACCTTCGGAATATCGAGCTTTGTTTCATTTTCGGATTAACGAACCTTCGGAATAACGAACCTTATTTACTTTTCGGATTAAGGAACCTTCGGAATAACAAACCTTATCACATTTTCGGAACAACGAACCTTCGGAATAACGAATCTTCGGAACAACGAACCTTCGGAATAACGAACCTTCGGACCAAAGAACCTTCGGAATAACGGACTTTAACCTAGGCGTAGTAGCCGCAACAGTGTTATTGCCCCACCCCTCTTTTATCTAATTCAGTCGGAATTTCATAGAAAGACATCTGATACAAGCATTACGTATAAAATCTTCAGACGTTCTCAGAAATAACACATGTTCTCTGAATCTTGAACAACTTTCAAAAACACAAATAAGAACAGCTGATCGATGAAAAAAAAATACATAAACAACTTTTAGCTTTGAAATTTCTTCTACCGGGTGTACTCGGAGTTGTTTAGAGTGATTTTTGCTGAACTCATTTGCCCAGTTGTGATTTGGGCAAAACATCGGTACTGGATTCATCGACTGAATTGATGACATAATGACTTGTGTCTGTTTTTCCTTTCTTGATAAAATCATGTTTTGATTCTCTGTCCACTAACTTTGCTCTCTTGTTTGTTTCTCCTCCTATGCCCTGTTCCTTCTCTCTCTCTCTCTCCTGCAACCTCTCTCTTTCTCTTTCAATTCAATTCAATTCAATTTAATTCAATTCAATTCAATTCAATGTCTTTCATTCGTCTAATAAGGGAATTTAATTTTTTTTTCAAATACAATATAAAGTATATGCACGAATGATGTCATAAGAAAAGACACAATGTACATACACTCTTTTCCCCTCTGTCCATTATTACATCATCTCGTTTCCTGATACTTTGCGTATATCTAATCTGATTTCTCAACGAGTTAGAATTGGGTTCAGTAATTACCCTATGAATTCACTTGAGATAACACAATTGCATTGTACGTGTATGTGATTTCTGATTTCCGAAGGAACTGAGGATATTGGTTTGTATGTGTACAGTGTTTATTCCACATGGGTGATGAGAGACAATATAACCTAATTGAGCAACCCTACTTGATGGTAAAATACAAAAGAAGAAGGAGGAGGAGGAGGAGGAGAAGAAGAAGAAGAAGAAGACTTTTTTTACTTTTCAAAATGGTACTTTACTTACATTACACTTGCATACTATTCACATTGGTGCAAATAGTGTTTACATACAAATTATATATAAAAAAAGGGGGGAACATGTTCGCCCACGACATTTTCTTTTCTTTTTTTTTTTTCTTCTGCATTTTAATACATCACCGGTGGCTTACCGTTTCTATGCAGTATATAAAATCAAGGTGTTAAATGCAAATCAGGGGTTTCAATCATGAGTATAAGTGCAAATGAACTGCCTCTATTATACAGCCGTCAGATCTGACAACAAATGTGCTGCCATCAGCATCTTACATTTCACTGATAACAATATAAATGTAGGACTGAAATTAATGATTATTTTCGACTGGTGTACATGAATAGCTCAGGTACACATTGTATGCTTATTTGGCCAGGTTATGGTGTACATGCTGTAGTGGCATAATTAGAAGACATAAAAGCAAGAAATATGGAAAGGATGTCTTGCGATCAGAAGTGGTTCACAAAAGACATTCTAAACCTATATGGGCAAAATCCTTCTCTCACATTCTTTTCAACTAAAAAGCAAATCAGAACTGTATACTAACAGTACTTTACCCCTCACCAATGCCATTGACATTTCTATTCAGGACTTACTGTTTTGAAGTGGCCAATGTTACAAGTTATACAAAATTAATGTGAACAGTCATAACCATCATTAATTTAAAGTGGTTGTTGTGTGACTTCAGAACTGCTACGTAAATTGAAATACTGTAGGAATGTTGCCATGGATCGAGCATAAAATGCATACCCTATTGTCATTTTTTTTTTTCAAGCAGTGATAGAACATAAAAGGGAGGGAGACCGAGCAGTCTTCTAAAAAAGAAATATGAAGAGTTTAGTGGCCCTCAATCTTTTCAGGACTTGGAAGACTATGTGACCGTGCATCACAAAACCAACACAAAGTTGCACGCACTGATTTTGTGTGAGGACTGAAAATAGGTGAAGTGGGTCAACCTGACCAATCATTAGTTTTTCATATTTTCTGAAAGAGCAACTTTTACATTATGTTGAAGTTTGAGATCATAAAATGAACAGGAAATAGTATTTTTGGCAGTTTTTCTTGGACACTTTTTTGTTTTGTAAAATAGAGTGATTAGGTCTGTCCCCTTTTCATTTCTTAAAAACCCTGCACACACTCTTCACTTTCAGCTCTAATAACTTTAGAAGAGATAATGCTACTGCTTTGAAAATTGGCACTGATCATGGCCATAGAAAATGTGTTTATAAAGCATATTTAATTTCAGCTTTATCTGATAATCTCTTCATTGTTGTTGCTCCAGTGGTTTACATCCTGTTTTAGTGTCCCTTTCATCGCATAGCTATCGCTGGTTGGGAACTATTTGACGCTTGAATAGACCCTGTACTTCAGAGCCTCTTTTCTCAGTTCACACTTTTCCAGAAGGTGTGCTTTCTTTCCAATATTTAGATAGGTTATAGGAGAGTCCATTTCAATTGGGTTATACATCATTCTAAAGCTTAAAGTCTGCTCTTTCAGAATCTGCACTCAACTAAAAATTGTGTCTGGCGACTTTTTGTAGGTTTTGTGATGCAGGGTCACTTATAGTTTCACAACAGCTCATGTCAGTGCTCTATTTGAATACATACACTGTTGTTCACTTTCTCTCTCCTCCTCCTCTTTTACTTATATTAGCTCCACTTGGGAACCATTTTAGAAAAAAAAACACCTTTAAAAAAAAATCAACTTTCCACTCATCTTTCCTCTTTCAATCCCAGCTCTCCTTTTCAGAACTTTAACGTTTTTTTTAGTGATCTTGTTATTAATTCCATTTGCTTTGAAAATATAACAGTTTCAAAAAAATACATAATTATCATATACATAACATTTATCATAAATGTTCATGCATGTACGAAACATATTCCATGAAATCAAGAATAATCATTCGATTCATTTTAAGGCAGAAATCAAGCAGGAAAAAAAAAATAGGATGAATCATCCGGTCAATTTCTTTTTAACTAAAAAAAAAAAAGTACATGTTGTGCAATTATAGGCATATTAGCCAAGCACTAAAAAGGAAAACAGAAAATGGAATCTCTATTATATTGAAAGAACAACAGCAACAAAAAAGAACCCACCCTCGTTCCCACCTTCCCATCATACCCAACCCCTCAACCGCCCAAACCTTAACCCCCCCCCCCAAAAAAAAAATGGAACCGTCCCTCTCATCACCAATCCCCTCTCTGCCCTCTACACCACATCCACATCCTTACCCAATCCTTCCCACCTTCCTCCCATTCCTCATCCTCCCATTCCCATACACCTTAACCACACACAACCTTTTAACAGACACACACACTCTTACCCACACACACACATTCTCACCTACACACGCACACACATCCACTTAACACAAAACACACTTATTTCTTCTGCCCACATTCAGAACTTAAATGATTGTGCTAATAGGAGCTTTAACATAAAAAAAACTTAGTAAACATACACATACATACGTACCTACATACACACACATACATACATACATACATACATACATACATACATACATACATACATACATACATATGTGTCCATATACATGCACGTATATTTTATACTTATCTCTGAGCTCGAATGTATTTAGAGAAGATGTCAGTGATCAAATTAAACACACACAAAAGGGGGAGGGGTACGGGTGCATGGATAAAACTAATCCTTTACAAATAATTTAAACATTCCCATTTTAGCGAATGCCAACCCGATTTATTTCTTCTGATGACAATATCATTCTCTTCCTTTCGACATATAGTTAATGCCTTTTTTTTTTAAATTCTGCTAATGTCGGTGTTATTGACTGTGACCTTGCTTTATATAGCATATATTCAACTATGAAGATAAGAGTCTTGTACAATTTGATTCTGTGAGAACTTCCTTCTAAACCAATATGTATATCCCGCCAAACTAAATTACGTAACGTAATAAAGTGTGGGACCCACGTTTTATTACGATCGCTTTGTTTTACTTTGTCTTTGAATGTTTCAGTTATTCCAAACCCGATTTTCATCATGTAAACTTTGAATTCCTCCTAAAAATGGTATGCTCTGTGTTATTTCATAAGTGTTTTCTTGGTATCTCGCAGAAAGTTAAAAGCCCAATTCTCATCTCCACCAATACTGTACCATCCCTTTAACTTTTTCCCAGTTCCAAAATAAATGTAAGTTTCAGAGCTTTTTCCACAAAAGGAACAAAAATTATCAGCCACAAAACCAAATTTTTAGAAGCTGTTCCTTGGCATAAATCGCCCCGTGTAGTAATTTATATTTAAATTCTTTGAGATCTCCAGTTAAGGTTGAAATTCTAGGCCTTATAAAAATATCTCTCATACGTTTATCAGCGAAAACAAATTTTTGGTGTCCATCTCTGATTTCTAAACAGTAAGATTGTTTTTAAAGAGACACAAAATGTGAATAAATCTTCCTGGATTGTACCTTTTTTTAAATCTGTAATTTGTCCAAAAAACTTTAAGGGTATATTAAAGTCATTCATATCTACTTCGTACCAATTGCATGAAATTCCATCATATTTCCCACTTTTTAAAATGGACTCACAAAGGCTCCAAATGTAGGCAATATTTTCACTTCGTAAACCTAAACTTTGAAAATCACTTATTGGTCTTATAAATTCTTTATCCACATGAAGTTTAAACACTCACACACACACACACACACACACCCATCTACAAAGTACCTACAGGACTGCCATCAGTCACACATCAAACTCAGGAAGATCCTAGCAATTTTTAAGGAAAATACAGGCATTATTATCAATAGGCAAAATGACTTTCGAAATCAGAAACTATCTGATATGCCTTTGTCAAGATAAACATTGTACATTGTATCTCATTCTTCAGAGAGACTTGGCAGCTCAACACCTGGGATAATTCATTGTATTTTTATGTGATAATTCATTGTATCTTAATGTAATAAATCATCATATTTCATGTTATAATTCATCATGTTTTTGTGATAATTCATTGTATTTTTATATAATTCATTGTATCTTAATGTAATAAATCATCATATTTCATGTAATAATTCATTGTATTTTTGTGATAATTCATTGTATTTTTGTGTGATAATTCATGGTATTTTTGTGTGATAATTCATTGTATTTTTATGTAATATTTCATTGTATTTTTGTGTTATAATTCATTGTATTTTTGTGTGATAATTCATTGTATTTTTGTGCAATAATTCATTGTATTTTTATGTGATAATTCATGGTATCTTCATGTAATGATTCGTTGTATTTTTATGTGATAATTCATCATATTTTTGTGTGATTGGTGCTCTCTATAGCCTCTTTAGGAACTGGGGGTACTGTGTACATTGTGTCTACTGGCCTGTGTGTATTCTAGGTATGGTCCACATTTGGTAGCACATAACACACACATACACACATACACACACACCTTGTAGTATACGGTGCACTCCGGGTATAACAAAGTCCTCGGGACTGGCAGTTACCTTTCATTATAGATATCAAAATTTTGTTATAGCCAAACAGTAAGAAAAGTATGTAAAGATATATGAATTACAATTTTGGGACTTGAATGTTTTACTTCAATGTAACGAGAATTTCTCTCAATCATGTTAATAATAACAGGAGTACACTGTACACAGACCACACACCCACAACCAATTAAACAACCAGCATTTTGAACAGATTTAAAAAGGCAAAACTCTCTCAAACATATGTGACAATGACTGAACTTCAAACATTCAGTGAAGAAAATATAATCTAAAGGGTAGAAATGTTACATTTAATTCCATTCATTGAATCATAGAACAACAAAGGGATAGAAGAGAAATCCACACCGATACACATATTTATGTACATTCACAATATTGTAACAACTAAATGCTCTCAATACACACATTGAAGCTTACGTCTACTGAGAAAAAACACATTTTCAAAGTCATTTTCTTCACACTAAATGAGACAAAGTGAAGGAAATAGGAATGAGTCAACACACCTTTTGTCTGCTGTTAGAAATACAAGAACTACCAGCACTGAAAAAATTCATCTTTGAACGCTTCTAAGAACAAAGTCAATGGCTCTCAAGTCCACCACTGTCACAGTAGAGCATCTGTATAGAGTGTAATTTGATGTAATGCCTGAGATATCACATTGCTAAAGACTTTAATGATGAAATTTGAAAGGTCCAATGTTCTGTACTTGACTACCTATCACATGTAGTAAAACGAAGATAAGCAAAAAGGCTCTGATTAACCTCCTCAGGTAAATGAATTCACTTTGCCTTTACACTGTTCACAAATAGACCTCATGTCCTAAACAGGTTAATGCAATGTTAATGGCATACACCATTAATTTTTCAAACTTAAGATGGAAGGGGTGGGGGGAGGGGGAGCGAGCAACACAAAATGTTAAAGTACGACTAGGAATACAGAGCTAGGAAATGTACCATCAAATACAGCCCCAACAGAGAGTGGTTCATAAGTATTCATATTCATGTGCAATAGTGAGCCTTACATCTGCAACACGAACATTACGATGATGCTAATTAGGATTAAAAAAAAAAAAAGATGGTGTTCTGCATATATGCACATGATAGCTGTTTCTATTGTTCAGCCCAGAAGGCTGCGTTCTCTTGGCGTTAATGTCGCAGATCTAAAGCTCGCTATTGTTGGTTTGGGTTAGCTGTAAGCCTGTCTGAAGAAAATCTAGAATGCACGAAATGTAAACGTGGAAACTCAGGACAATTCTCGAAACAAGTTGTTGCATTTTTGGCACATTTGACTGTATAATTACATCAATGACAGAATAGCAACTTGCTTGTGGGCACAAAAATGCAGTCTGAAACTTAATATTCGTTTGATGTAAAATAATATTTTCTAGGTGTTGAATCACATATTGTTGCCGGGGTGACAAGACCTTGTACTGTAAAACGAGGAATGTTCGCATGCATTTCAATTTTGTGAATTTCGCAATCGCCAAGATTCGCGAAATTAAAATGCATGCAAAAAGTCTTGTCTACACTACATGCATTGAAAGCCAGTGGCATTTTGGGAAAATTTCATGCCACAAAAAAGGCCGTCGGTTCCAATTCGCAAAAAGTTCATGCCGCGAACATATCATGTTTTACAGTATTTCATCTCTTGGTGAAAATTACTAATCAATAAAGTGATGTCATGTCCAAATCCTAGCTATCCTATCCTAAAAATGAAGCCACCATGGCAGGACAAAAGAATGATCCCATTTGCTATAATGCTTTGGCTGCCATTTTTTTTCGTTCTCCTGAAACATTCAACATTTTTTAGATACAAAGTTTGTCGCCCCAATAGCAATCTGGAGGATCAATAGTCATGCAACATACACATTGCAGTCATATTGGGATTGTTGATAACCACAAACTGTTCAGAGGTTTTGAAGTAAGTTGACTGCTGCGAGTAAAAATCATTACATTATGAGTGTCTCCGTAACTGAACAGAATACCCCGGCACCATTTCATGAAACTTGTCGGACCTGACAAGTTGTCACTCTTTGACAATTACCATAGCAACAGTCAGTGACCACAGGTTCTTAGCCAATCAAAACCAAGGATTTTACTGAAATTGTCAGAGACAGACAGCTTTCATGATATTGTAACCAGATGCTCAGGAAGAAAAAATCAGTGGTTACTTGTGCTACCATGCTACATTTAAACCATATTCCTGAACATCTGAAGTGTAAACCATCCAGGATGTACCTAGAACATTATAGGGTTAACTCTTCAATGTTTACAACATCAACAACAACAAAAAGAACTCACTTTATCATACATGATCACTTACCTGTTGTCCTATAAACTAATAATACCAAATAATACATTTGGCCGTGAGGAGTCACATGATTTCAAATTAGCCTAGGATCCCAGAGTCAGGGACAAACTGAAGGTAAACACAAAGAAGACTGAAAAATCTGAGCAATACTGTGTGTGAACAAAACAGTAAAATTTGACTTTGCTGCATCGTCTTTTCATTCAAGGTTCTGATGGAATAACTGCAGGGCTGCCAACATTCACAAATAAAAACTAGGGAGGATCGAAAGAGCAAGCAAAGAGATAGTTGTGTAAAACACGCATCTTGACGGGCAAAGCTACTTCCTAAATCAGGGCAGTCATCATTATTCGTTGTGAGAGGAAGATATATTTAAGCTTGCAGGGAGCTGTCTGAAGAATTTCAGAGACATGGCAGCAGCTCTGTGATTGATGTACAGACTGATCGCATTACTTTTAGTGTCATCTATTATCAGAACTTGACAGTAACTTTTTTCTCTGGTGGCCCATTTGGGCCACTAAAACATCTGAATCTAAAATTTTTGTGGTCCCAAGAAAGCAATGTGGTGGCCCAAAATAAATGGAAATATGAAAATTCATTTTGAATTTCAGTTGCCCAATTGGGCCACCAAAAGATAACCTTTTTTTAAAATTTGGTGGCCTGACATCAACTTACAGTGGCCCCAGGCCACCACTAATGCTGAGCCCTGATTATGAGGTCAGGGGCCTACACACATAAGATAAGGATCAAGGTCCTGCTGGCAATGATGGAATTTTTCCTTGGCTAGGGAAAAGTGCTTTGGTATCAATTTCAGAAGAGCATGCCCTAAGATCCATCCAACTTCAAAAACACTGACACTGTTGTCAAGAGTATCACAGAAGGTTTTTGTATCTTAGATGTATAATTCTACTTTTGAAAGACACTGAGAAATCCTGAAATGTGCCACAGGAATGTAAAACCTTCCCTGCATAGAGTTTGAATTAAAAAGCAGCATGATGTCTCCAACTTTGCTCTGACAATACGAAGTGTATCGAATGACCTTGCCCATTACCTTATCCACATACATAAAGAATGATAGCAAACAAATTGATATACCCTGAGCACATAAACATCTCATACCAATTTGTTGCGCTATCATTCATAACATACTGCAAACTCTTGTTCTTCAAAGTGTGATATCATTACATCTTAATTATGTTCATCCTTTTTTCATCTTTTTCAAAATGTCCTCTTTTGACATCCATCTAAAATGTGAAAGCAAACAAATACCAATGTTTGATTTGTTACACATACTACGTCCAGCATACCAGCATACGTCTTTCGAACTGTATTTCTTCTTGCCATCAAGTTTCCATGTGTCCCTTTACTGCCTTGGTCCTTCATGTGTAAGAAAGTTAATGTCTGCAAAAGTCTGTTGGCATCTCAACAACTGTTTCCTAAGGCTGCGAGGCATGACCATACCTGGTTAACTTCCAAAAGTTTGGCTGCAAAAACATCACTCCCCCTAGTCATCGTCACTATCGCTTATGCAGTTGTTCCGTTGAAAACGGTCGGACGATGATGATGATGCGGCTGGTTCATCATCTCCCTCCTCATCCTCCTCCTCCTCCTCCTCTCTCTCTTCTTGTTCGTCTCCCCCATCATCCATCTCTTCATCTTTATCCTCCGCTCTCAGAGATTGGCCTGATGATGAGCTCCCTGCAGTCTCTGTCCTGCACACATTGAATTATCAATATGAAAGGGAAATTGTCATCTTCTGATAACAATATGATAGTACAACAGGAAGAAAAAGAACACAGGCAAGGCAAAACAAAATAAAATGCAGAAAACCTTTTTTGTAATCTACTTTTCTTTAATGCCTATTAAAATTGCTTGAAAAATAAAACTCACACAGATATATCATGGTTAAAGATTATGTGAAAAAGGTGTTTATTTAAATTTCTTTCTAAGGGAAATAAAAACAAGGATGGATGTTTGAGAAAGTCAGACAGTGCTTATTAGAAAAGGAACTTTCACTAGTGCTTCAGTCATTGAACGTTTTCTATTGTTACAACATACAGAATAACACTTTTGTGAATCTGTGATCCATACGCTTAGATGATTGTGCTGTGGTACCATATTGATGAACAAATTCTGATGGAAACTAAACATTTCTTGATATGGGAAACCTCTTACAATGATAATCGGAAAACCATGACAATCATCTTGCCGTATCAGGTAACTCACCATATCAGAGTACGAGAAATATACAGAGTTGGGACCTGTAAAATCACCTTGTTGTAAGAGGGTTTGTCAGATATCCAACCTCCTTCAACAAGGTTCCATTGCAATTCATGAGTAGGCCATCCATAAAATTCATTTTGATCCATGACTTCAGGCATTTATTTATTTTTTAAATATTTTGAACCATAATTTACTCAACTATACCATCATGCTCTATTCCATGCTCAAAGCTTAAATGATTATTTTGTACATCACATTCTTCACTGGGCAAATAGCAACATTGGTATCAATGTGCTTTGACTCTGATCCTATTACAGATGACCTGAGAATTATTTGATGTATTCCCTTGTCACACCACTATTCTACATATCCCAAATACATGAGGCATTTTATATTATAACAGATTTTAACCTCTAGGCACACCTTATCCCCCTTTCCATGGCTGGATTTTCTCAAAATGTCAGTTAGTCACTATGATATACTTGTTTTGCATACTTGGTTTAAAAAAACAACAACAACAAAACTTTCAAGTGGCTGAATACACACAGTGGAAAAAAAAAATGGGTGGACTACAGTGGACTCCCATTATAACAAAGTCCTCGGGACCGGCAGTTTTCCTTCGTTATATCGGAATTTTGTTCTAACCGAACAAATAAACAAAACAGCAAAGAGAGGATAATTTTGCGGCCTGAATTTTCATCTCGTTGTAACCGGAAATTTGTTATGACTATGTTCGTTATTACGGGAGTGCGCTGTACCTGAAACATAATTCTCGAAGCACTTCTTATGAAGAGGCATGCAATGAAACTTGCCTGTCTAGATCTTTACTGCTGCTGGGGCCATCTTCAGGGTCCTCATTCTCCTTGCCCGATGATGTCGAAGGCACTTTTGTGAAAAACATGGAGACAGATTTCTGCCAGTCTGGTGTTGGTTGAGGACATACCGTATTCCCACCTCCGTAACGGTCCTTCTTTCCTCCTGTAAGGTCGAAGTAGACATAGAGTGGCATCAGTATAAGAGAAAGAGATTTATCTTGCTAAAGCTTGAGGAAAATACAGGTGACTCCCATTATAACAAAGTTTTGGGGACCAGCAGTTTTTTGTTGTATCAACTTTTCATTATCATTTAATAACCCAACAAATAAAGTATATAAAGATATATAGATAAAAACTTTGGAACCTGAATTTTTACTGCATTGTACAATGCAACAAGAATTTTTGTATTATTAAACTGTGTTTGTTACAATGGGAGTGCAGTGTATGAAAACAATCAAACAAAGCAGGGTGCTTGCTATGAACCCACTTTTGTGATTGGCCCACGTGACTTTAACTCACTGTAGCCGTAATACAATGAAAGGGCACTTGCCTGTTCATGTGGGGCTCTTGCCCATACATCCAACTAGGCAAATTCAAAATAAAATCTTCTGTAGTGTCCTTGAAAGTGTATGTACAAGATGTATGTACACTAAGTCAACTCCACAATCATGCAATGCATGTACTGTATATTGGAATGCTACTAAAATGAAGGGTTATACAAAGCAAATTTTGCAAAAGATAAGCCCTTATAAACAATGGCAAGCTAGCTGCTGGGAACTGAAAAAAAAAACCCACCCCAACAACAACAGTTGGGAACATGAAAGGTAAGAACCCTGGACAAGTACAGTGGGTTGGCTCATAAAATGAAAGTGCTTCTCCGATGTAGAAGTTACGTAAAATAAATAATTTTGACAAACAATACCTTGGGCTTTCAATTTGCAGTGAAACAAGTTGTGAAGAACCTCACATGCTTAGTTTAGTCTGATATTAAACATTTTATCAGCACAGCTACTTCAAAGACAAGTTCAAGCTACTTAACTGTATTATTTGAAATTAATTGCTGCAAATATGATAAAATGATATTTCACTGCATACCAATAATAAACTTTTGAAATAAAAGCTTTCATTTCATTGAAAATTCATACAAACTAATTGAGATATGACTGCTCTTTCTTTAGGTTCTATGAATTGTTACAAAATTTACCAGAACTCTGAAATATTCATTGCCAAAAAATATTCATAAAACTGTCATTTCCTTGACTCTCTACTTTATGTGTACCAAGTCTGTAATGGTTCTATTCTAGCAATGCATAAAATGGGAGGTATGAGTTATGTGATGAATTTAAATATATTGATAAAAGAAAGTTAGTATAAAGATGAAACAAAATTATAGAACTGAAGACAAAGTGAGTGGTTCTTAAATAGTGTGATTAAATGCATAAATCACACTTGTCTCTGTCACAACAAACTGTGAGAGAAGCTTGTGCTCTGCTTGCACAGTGTTTGTCCTTGTGTGTATTTCAATAACAGATTTTCATCTTGCATTAATAGATCATCATAACTATAATCCTTAAAAAACTGACACAAACCTGATTTGGGAGACATCAATGAAGAGCCTCCAGTAGGTGCCAATGCCTTTCTTGGTGCCTTGGCTGCAACAGCTGGAACAGAAAAAAAAAATCAACACAAAATTGCTATGAAAATTTTTGAAATAAAACACACACACACACAAAAAGAGAATATCCCTTATAAGGACAGTGCCAAGCTCATGTTATTTGGAAGATCTTTAAGAAGTACACACATACACCTGCAAGGAGGTCACTATATCCTTGTCTGTGACTGGCCAATGTGCTGACATTCATGTTCAAGGATTAAGTAAGCCATTTGCTTATCTGTGTGATATTTCTGTGTTTTGAAAGCAAACTCTAAAGACATAGCATGGCTATAATATACACTGTATGCGAAGACATAATCAACTGCAGTCATGGATTTTATCAAAGTACATAAATTATGTGCATGATATTTGTCTACTTGTGCATTCCTTGTAAATTATCAAGCACACTGCAATTGTATTGACAATAGTAAAACATTGGCTGCACACACGCATGTACAAACTTAAGAATCACTACCCGGTACTATCAGTAAACATCTCCCTATTTCTTTCTTTCTTTCCTTCCTCCCTTCCTAACTTCCTTCCTTTCTTCCTTTATTTATTCTTTATTTTTTTCATTTTTATTTTTTTTTTTTAGAGCTGTGATATACAAATTCATGTTAATGAGTAGTGCCAGGAGTGTTTGGCTCATAGACTGTTAAAAGCATGCATCACAGGCATCATATGTACATCTTTCACCATTGCGACACCTAGTGTACACGGCATCTTCGCTATGTTTTTATTTTCGCAAATTTCACAAGCTGGGTGCTATTCGCGAATCTAAAAGCTCTGATCCCAACATGAATACATGTGTCATGCATTCATGCATACATGTATATTTCTCCATTCATTATTGTTCTCCATGATCGTCAATTTAACCACTCACAAAATTCTCAGGAAGTTCCAATTTGCGAAAAATTAGACTTGCTAAACTATGCAAGTCCAGCATATTTGTACAATATGGCATACCAGTCTACAGTATTACAATTGAACAATTTTTACTTTCACATCCAAAAATGCACACAAACATGTACTTGCAGATCATTTATATTGAAAAACTGACTGCATTAAAGCAAGGTTGTAATTTCAATTAACATCATAATCAACATATTAGGGGTAGACTGCATAGAACATCTAGTGGTGTGTAGGGTAAAACCCCCAGCATTCGGTCATTTAAGCTTCTCTGCAATATTTTTTTAAACTAAAATAATACATGCATACATCATATTTTACAGTAATGTATGTGAAATATATCAAATTTCTTTACTCTCAATTTTCATTTTGTTAGATATCTCACAGAATTTCACAAAATCCCCAAAATATATCACCTTGAAAATCCCCCAGAATACAGTCATCGCGATCAGAATTCGGTCACGATATGCGCGTTCAAGGCAGCTGAAAAATGCGCCGCGTACTACCTTGTTGGCACAAAATTGCATCGGCGACATTGCGGAGCCCGTTGGTGACCGAATACTGGGGATCAGCACTTGCATTCAACCCTTGTACATTGAGTCACTGCATCGGCACGGACGGAAATTTTGTTTAACACCAATTCTTTTGCGTTTTTGAGGATACCATCACACTCCGACCTTGCGATAAGCAAGAAATCCCGCAAGAGAACGGTGTATTTCTCGATTTTTAGCGCTTTTTCAGCAACCCATACTCTTAAAACTGGGCTTAATCCGCGCGCGCTTTGGGAAAGTCGCACCGATTCCTCACTTTTGACGGTGAAATTTGGGATTTTGAAAGGATTTTTGGAAGGGACTAAGGGACTTTCCTGTTATGAATGAGTGTGCAAGTATGTGAATTGATGTGATTTGCGTGTGTTGTGACAGCAGTAGAACTTACTGGCTGGTGATTAGTGATAAGTGTCCAAATTCCAGTAGGTGACCGAATACTGGTACTCTTACCCTACTTTTCCTTTAGGGTGAGGTTACCCGTATTTGGTCACCTACCAGAATTTGGTCACTTAGTATCACTAATCACAAGCCAGCAAATTTTATTGTCACAACACATGCAAATCACATAATTTCACATACTGATATTACTGACATCATGTGACATGGCATTATCGTTCACAACAGGAAAGTCACCTCCAAAAATTCATCAAAAATCCCAAATTTCGCCATCAGAAATGCAGAATCATCACAACTTTTCCAAAGCGCACACGAACTACATTGTAAGTCCAGTGTTAAGAATTAGGGACACTGAAAAAAAAAAAAGTTCGATTTTATATGGTATCCGCACAGGTAACGTTAGAGTAAAACCACCAATTTTTGGACACAATCATTTAATGACAAAAATGGTATCCCGGGGTACCAAACAAAAATCAGCCATTTTGTTGAATTTTTTTTTTTTTTTTTTTTAAAGGTTGTACCGTACCCTGGGTGCCAAAAGAGAAAATCATTTTGGTGCTGGAGCTAGCGCATGCTAGCCACTGCACGGCACTGCACGGCACTGCACTAAAACACACGCTAGTGGTATCGCAGCTTCCATGCACGCATATGCAGTGGCATGGGAATGACTATGTACACGCACACACACAGTGCATGCACTTTTCTCTGTCTGTCCTCGAGTGGACGTGAGGTTACCCGGGGTACTACGGTACCCCGGGGTAACGCGTGATGCATCATTTATAGATTTCATATATGATATCAGATGTGAGATTTGAGATGGATGAGAAGTGAAGAGGAGCCCTCATGAGCACAGCAGGGACTCACGGAGGAAGCCTCTTGAGTACCCTGAGCTGCAGCCGAGGTGCTCATGAGGGCGAGAGTGCCTTCTTTCTTGCGAAAAGGAGCCCCCCTTTAGGTTAGTTTGCCCTCATGAGCGGATTTCCCAGACTGGGGTAGGGTCATATGTTCCCAAGACTTCAAAAAGTAGGCCTATTCATTTAGGCTATTAAAGGTCAATTCACAGGTTCTACACAGGACACGCTGAGATGAGCTGACGTATTTTTACACAAGCATTGTGAGATTCTTTTAATAGTTTTATTTGTACTTGTAGGGATATTCCAAGCCAAGGTAAAAACGCTGATGTCCCCTGGGGGCATCAAGTACAATTATGCCTTATATTATTTGTTTTGATTTTTAGCTTTAGGCGTTGTAGTTTGTTTGTTCATTCATAACAGTGGTCATCAGTGACATTAAATCACCCCCATGGCCGAACCAACATATATCCGGGTCTAATGGGACTACAGCCAGGATAAGCAAGCAGACAGTGGCAAGAACATGATTTCATATTCTGCAATTCTTACCTTTCCTTGCCGAGTTATCTGCCTTTGTTCTGACCATGATGTATCTTGAAGATGCGGAACTGATTTAGAAGATGCGGTGCGGCACTCGTTCGATAGGTAAGCAGAAAGCAATGCCGTTTGAAGTCGATATTCGACAGTGAATGAAGTAACATACAAGTTACTGCGTAGTTTAGTTTCACCACATAGAGCTAAGGTGCACCATGTACCACTAGACTATGCACGGCCGACGGACGTACACACGTACACACAGGAAGACTTTGGCGCGCGGACCCTTAGATCTTGTGAATTTCCCGCGTTTCGGTCAAACACTGACGCGTTGGCATAGTCTCTTACCCAGTCGTCAAATTGAAATACAAGCTTGTAGTTACTAAAAATCGCATCTATGTTTGAGTACTAGTAAAAGGCGATAGCGAAAATTTTCATAATTACAATAAAATTCAATATTACATTGTTTAATGACATAATAAAGAATGTTAAACAACAACAACATGTAATGTGAATTGAGTGAATTATGGACCTACTGTAGAACACATCAGTAAAAGTTTGGAGAAAATCAGATAATCTGTTCAAAAGCAATGAATTTTTAGGGAATCTGCGCAGTCACTGCTGGATGAGACTATTATAGTGTATGACGTCACATGCGTAGAACGATATAAGGAAAATATAATGCGAATTTCATAAAAAGAGAAAAAGAAAAAAAAAAGAGAAAAAGCCAAGTGCACAAAAGTTATTCCTCGACTTTTCACTGACGTACTAGTATATTAAGGGTAATATTATTCCCCTTTCCTTCTGGAAGAGGGAAGTCAAGTGTTCTTTTATTATGTCAGAAAAGTGAAAATATGTTGAATTTTCATTTGCTTTATAGTGTTGTACACCGTGTGACATCACAAGCGGTAGTCTTCGGATCCAGCAGTGAGTGAGCAGAAACTTCAAAAATTCATAGCTTTTGAACGGATTGTCCGATCTACTAATCAATCTATATGTGTTCTACTACTATTGTTGCATTCACTCAATCCACATGTCTATAAAGGTGAACTTGCCCTTTAAGTTTCTGACTATTCTCATTCCATACATTTTAAAGGACAAGTCCATCCTCATAGGTGATTGAATGAATGCAGCAATATCTAGCAGGCGCGCCGGAAGCAGTTTTGGATTGGGGGGGCAAATATTGGAGGGGGCTCACTTTAGACCATACATATGTTACACAATATACACACACACACACACACACATACACACACACACACACACATCTATATATATATATATATATATGTGTGTGTGTGTGTGTGTGTGTATGCATATAAAGTGGCGTACGATGGGTCGAAACATTGGGGGTGGGCACCTTGTGGAAAAGTAATTTTGACGGTGTGTATGCTTGTGCGTGTGTGCGTGCGCAATAATGGGACTACAATACATTACGGAGTGTGATACATTCAACAACGCAGTCATTGAGGAACATTGTAAGTTTTCCTTACATGGATTATGGAATGACGGTGTGAAACCACAACTTATATACTGTCAGCAACATCAGGAGAATTGCATAACAATAAAATGCGAGCGAGCGGAGCGAGAGAGCTTGAAAATTTTGACATTTTACAGTCCAAAAACTGCCGTTTGTAGCTATATCTTTCGCTTTGGAAATTAAGGGGGGGGGGGTATCGGGCGCAACTGCTGGCAATTACTGGCTGCAACATTAGGAGAATTATATAACCATTCAATGCGAGCGAGCGAAGCGAGCGAGCTTGAAAATTTTGACATTCTACAGTCCCAAAACTGCCGTTTGTAGCTATATCTTTCGCTTTGGAAATTAATGGGGGGCGCATCGGGCGCAACTGCCGGCAATTGCTGGCAGCAACATTAGGAGAATGGCATAATGATTCAATGCGAGCAAGCGAAGCGAGCGAGCTTGAAAATTTTGTCATTCTACAGTCCCAAAACTGGCGTTTGTATCTATAACTTTCGCTTTGGAAATTAATGGGGGTGCATCGGGCGCAACTGCCGGCAATTACTGGCAGCAACATTAGGAGAATGGCGTAATGATTCAATGCGAGCAAGCGAAGCGAGCGAGCTTGAAAATTTTGACATTCTACAGTCCCAAAACTGGCGTTTGTAGCTATATCTTTCGCTTTGGAAATTAATGGGGGCGCATCGGGTGCAACTGCCGGCAATTACTGGCAGCAACATTAGGAGAATGGCATAATGATTCAATGCGAGCAAGCGAAGCGAGCGAGCTTGAAAATTTTGACATTCTACAGTCCAAAAACTGCCGTTGTAGCTATGTTTTTCGCTTTGGAAATTAAGGGGGAGGCGCACCGGCCTCAACTGCTGGCAATTACTGGCTGCAACGTTAGGAAAATGGCATAACGAATAAATTTGACGATTAATTTTGACATTTTACAGTCCCCAAACTGCCGTTTGTAGCTATATTTGTTTTTTCGCTTTGGAAATTAAGGGGGGGGGGGGCGGCCCAGGCGCAACTGCTGGCAATTACTGGTAGCAACATTAGGAGAATTGCATAACCATTCAATGCGAGCGAGCGAAGCGAGCGAGCTTGAAAATTTTGACATTCTACAGTCCCAAAACTGGCGTTTGTAGCTATATCTTTCGCTTTGGAAATTAATGGGGGGCGCATCGGGCGCAACTGCCGGCAATTACTGGCAGCAACATTAGGAGAATGGCATAATGATTCAATGCGAGCAAGCGAAGCGAGCGAGCTTGAAAATTTTGACATTCTACAGTCCCAAAACTGGCGTTTGTAGCTATATCTTTCGCTTTGGAAATTAATGGGGCGCATCGGGTGCAACTGCCGGCAATTACTGGCAGCAACATTAGGAGAATGGCATAATGATTCAATGCGAGCAAGCGAAGCGAGCGAGCTTGAAAATTTTGACATTCTACAGTCCAAAAACTGCCGTTGTAGCTATGTTTTTCGCTTTGGAAATTAAGGGGGAGGCGCACCGGCCTCAACTGCTGGCAATTACTGGCTGCAACGTTAGGAAAATGGCATAACGAATAAATTTGACGATTAATTTTGACATTTTACAGTCCCCAAACTGCCGTTTGTAGCTATATTTGTTTTTTCGCTTTGGAAATTAAGGGGGGGGGGGGGCGGCCCAGGCGCAACTGCTGGCAATTACTGGCAGCAACATCAGGAGAATGGCATAGCGATTGAATGCGAGCGAGCGGAGCGAGCGAGCTTGGAAATTTTGACATTTTACAGTCCAAAAACTGCCGTTTGTAGCTTTGTTTTTTTCGCGTTTATTCATTTATATACATATCTTTCTTATTTTATCTATTTTTATTTATTTGTTTATTTATTCATTTTTTTTTGGAGGGGGGCTTTTTGGGGGGGCAAAAATGCGTTTTGCCCCCCCACTTTTTGGATTGGGGGGGCGGCCGCCCCCCCTGCCCCCCCACTTCCGGCGCCTATGATATCTAGAACACATCAGTGAGATTTTGATGAAAATCGGACAATCCGTTCAAACGTGAAGAATTTTTTACGTTTCTGCTTAGTCAATGCTGGATGAGAAGACTACTACAGCTTGTGATGTCTCATGTGTACCGTGATATACCAAGGAGGTGGCCACCTCCCTGCTATAAAGTATCTGTTACGAATAATGTGGTACATGTATTGCAGGGGTGTATCCAGGATTTTTTCTGGGGGGGGTCGTAATCAAAATTTTTGGACCTTTACCTTTGCGAGGGAGCGGAGCGACCGAGCGGGGGGAGGGTGTGGGAGGGGGGTGTCCCCCCTCCCACGGTAGGGAGTTTTTGAATTTTATATCATAAAATGGGGCCATTTGGTGCATACAAAAGTGACTTTTTCGGCATGGCAGTGCGGCTTAGAAATAAGGTAAATTATGGCATATTAAAACTAAGTTACGAAATTTACGAGGTTTTTGACAATTTGCTGGAACACCGGTCACTTTTTTTCCCTGTTGTAGGCCTATATAGAGTAAAAAGCCCTCAAAAAACAAAAATGTCTTTTACAAAAAGTGGACCTTTTGAAAATTTGGGGGGTCGTACGACCCTCCCGACCCCCCTTGCATACACCCATGTATTGTTAGGCAGAACAGTGAGGCCAAACAAGCAGATATTGGTAGAAGTTGAATCCAGAAAGCAAAGAATGGAAAACTTATTATAACAATTACTATCGAAGTTTATTGCATTTTCCAAAACTTCAATGGCCGTCACAATCACATAAGTATTATGTGACGAGGACATTGTCATTGCGGCCTCACAATAGTCTGACTTGTTTGTTCATTAAAAAAAAAAAAAAAAGATATCTAATAAACGTGTGTTTTTTTTTTTTTTTTTTTTTTTTCAATATGGACAGGAAGGTGTCACCTCCTGTACATATTCACAAACAACATTGTAAAGCCGAATGCCCCGTCCTATGGCGCAAACTATTAAATGGAAACTGATGCAAACTGATGCAAACTATATGCAAACTCAATGCAAACGAACGCAAACTATTAATTAATGCAAATTAATACAAACCGTTAGGGGTGAAAATTAGGGAGAATAAGCCAGTTCGGAGATAGATCATGTGCACATGGGTACAGATGAAATGACCTTTCATTTTTCTCAGTTGGTTCACCACTTCACTTTGCGACTTAATGCATCAGCTTGCCCAACATAGCAATTTATGGAACTCGTATTCAAATAAAGAACGAACCTGTTATAGATGAAGTGACCAGAATGGTTCGTCGTAGTCAACACTTTGGGAAGCATCCATTGTGCTGTTTTGAATACATTATCGTTTTCGTTTTCGTTTTTCTTTTTTCTTTTTTTTTTCTGTTAACATTGCCAAATACTTGGCAGGATTGCTGTCAGGTGGATGTACTGTCAGGCACCATTTATAAGGATTACATGAATAATCATAGCATTACAGATGCTTATCTCAGTGAATTTAAAAACTAGTCTGTCTCTCAGTACAAAATTAATGACCTTTTTCTGCTCATGTTCAAACTGCCGGAACCCCGAACTGGCTTATTACAGCACGTTGACCTGGCTCTTCGTAGGCCACTTAGTCGTCTCGAAACAGATATCAATCAAGTAAATCCATCCTATCGAAGAATGGCTAAAGTCACGTTTACTTCAGTTTTTCAAGCATCTCACCTCAACAGTCAACTAAAACGCGGAAAATCATTTGTATTGAAACATGGAAATATTTTTCACCAAATCTAATGTCGGGTAGATTTTATTTTGTTTTCAAAATGTAGAAAATGTAGAACAAAATGATTAATGATTCTTTGAAGGCCGAAATACTAATTAATGACTCAACACGAACTCCAAGACACAACGCTATCCTATAGAAAACCACCTAAATCGATTCTAAATATCGGAAAATGACATCCCGAGTCCAAGAGACAACGTTATCCTATGTGAAACTGACCTAAATCGATTACACAGTGTAATATCGGAAAATGACACCCCGAAATCTTAATTAATGCAAACTTCAAGACACAATGTTACCCTTTGTAGAAATGACCTGATTCGATTACAAATATCGGAAAATAACACCCCAATATATCTAAAAAATCTAGATATTTGACAACCTAGGTCTCACGGAAAGTTGGTACAATCAAGCATCAAATCTCACTCTAGCAGAAGCAAAAAATTAGTTAGCGCCAGATTAAATGAAAATTATAAGGAAAAGTGGCGCAGTGATGTATAGAAGAAATTTTAATCCCCAATGTTTGCACTATCGAATTTTCAAGCAGGAGCTTTATTTTAAGAAATACCTCCAAAACTGGAATGATTCGCAGGGAAATTTTCAATCAAATTCCGTTGTGCTAATCACAAATTCCCAACAGTTTCTGGAAGATATTCAAATACTTTAAAGGGATCGTATAGTTTTGGTTGAGACCAAATTTCAGGTTTCTAACATTTTTGGTGAGATAATGAGAAACCTCTTATGAAATATGAAAGAGCATGTGATTCTACGAGGAATTCAACGTTTATCTGATGAATTTTTTTTTTTTGAAATGGCTGAGATATCCAAAAAAAGAAAAGAAAAAAGAGCGATTCCAATAAAGTGTGGGACCCACAATACGATCGCTTTGTTTTACTTTGTTTTTGGATGTTTCAGTCATTCCCAAAAAAGCGTTCATAAAAGCGTTATTTGAACATGTTTTGAGATTATTATGTTTTTTACATTAAAAAAATAGATTTTTCCTTTTTTCATAATCATTGTATGTAATTCATTTTTTCCTGTTCTTGTGAACACAAAGTGGAAATGAATTCAGATCAATTCAATCAAAGTAACGATGTGATTTATTTTGGGGGGCCCAGGTAATACAAGCTGCGTAGGCTCCCCCCTTTGACTCTTACATAAATGCTCTTCTGTTGCTATGTATAATGCTATTGTATAATCATTGTAAGTCAATTATGTTAGTTTTTGTGTTAGCCAACACAAAGGGGAAATAATTTCAAATCGAATATAATCAATCAATCAATCAATCAATCAATCAATCAATCAATCAATCAATCAATCAATCAATCAATCTCCTAGACGGTGCATTTTGTTTTACCTATTGTTGTGAACAAGCATTCATGAAAGTATTAACATACAAATAAGTCAATTATCAATATTGATATTACCTATTATTCCATCGTTTCGGCACAGTAATTGGCAGATATTATAAAGAAAATTGATCTAACGCGCTCGGTAGTTTGCGTTACACGATCTGTTAAACTGGTTTGCTGGACTTTGAATAGTCGAAAGTTGAAAGTTCATTTTACTCAACAACCCATACTCTGGCTTTCAGAGTCCAATTTAAAATCATATGTCACGTTATTACTTCAACAATACAGAGTTGCAAGTAACTTTAAGTTTATACAAACAACTATAATAAAGTAAATAAGAGTGAAATACGATTGGTGAACAGAAACAAAGAAGAATGTACAGAAACATATGCTTTATATAAACGATATAGTGAACAAGAAAGGAAGGAAAATATGACGACAGATGAGAGGGAGAGAGAGAGAGAGAGGGGATAAATAAAGAGTACGAGGTAACAGTAAGGACACAAAGCTGATGACAAATTCCTTGGACAAATTAACAAAAGAAATATGAGTAACATATAATTGAGAGAAAAAAAAAAGAGAAAATTAAAAAACATAAAACCGTACAGAAAAATGTGCACTTTTTCAAAAAATAAAATTTTGTGAAATTCTCTTTGTAATTTCCTTACATTGTTCTATGCATGTGACATTGTACATTGTAGTAGTCTTCTCATCAAGCAGTGACTGCACATAATTATACAGAGACTTGAAAAATTCATAACTTTTGAACAGATTGTGTGTTATTCCTCAAACTTTCACTGATGTGTTCTACTTATATTGCTGCATTCACTCAATCCACATGTATATGAAGGTGGACTTTTCCTTTAAATAGACCCTTCACCAGGGCCACATTTCATAAGAGATGTTAGGAGAGCCACTCTTGCTGGAATGGCAACTTCCGATAACAGCCAATCATGAAGCTGAATTCTTGTCATATATGGCATTAATTGCCATTCCATTAAGTGAGAGTTGCTATTACATCATCTTCTTATGAAGGAGTCCAGAACTGAATTAAACTGAATTGACAGGAAATGTTTCCTCTATTGGCAATTACCACAATTTTAATATTCACATGATTAGTAATGCTGCTGGAACCAAGAAAGAAATGCAATGAAGGCAAGTATATGTAGTGTTGTGAGAATTATTGACACAATCAATATGCTTTATTACACAGTTGGACGGAAAGTGAGTTTAACATGGTATACTCCATCAATCACACGGAAGAGACATATTCACCATGTAGGCCTACATGAAAGTTTACACAGTGCAAATCAGTTTGAAATAAATGCTCTTTAAGTGCTACACATATCTGGACAAATACAGCCCCATGTCACAAACACCTACACATGGAATTTGTTTATTTGTCTGCTTTGTTTGTTTGTTTGTCTTTTGTTTTTGTTTGTTTTTTGTTTCAGCACATTCATTAACATTCAAAATGAGGGGGAAAATCACATCCAGGTTGGAAGCTGTTCTTCAACATAAAATTTGACGAAATATTAGGCCTATGTGAATATTCAACTTCATATCAATGAATGACGAATTCTAAAAAATGAATGTCCTCACACACACACATGCACACACACACATACATATATATGCACAGATATATAGATCGACATTGGCTACAAAAGTTACTAGCATGTGTAAAAATGCTGTAAATTATCACTACCAGTACTTTTGACTCTTGATTGTATTTGCCTGAAGTTTTATACCTCAAGACGCTACACTGTAAAACAAATAGAAAGAATAAAAATAAAAGAAGCAATGATACACAGAAAACAATGTTGTTTGTGACCTGTCACCCCTACAGCCTGATAAACAATCAAACATTTATTTGTCGACTTTGGCACTTACTAAATGGTCCTCATTCTATGCCCACCATTATCATGATTTGCCCATAATCATCCCACCCCCCAACTCGGGTGGTCATAGAGAAACCATATACATATGCTTGTTAGAGATTCTTAGACACACCCCCTTAAGGATGGAAACTGGTTGGGATTTTGACCTCCTTTTTGTGGGCTTTTGGAAGGGGTGCCATCAAAATTACCCCCATCACAGGTTTTTGGAAAGGAAGCTAGCAAAGCAGTGTGCCATATATACATGCAGTACATGTGGCAAAATGTCCTGCGAAAAGAATGCCAGCCTGACATGATTTGTAGCAAAACATGCACAGTACTTATATTTGGGAAAATCAAATTAAACATCAAGAGGCCCCACTATCCCTATTTTGGAATTTTTCGGGGGTTTGAAACTAACCCTATTTGGGAACCTTTTTCAGGATTGTTCACAAAAGATTTGAAAACTACCCCTAATTGAACTATATTTAGGGAAAATAACTAAAAGAATGCCTTTTAAAAAAAATTTCCATGATTATTTTTTCCATGAATTGAACCCCTAAAACATACTCCTTTTCCCGAAAAAATTGTGAACATGCATGCAGTACAGATGACCACCTGATTTATTGTATTCCTACAAACTTCCAACAAATACGGTAAAACATGGTACAAATTGACCATCATCACAACGCATTCTTGAGAACAGGACCTATCAGTTTCAAAGTTCAAATGTAAACAAGCACACAGAAAAGTTATTGACTTTATTGCAGTAGGGCAATTTAGGCTGTCATAACTACATGTTTTGAAAAGTGTTACATTTTCAGACAAGTCCTACAATTTGGAATTCAGACAGGATGTATCTATGTCATCAAACATTGGCAAATGATTATGCCATTTTCACCTATATTACCTTACTTTGCCATTTCTCAGCTTTTTATGTCAGCAACTTTTATAATGACAGTTTCCTTATAATGCCCAATGTCATACTTACAGAACACAATCAATTATACAAGTATTGTAATTATGAAGTCAGTCATATAACACCAACTTACAAACAGTATTTACTGTCACAGTGGAGATTTTTGCGTGAGTAATTTTTCACACTTGGTCAGGTAAAATGAATTTTGCATGTCAGTGTTTCATTTCGCGGAATCAAGACATTATTTACTGGAACATATGGCAAGTAAAAATATTTATGTGATTTCATTTTTGTGCTAGTTTCTGTTCAAAATGCATGAAAATTTCCACACTGCAAAAATTTTCACTTTTACAGTACATTTTTGCATGTGAAGATGAGACCACTGGTTCCTTCAAACTCTCATATATTGTATTGGTAAACAAGTAAAGTTTATGACTTTCACTATCCATACATTAATGACAAGGCTTTCATCAAATATTACATCATGAAATATTGATCTCCAGCTAGTCAAAGGAAAAGGGAGATTGAAAAGAAATACAATTGTATCTGAATTAATGATTGAGAGTGGTTTTTAACCTCTTGAGACCACCATAGATATGCTTGCAGTTATTGAAAGAGTTATTCATTTCCCCTAAGAGAAATGTTGCAGCATTCATCCAATGACTAATGAACACTTGGCTTTGTAACATTATTTTCAGCATCATTAACCATGTTTTCTACAAATCATGAAGTCCTGTTTCATTTTTTCTTTCTTTGTTTCTTTTCAAGGTTCAGCTGTTCAAGCAAAAAAATTCACACGGAAATACTGGCTAACAGATATGCACTGCATCTCATTCTAACAGAGTCAGAATGAAAAGATGAATTCCAGAGTCTCCTGTTTTTACATCACATCACATGGAAATGTTAAGTGATTTTCTTTCTATCGAGAAGTATTATCACTTTAGAATGGCATACATGTTATTAACATCATTAACATAGTACTTGTGCCAGTCTGCACCTTCCAAAATAAACACATTTCTATGCCAGCACAAATAAGGATGACGGCAGTGAAACCTATGCAGATCAGCACAAGATAATAAAGTCAAAAGTGGTATCATACTATAATTGCTGAGAAAACATAGCAGAGAGCACCGTTTTGAATTCCATAAATCATGCAGCTGGCACCACTATCTCTTTAAATGAATGCTAACAAGACCAGGTATACCGTTGGAAAAAAAAATGTTGGTTTCTATCATTTTTTCATGTATTTTCACAGCCTTGCCTTTGAACATGAGCTATGAATGTTATTGAGCTTTGATATGACAAACGCCAAGATCACAGCTTTAATGATATAGAGCATCAGATTTACTGACATATAATTTTAGTAAAAAAAAAAAGTATATACAAAATACTTCTTCACGCCCCATGAGACAAAATCCAAGTTGATACTTGAAAAATTGGATCTGATTTTCTGATCTTCATGAGAAAGATTGACAGTGTTCACATTCATCTATTTAGAACCAAGCTAATTTGCCATCTTTCCTGCAGTGAAATGAATTTTTTAAATAATGTTTCCACAATTATACACATCAGTGATATACAAATTCTCCTTCTATGAGATCATGTACAAGTATATACTCTTGGATATTTTGTTCACATATAATCTATCCACAACATTTTATCACTGTACACACAGTCACAACATAATTTGGAAAATCTATTAAAGTTCTCTGGGGGTTTTTTTTCAAAGCATTTGGACTTATCACACATCTTTGGCATATCAATTCTTTTGTGTGGCTGGATGTTCACTGATAGAGGTGATAGATGGTATGGATGACCAAGGTGATATATGAGCACCACTTTGTGCAATTGTAAAATTGACAAAATTTAAGTTTACAAGGAATAAAGCTATGTTGCACAAACATTTGTTTAACTCTAGCTACATATATATGTGTGTGTGAAGTTTGCACCATAGCTTTAGCAATTTCTCTTTGGACTCAAAACTTGTCAAAATCTGGAAGAATGTGATAGATAGCAGTAAATAAACAATCATATAGCTTCACACACAGTGGACGGATGGCATTTGGAGTAACATCATTTACATACAAGACTAGAATACAAAATGTGACAAGCAAATTTTAGTCTACAACACTTATGTGTTTGGAATTGTTGCAATATGGACTCAGAAACCAGTGACAGAAGAAATCTTTAAAGAATTCAAGCCCAGTTATACATTGTCTGATAAGATAAAATCAGGTGAAAATTTAGGAAGTCATGAAATTATGAAGTTTCACCCATTTCTGCAGAAAATGACGAAAATGTAATGCTTCTGTTATTAAAGGGTAAAACATGATGTTATTACTGGTTGAATAACATAAGAATATTGATCACTAAGATATATTAGGATTTGAGACTGGGGCATAAATATGTTTGAATGAAAAACTGGAAATGTCAACAGGGGACAGGGGATGACATCATCACTTCACTATTTGCATATTCATATCGACTGTTCAAGAAGTGTTTCCTGAAAAATTAGCAAAACTTCAAAATGTCATAACTTCCCTATCATATTTTTTCATCTAATATTGATCCATTTTCATTGTCATGCTGGAAAATTTTACTACTTCTTTTCAGACTAACTTTCAACTGCACTGGAATTCCCCTTTAAGCAGTGCCAAAAGAAAAGAATTCCATTGAACCCACCTTTGTTGCTGTTACAGGTGGAATTAATGTACAGTGCTTGATGAAGAACCTGGCAGTGACTGACCATAGCAGTACAGATCAGAAGGCTCTTATTTACCAGGGAGGTGAGACATCTCACCATCCTGTAATTACCCAGGCACAGTATTCTTATGGTAGTGTAAATGTACAACATTATTCTGACTTAACACAGGATGGACATGTGGTGTGCTCAGAAATTTTGTCTGATTCCTCATACAAGCTCCCATTCAGAAATTGATTTACTGGTATGAAAAAATGAGGAATGAATACTGTATACCCAATATATTTAGTGAGTCTAAATTTTTGTGAATCAGGACTTCCCGACGAGTGGTTAAATTTGTAATTGTGGAGCACTGTACCGAACGGAGCAATGAATGCATGTATGTCACATTCATATCGGGAGCAGAGTCAATATCTTCACGTGTCTTTTAATTTCACAAACAGCACCTGACTCGCGAAATTTGCGAAAATAAAAGCCTCACGAAATATTTGGCGTATACAGTATATGCTTTCTGCTGGCATCTTGTTCTTACCATTATGTACCCATTTCCTAAGGAATACGTAAGCATTCATCAATACACTGTGTTGCTGGGAATTACATTGTTGGCCACTTCCTGCTATCAGACCTTCAAATTGAGTACACATATGAATAACAAATGAACTAGATCACCATGCAGAAATAAAAATGTGCTGTCTAGGTTCCTTGGTAAGTGCTGAAACTAACAGTAAACAAATACATCTATTAGCAAACATTGTCATATCCAGTGGGTGAAATCCTTTGCCTTTTGATAAAATCATTGGAATGCTACAAAAAACATTTCACAGGAGTAGTCAGTTTAATAGCAGCCTTTCCATCGAAGAGATACTGTTTAATCCCACATTGTGGTCCACATGTAAACTGGGGGAAACTTTCACACACTTATATTTTCTCTACACAGCTTGAATATGACACCTTAGTCGGTTTTTATTTGCATCTTCAGTTCTTTTCTCCCTAGGACAGCTGCGATGCGATGTCTGCTGTCCGCCAGGCTGCCCCCACCACCACCACCTCCCCGAGTCACTGGCGACTTGGTCATGGTGAAACTGGCTGTGCGCTCACTTTGGGGTGCGTTACCAACGCTGCTCTTCCTCTTCCCAGTATTGGGTCCTGCAGGGGGATTAGACTTTGGGCTGGAGGGGTGCATGGGGACCTGTGAGGAAGGGGAGGAGGGGAATCTATGGCTGCTCTCCCGGCCGGAGCTGTTGTTGGCGATCTCCGAGCCCCGGTGGTGTACCAGGAGCTGCTCCTTGGCTCTGCTGAGGGCTTCAGTCAACTCATAGCGCTCCTCACATTCACGGTGGACTGTTTCCTGCAGAAATGCAATCTGTGATGCAGAAAGGCCACAGAACAGGTTAAAACATTAGTTTTGTTAGATATCAACCTAATATAATTGGATAATTAGTAAATGGCACAAGTAATACATACTTCACTTATTAGAATAAAGTAATAGGGTAGAGGGTGAATATCATCGTCATAGAATTGAAAAGTATATGTATATACTAAATTGATTACCTAATCAAAACTTAAAGGCTTCTTCACAACTGGTCAATATTAACAGAAAGGAAAATAATATAGTGAAATTTCTGGATGTAAATAATAACTAAAACAACGGCGTAAATCCGTACTGAGGAGTGGGGGGGATGATTGCCGATAGTCACCATCACCACGATTACAAGCCCATCCTACCGGACCGGCGCATTGCCCCCCCCCCCCCCCCCACACACACACACACACACACACTTTACAGGGATCAAATGTCCCACTCTTTTCCATGCAAAGTGGGAGGGAAGTGGCAGCAAAAATATGACGACTTTTTGTTCTTGTTTTTGTTTGTTTGTTTTTCCTTGTCAGCCGACTTTCAAAAACGTAGCGCAGCCCTGAATAATACCCAAATAAATTCAATAAAATGCTAATAAGGATATCCATTTCTTGAATAACGTAGTAGATATTTTCCTGTAGCTATTAATAAATTGTATTCTTCAACTTTCTTGATTTAAGTCAGTAAATCAATCATCACAGGGGCATCGTTCTGTTTTAATGATGGGGGGTAGGGGAGGGACTTTGACTTTGAATATCTGTGCGAGGGAGCGGAGCGGCCTAGCGGGGGGAGGGTGTGGGAGGGGGGTATCCCCCTCCCACACGAGGAAAATTGGGCATTTTCAGACCTCAAATTCAGTGATCTGGTGCACACTTTTGGTGAAATTTGGGATTTTTTCCTATAAAAAAACAAGTAAGAAAAAGAAATATTCATAGATAATTGAATTACTACATCGTGGTATTTCAGCTCTTGCTCCGCCTGTGCGACATCACTGTGAAGGCCTAAATAGTGGGGCCTATCACCGGCGTAGCCAGGATTTGATCTTAGGGGGAGCGATTAGATGCGAAGGAGCGATGCGAGCGAGGGGGAGGGTGTGGGAGGGGGGTTTCCCCCTCCCACAGCGAGAACTTTTGCATATTGATGTTGTAAATGGTGCAATTTGATTCATTTTTTTTTCCAGCGATCTGGTACACACTTTTGGTGAAATTTGGGATTTTTTTTCCTATAAAAAACAAGTAAGAAAAAGAAATATTCATAGATAATTGAATGACTACATCGTGGTATTTCAGCTCTTGCTCCGCCTGTGCGACATCACTGTGAAGGCCTAGATAGTGGGGCCTATCACCGGCGTAGCCAGGATTTGATCTTAGGGGGAGCGATTAGATGCGAAGGAGCGATGCGAGCGAGGGGGGAGGGTGTGGGAGGGGGGTTTCCCCCTCCCACAGTGAGAACTTTTTGCATATTGATGTTGTAAATGGTGCAATTTGATTCATTTTTTGTTTTGCGTGTTCTATCGACTTGAAACAGTCCAACATGTTTAAGGTAGCAGTACATTTTATGTAGATTATTATTGAACAATTTTGCCTATAAAATGGGAGAGAAACTTCTTGTCTTAATTCTTACACTGAAGATCATGAACGCGATCATGAAAATTTTGACATTGTACAGTCCAAAAGCGGCCGTTTGTAGCTAATTTTTTTTTTTTTTTCGCTTTGGAAATTAAGGGGGGCGCACCGGGCGCATTTGCTGGCAATTTAATACTGGCAGCAACAATAGGAGAATGGCATAACGATTAAATGCGAGCGAGCGAAGCGAGCGAGCTTGAAAATTTTGACATTTTACAGTCCCAAAACTGCCGTTTGTAGCTACATTTTTTCGCTTTGAAAATTAAGGGGGGGGGGGGGGGACACCGGGCGCAACTGCTGGCAATTACCCGGCAGCAACATCAGGAGAATAGCATAGCGATTAATATAATGCGAGCGAGCGAAGCAAGCGCGCTTGAAAATTTTGACATTGTACAGTCCCAAAACGGCAGTTTGTAGCTATATTTTTTCGCTTAGGAAATTAAGGGGGGTGGGGCGCACCGGGCGCAACTGCGGACAATTACTGGCAGCAACATCAGGAGAATGACCTAACGATTAAATGCGAGCGAGCTTGAAAATTTTGACATTTCACAGTCCAAAAACTGCAGTTTGTAGCTATATCTTTTTCGCTTTGAAAAAATAAGGGGGGGGGGGCGCACCGAGCGCAACTGCTGGTAATTACCCGGCAGCAACATCAGGAGAATGGCATGACGATTAAATGCGAGCGAGCGAAGCGAGCGAACTTGAAAATTTTGACATTATACAATCCAAAAACTGCCGTTTGTAGCTGTACTTTTTTCACTTAGGAAATTAAGGGGGTGGGGGCGCACCGGGCGCAACTGCTGGCAATTACCCGGCAGCAACATCAGGAGAATGGCATGACGATTCAATGCGAGCGAGCGAAGCGAGCGAGCTTGAAAATTGTGACATTTTACAGTCCAAAAACTGCTGTTTGGTTAATAGGTCTGAACCATTAATCTAAAGCAATGTTCATTAGATTAAAGGCGGTACTTGCATAAATTATGGCAAAATATGGGAATCGACACCCGTTCCTTTTGTTTTGTGTTTTTTTTTTTCTGGAGGCAAACGAATTATACTAACTGAGCAAATATGAGCCAATATGGAGAGGGTAAATGCGTTGCAATTCCTACGACTGAAACTCGTACAAGGCTGTTAACGAACTCGTTTGTTATCTAGATCTTTGGGTAACTCATGCGGAGCTCGACGTGAGTCGTATCGCGCTCGGCATGGTGCACTCGTTCACGCCTACGTCCATGGCCCTACAGACTGTGTTGCATCAAGGAGGTGGGAAGAGCACCTCCCTGGTTGAATGCAGCTGGTTGCCATCTGGTAGTGTGGCTACGATAGTAGTTCAACATCCGAAGCATGCATTACGGTCGATATTGCTTTACATGCATTCAGTGGCGTATCTAGGGAAAACGGCGCCCGGGGCAAGCGAGAAAATTGCGCCCTTAATTTCTGAAAAAGTGTTCAACCCCAACCCCATCCCGGTAGGGACTTTAAACAAAGTCCACATGATATGCTTTTTCAAGCACTTAAAAGGGGTCATTTTGAGGGTGATTTAAATGTAATGAATTTTGATAAATTTTGGCGAGCGAGCGCAGCGAGCGAGCCGAAAATTTTTGTATTTCAGCTTACAAAAATGGAATTCTTGTCATTTTTTGCTTATTAAATCTTACAATTCTAATCAAGATATAGTGACGGCCTTATAGATAACGATTTATACCAACAAGCTGAGGACTTTAAAAAATACCCTAAATTAGTACGCGCGAGTGAGTCGAAACTTGTATAGGCCTATTTCCGCATTATCATCACGTTTTGTTCTTATCTCTTTTTTTTTCTTTGATAAATGTTGGCGAGCGAGCGCAGCGAGCGAGCTGAAAATTTTCGTATATCAGCTTACAAAACATGGAACTCTAGTCATTTTTTGCTTATTACATCTTACAATTTTAATCAAGATATAGTGACGGCCTTATAGATAACAATTTATACCAACAAACTGAGGACTTGGAAAAAATACTCTAAATTAGTACGAGTGAGTGAGCCGAAATTTGTATATTTCCGCGTCATCATTACGTTTTGTTCTTATCTTGTTTGATTCGGTTTTTTTTTTGCGCCCCCCCCCCCCCCCCCGTATGTTCGAAACCGTTGGCGCCTTCTTTTAAACCAATTGGCGATCGCTTCAGAACGAAACAAATTGCAGCCGCTGCTCCATGAAACATTTTGCCTGCTAAATATAAAATGACATGTGTGAACACAATAGACATTGTCATTTTGTCCGCGTCATCATCACGTTTTGTTCTTACCTTCTTTTTTTATATAGATTTGGGCGAGCGAGCGCAGCGAGCGAGCCGAAAATTTTTGTATTTCAGTTTACAGAACATGGAATTCTTGTGTGAATGCAATGAAAATTGTCATTTTGTCCGCGTCATCATCATGTTTTGTTTTTATCTTCTTTGATTTGGTTTTCTGCCCCCCTCCCCCCCCCCCCCCTTCCGGGCGAGTTTCTTCTTCTTCTGTTATTTTTTAATTTTTTTTTCTTCTTCTTCGTTTTTTTTTTTTTTTGCGCCCCCAAGGAGTGGCGCCCGGGGCACGTGCCCCCTTGCCCCCCTTGCCCCCCCCCCCCCCAGATACGCCACTGCATGCATTGGTGTGCGAGAGGAAGTACACGAGCGCTGCTAGCACTGTTCAGCAGTATATGCTCTCGTCACGAGGCGGGCGTGCGAACGTCATGGCTCATGCATTACAGTATGTAGCCTATAACCTAGGTGGGGATGCAGCTGGTCTGATGCGACGAGACTACGAACAGTGGATGCGCGCGAATACACCGCCTATGATCCAGTTGTTTGTCGTTGTTTTCTTATTTTTTTAATCGGTGGCAGTCTTCTTATACGAAAAAAACAACAAAAAACTGCCACCGATCGTGGCGCCTAGCGGACGCGGTAGATGCGTCCACTGTTCGTAGTCTCGCCGCATCAGATGTATCGCTTGGCAAAGACAATTATCTTGCTGCATCATACGTTTAGCTTAACAGCAAATTACAAAAACAATAATTGCATTCTCCGCCTAGATTATAGGCTATGCAATAATCCATCATGCTGAAATCAATATCACCACATTTCTTTTTGTTTGTTTGTTTGTTTTTTTTTTGTTCCTACATCTTTTTCTTGGGAGAATTTCAGGGGGGGATATTTGTACAGGCCATCCCCCCCTCCTTCAAAAGTGGGGGGGATATATCCCCCCCATCCCCCCCGGGATTTACGCCCATGAACTAAAATGATAACAACACTGCATTTTGATGATAACAAGACCTGGGACTATAAATGTCTGACAATAACATATCTAGAAGCAGTAGATGAAATAAAGTATTAGGATTACATATTCGACAGGTACATCTGTGTTTAGATATGTCTGTTATACAGTAGGGGAGCTGGTTAAACAATGCACTGACATAATAAATTCTACATCTATCTCACTCACTAAAGCTGCATGATGACTCCGTGCCCACCTTAAGATGCATAACAAACATAACAACACTCCAGTCTGTATATCAAAACTGTCATCCACTGGAGAAACTGTTCTAGGACATCTATAGACAATAATTATGATGTTTTATTATTTCAGAGGGTGTTTCATAAAGGATTTATAATTAACCTCAGAGTCAAGATCGATTTATACATTATGGTATGCCATTTTCTGTTAAGTTTAAACAAATATTTTCACGATCCACATCAAATCTTTATCAATATTATGATCATGATTGTAGAAAAATTTCTTTATCACTTATTTTACTCTGTATATTACTGGCCGCATGGAAAAGTCTCAAAATTTTCATTTTCATTTGGGAGTTGAAATATCACTGTAGACTCACACATCATACCATCATTTTCATATTGAATCTAACTTTAAGATTATCTTAGATACTTTGTGAAACACCCCAGGATCCATAGAGTGGCATATCAAAACAAGGAAAAGTAGAAATTACGCGGTGCGTAATATATGTCCCCGCCGGAAGTAGCATTTTGTAGCAAAATGTGCAATATAGGTAAAAAATCAAGGTCAAAGGTCAAAGAAGTCAAAGGTCAAAATTCTGTGTAAAAGTTTTGAAGCCCTCACCTAGTGCCATCACATAAAGCAAACGGAATCGAAATCGAGTTAGAAATGGCGAAGGAGTAGCATTTTGTAGCCAATGTACAATACAGGTCAAAAATCAAGGTCAAAGGTCAAAGAAGGCAAAGGTCAAAATTCTGTGTAGAAGTTTTGAAGCCCTAGCTCACCTAGTGCCATCACATAAAGCAAACGGAATCGAAATCGGGTTAGAAATGGCGAAGGAGTAGCATTTTGTAGCAATATGTACAATATAGGTCAAAAATCAAGGTCAAAGGTCAAAGAAGGCAAAGGTCAAAATTCTGTGTGGAAGTTTTAAAGCCCTCACCTAGTGCCATCACATAAAGCAAACAGAATTGAAATCGGGTTAGAAATGGCGAAGGAGTAGCATTTTGTAGCAAAATGTACAATATAGGTCAAAAATCAAGGTCAAAGGTCAAAGAAGTCAAAGGTCAAAATTCTGTGTAGAAGTTTTGAAGCCCTCACCTAGTGCCATCACATAAAGCAAACGGAATCAAAATCGGGTTAGAAATGGCGAAGGAGTAGCATTTTGTAGCAAAATGTACAATATAGGTCAAAAATCAAGGTCAAAGGTCAAAGAAGTCAAAAGGTCAAAATTCTGTGTTGAAGTTTTGAAGCCCTCACCTAGTGCCATCACATAAAGCAAACGGAATCGAAATCGGGTTAGAAATGGCGAAGGAGTAGCATTTTGTAGCAAAATGTACAATATAGGTCAAAGGTCAAGGTCAATGGTTACAACTGAAATTCTGTGTAGAAGTTTCAAAGCTCCCATGTAGTGCTATCATATAAAGCAAACAGAATCAAAATTGGCTCATAAATGACAGAGAAGTAGCAAATTTAACATTTTGATCACACACGGACGCATACACGGACGGATGCACGGACGCACGGACGGACGCACGGACGCACGGACGGATGCACAGACACACACACGTACGGAGCCCGTTTCATAGTCCCCTGCTCGAACTCGTTCGGCGGGGACAACAAATCCTCACCTCTTCTTTGCTCTGATTCAACTTCCTCTCCAATTCTTTCTTATCTTGCTGCGCCGAGGCGAGATCCTGCTCAGCCTCTCTCAGCTCTGCCTTCACAGTCCGCAGCTCATCTTCATTCTCCCTGTCTTCTTGTGCTGCAAAATAGTCACACATCCACAGCATTTGTCACTTTCTAACATTCTCATGGGATGTACTGTAAAAGTGGTTTCTTTCGCGTACAGATACTTTCGCGGTTTCCATGGATGCCGACTTTTTCGTGTGTGTTTAAATTCGCGGTAGGCAAAATCTGTGAATTCACAGTCGGCAAAAACTGTTTTATTTTGCACATGAAAACCCAAACTATAATCAAATTATTCTTTTATTTATCAAATAGAAATTAGAATTAAAGGCAGGCTTACCTGAAATCCCGTCTCTCGAGTACTTTATAACATGCTTGTACCTACATTGCGCGGTGTCGCTGTGTGTGTGTTGAGCATCAATAGACTCAATGCCCGGAATTTCCGTGTGTGCATGTGCACAATAGCGTTGTAACAAGCGGTGAGTTCAAAACATTTTCGCGTGATGTTAAATTCGCGGTTCAACCTCAAAGCGCGAAAATAAAACCACCACGAAAGAAACCACTTTTACAGTATTCAGAATGAAGCATTTGTTGAGATTCTCCCCTTTACACACAAAATTGGCTTGCAAGATATATCTATCAATTTGTCCATCATTTTCTGAAAATGTAATGTACAGTGCACTCCCGTCATAACGAACACGGTTATAAGGAAATTCCGGTTACAACGAAGGAAAAATTCAGGCTGCAGCATTATCCACTCTATGTATTTTTATTGTTTATTTGTTTGGTTATGACGAGATTTCATAACGAACTAGAAATGTCGCTTTGGCGACTGGTATGCCTCCGCCATAATGCATGATTTTCCCAATAGGTCTAGATAGTACATGTGGACAATGTGTGATTACATTTTCACAAAATTGGCAAAATATTGAAATGACAAGTTTGTCACAAATGTGTTGAATGTTCACCTTCCTTGACCTAGGTTTAATTGGATGAATAGGAGAGCATGTATCTAGGGATTTAAGGACTTTTAACTCGACTTTGACCCATTCATACATTTAGGCATTCAGTAATTTTCAAGGTACAGGTGTGGAGAAAAAGTGCAATTTCTGAATTGAATAGTAAATTGTTACCATTTTCATCTGGCCCTTGACCCTAAAATTGATAAGATAATCACTTTCAGGTAGAACATGCATAATATGTACTAAGTTTCAAGATAACTTGAGCCACTTCCGAGATATGGAGGAAAAAGTTAGTTCAGCACTTTCACTTGATCTTTGACCTTTTGACCTTTGAGGCAAAAAAAGAAGAAAAAAAAACTTTCCAGAGAATTTCTATTAGGTTACACATGTATGCATACACCAAGTGTAAAAAAAAAAATAACCCTGCTGGCATTGCATGATAGGAGGGAAATAGTAAAATTTTGAAGTGTTGCACTTGACCTTTGACCCCTGACCTTTGACCCCATGAACCTCATGAACCCCATGAAATATACTATGTTCTATGAAGATACCTTGAACAATTTTCCAAGGTATGGAGAAAAAAAAAAAAGAAGTTTTAATATTTTTACTTGACCTTTTGACCTTTGACCTCATGACCCAAACTTTCACCAGAGAATCTTGATTGGGTAATACATGTATACACTAAGTTTCAAGAAAATATCTTCACGTATGTATTCAATAGATATGGTGGAAATAGTGAAATTTTATGTATTTGACCCTGACCTTTTGACCTTTGACCTTTGACCTCATGACCCAAACTTTCACCAGAGAATCTTAATTGGGTAATACATGTATACACTAAGTTTCAAGAAAATATCTTCAGGCATTCAATAGATATGGTGGAAATAGTGAAATTTTATGTATTTGACCTTGACCTTTTGACCTTTGACCTTGAGCATGTGCACCCAAAAGTTGATAGGCACAACTTCACCCCCTAATACACATACATGCCAAGTTTCATTAGGATACCTCAACAGGTTTCGATAGTTACCTTGTCCACAAAATTCATTACGGACGGACGGAAGGACGGAAGGACGGACGGACGGACGGAAGGACGGACGGACGGACGGACAACCCGAAAACATAATGCCTCCGGCACCACTTCGTGGCGGAGGCATAAAGAAAACTGCCAGTCTCAAGGACTTCGTTATAATGGGAGTCCTACTGTATTCTGTGTTGGAAGAGCATACGTGAAATGATTAACAATGATATGAATGAAAAACCTACACTTACAGCATGGTGTTTTCCCATTTCGTCGCCGGTCACACGAACCGACGAATCACTCGATTTTGGGTCAAATTTTCGATTTTGAGATTTTCAATCATTTCGATAGTAGACATTCCATACTACATATTCTGAAATTCTCAGTGTGTAATTCGGTGTAATTTTTACGTAGTTATCACTTTTGTAGAAGTATGTAATTCCATTTGTGAAAATTATTTGTTTTCCCCATAGACGCGTGTGTTAAACAATCAGGCGACTCGACGGTTCGGTGACCGCGCGTACTAGTACGCGCGGTCACCGAACCGACGAATCAGTGCGCATTGACTTGCGTGTAGTTTTTGAGATTCAACAGTTCATTGACCGCGCGCACAGTGCGCGTACTATGTAATACATGCGTTGACAATGACAACGCTCAATGTACATGTACATATGGACACACATGGAAAATGACAACGTTCTTTGCAGACCGGAAATACATGCATGCAGCTCTTTGACGATTTCCCGCTTATTTGTTAACAATACAATTCGATAAAAACTTCACAAGTTAGAGCAAGAATTGAAGTCTGATGTACTACAAAAATAATTGGAAATTATAGACATGAAAGTGTAGCAACCATAAGTCAAAAATGGGTTAACTTCAAACACGATTTTCTCGAATTGTCATTCTTACGCAAACCTGAGGGATTCGTCGGTTCGTGTGACCGGCGACGATTTGTTCACTCCCTCATTCTCTTTTTTCTTTCTTGCATAGACTATATCACATACTGCTCAAATCCTTTAGTTTCTATAACATGCAGAATCAAATGGAAAGGTCATTTATCAACTCCTTGTAGGTGCAGCATATAACAATACAAAGAACTTGTTGAAATACTATTGTAAAAGTAAGAACCATGATACACATTCATACATTCTTGAATTTAGACAGTGTAAGCCACTCAGTCACACATACTTAGTAGATTTCATAGTTCATTAATTCATTCATAAACTGCTGCTCACCATAATAAAAAACTAGAAGAAATAAAACGTTGAATCAAGTGGCAGTCGTTTGCATTTGCTGATCAAGTGTCCATGCAAAAGTAAATCAAATGTAACATCCGATATGCTAATGTGTGGAGTAAATGCTCAAAAAGAGTACTGGTATTTAGTCTGGGAAATTTCTCTTTCAAAATCTGATACACACAGGAGCATACTAAGGTAGATCAGACTATCCAACGACAGAGATGCATCATCATTAACCTGTTGCATACTGAATTCTGAAATCCCCATAGACTTAATACACAGACCACCAGGTTCCCATATGGAATTGGTTAATACCTTGATGTTTGTTAAGTTCAGCGATAACCCTCTTCAGACTCTCCACCTCCTCTCTCAAGGCCCTCTCCTGCCCTGCAGCCAGCTCTCTGGTCTCACTCAGCTCCCTTTCCACTCCCTCCAGCTTGGTCCTCATCGACTCTCGGTCTCGCTGGAGGCTGCTCTTCAACTATTTTTGGACACACACACAAAAAAAGAGAAGGATGAATAGACTCTACAGAATTGTCTTGCACACACCCACATGGGTGAAATATCTTCTCTGAAGCTTGTGGTAAATGGAATCTGGATAGCATAAACAAAGAATTTGATCATCCACAGAAGTAAACCGAACAAAGTAATTTGTCCTGTTTTGATATAATTATGGAGATTTGTTTGAAAACACTCATGTTGGTTCAGATAGATAATGAACAGGGAAAGTTTCAGTTGTCTTGACATGTACAAACCATGACCCTTAAAGCAAGAGATTAAGCAGATGGGTAAAGATATGAGGTATGAGTTTTTCTTCAATATTTCTGCCATCTGTACAAATGAAATTTGTAAGATCGCAACTGTTGATCTAAATTTGTAACAAGCATGTCGAAGAAAAAAGAAATCGACATGTTTGTTACAAATGTAGATTAGCAGTTGCGATCTTACAAATTACACTTGTACAGAGGGCAGATAAATTGAAAAAAAAACAAAAAAAAACAAAAAACAAAAACAAACTCATACCTCAGCCATAAACTTGTTACTGCCAAAATCATGTAGTCAAGTACTTTATTGTATTAAAGTATGGAAATGAATGGAATAGCTGCTTGAAAATCCCAGCAATATCAGACCAATGTGAAGAAGATTATGACAACTTGGACGTCAGCGTGTCAGATAGTGTCCTGTGTGCATCTTAATATGCCACGGTTGAATGAATGAGATGTCACTCAGATTTCATTCCATGTTTGTTTCAATCAAAGAGCGTCACTCAATCCACTTTATTTTTGACATACATGATTTTCTTTCTTCATAATACTGCACTGAGATGAATTAACAATACCTGCTTGCACTTCTTCTTACACAGAGCAAGTTATTGCCAACTGCTTATCATAAAAACAAATTAACTTCATATGTTTGTCATTTAGTGTGTAAGAAACAAGGGGTGAAATCCAAATGATTTTACATTCGCTCGACCTCAGTTTGAGATACCAGAATACTTTCATCAATGTAAAATCAATGACTTCTATTTGGCTAGTATGACTACTGTAAAAGTGGAAATTTTCGCGGTGTTGAAATTTTCGCGCATTTCACGCAACCAGAAACAAGCGCGGAAATAAAAGCACGCGAATATTTTTGCATGCCGTATGTTCCAGAGGTTGATATCTTGATTCCGCGGAATTAAAAACACTCGAAACTCTTTTCATCTGGCCAAGCGCGAAAAATTAGTCGCGTGAAAATATTCACTTTTACAGTATAACATCTATTTGAATTTGCTTAAACTGAAGTGAACTGTTTTTTTTTTTTTTAATGATTTTTGTGAGTGAGGTCATAATTAATGCCCCATTCATAAGTATTGCACTCATTAACAAACTAAGGGTCATCCAATCAAATGAGAAGTCATAGGATGATTACCTTGGCTTCAGCACTTTCCAGCTCCTGCTTGTACTTTAGGATCAGTTCATCATGTCGCTGCTTTTGGATTTCCAGTTCCTTCATGAAGGCAAAATGAGAGAGTCGAGAGTAGTGGCAGACAAGCAAACATCACAATCATCAAGTGTGTGTTCCTCCCCAGAGACCTATACCCCATTTAATAGACAGCATTCAAACAAAATTCTAAACTCCATGAAGGAATCTCTGAGTGGGGGCACTTCTCTCTCCCCCCCCCCCTTTTTTTTATGTGAGTTGTGTGAGTGATGTGTTGATTGGAATACTGTGTTCCAGGAGAGGGCAGCCTCTCTTTTTGTGCACCACTCTTATTTGCAGGTTTCATTCCTAAAGATGGGGCAGACTCTGTATTTTTGTTTTTCTACACATGAAAGAAAAGAGAGGGGGCTGTTTGTAGGAACACATGCACTGCCTCTTCTATATGTTGGCTCTGCCAGTTGTTGTTGCTGTTGTCGTTGTTGTTGTTGTTGTTGTTGTTGTTGTTGTTGTTGTTGTTGTTGTTGTTGTTGTTGCTGTTGTTGCTGTTGTTGTTGCTGCTGCTGCAAGTAGTAACATATAGCAGAATGGTGCTGGTGGTAGTGGTCAACATTGTCAAGGTAGCATGAGAGTGACAACAGAAATTATTATGATTGACCATCCTCTAGGTGCTGAAATAAAATACATCACACAGGGTAGAGTCTGTCATGACTATCAGAATTAGTTTTGCTACCAGACTCCACTCATCATTACCAGCACTCAAGTTTGAAGGCACATTTTGGTGACATGCACTATCACTCTCACTGGCGATTTACTCACCACTTCAAATGATTTCTGAAGTTTCTCCTCCAAGCTGGCCATCTCATCTGCATGTCTTTGCCTTTCTTTGCTCATGGCTTCATTCAGCTGGAGGATAAAGGGTAAGATAAGTAAGGCGTCAGGGAATTAAGTCACTGGCGTTCTTCGCCGTTCTTCGCCCGTTCTGAACGTCCATTGTTCTCCGTACCGCTAAGTCGAACGCGAGATCACGGGGCAATTGGATGCGCAACAAAGGGCTTTCGTTCCGCCGTGCGATTACTCAACGAGGCACTTCTAGAACAGGGCTATTTAGGGGAAGCCTGGAACGCCATTGAACACGTCAATACGCGATTGAATCTCCGTCATTTATTCTCGGATACACTGACGGAGAAAAGGCTCTCTGGGACAAATAGCCGTTTGCAAAAACAGGACGCAAAAAAGCTTAACATTGTTAATTCACAAGCGTTTTCCCTCTGTTTTCGTGCGTGTATGTTTTCGTTTTGATCGCAGTTTTAGTGACATATGAGTAATGATAATATCACAGACAAGAATTTCAGGAAAACTACTTTCATCTTGATGGTGATTTTGTATATCACGCATGTCCTTGCTTTTACGTTCGAAGGTAAATGACAATAACATTCAGCTCCGGAAGATGTTATCAATATCGAATGATCTATCTGACGTTCGAAAATTAGTAAGAATAATATTCAACTCTGTATCCGATGATCAAATAAATGTCGGGTTTTTTTATGTTTACTTTTGAAAGTAAATGGCAATAACATTCGGCTCCGGAAACTGCTAAAATAAATGTCAGACGATTGCTTTTACGTTCGGAAGTGAATAGCAGTAATATTCTGCTCCATACGATGCTGAAATAACTGTCGGATGTTTGCTTTTAAATTTCGAAATGAATAACAGTAACATCAAGCTGCGTGCGATGGTAACATTAATGTTTGATGTTTGCTTTGACGTTCGGAAATGAATAACGATAATATTCAACTCCGTACGATGATGAAATAAGTGTGTGGTGTTTGCTTTTATGTTCGAAAGTAAATAGGAATAACATTCAGCTCAAGAAGATGCTAAAATGTCGAATGATCCCTTTGACGTTCGGAATGAATATCAATAATATTCGATTTTGTACGATGATCGAATAAAGTCGGATGATTGTTTTTACTTTCGAAAGTAAATATAGCAATAACATTCATCCCCGGAAGATACCCAAATAAATGTCAGATGATTGTTTTACGTTTGGAACTGAATAGCAGTAACATTCTGCTCCATGCGATGCTAAAATAAATGCTAAATATTTGCTATTACATTTCGAAATGAATAACAGTAACATTCAGCTGCGTTTGATGGTAACATAAATGTCTGATGTCTGCCCTGACGTTCAAAAATGAAAAACGGTAACATTCGGCTTCGTAAGATGCTAAAATAATTGTCAGATGATTCATTTCCCTTTCGGAAGTGGACAGCAATAACATTCGATTCCGTACGATAATAAAATAAATGTCGGATGTTTGCTTTTAAATTTGGAAATGAATAACGGTAATATGCTGCTCAGTTAGATGCTAAAATAAATAGCGGATGATGGCTTCACGTTTGGAAATGAACAAGGATAACATTCAGCTCCGTAAGATGCTGAAATGAATGTCGGTTGTTTGCTTTTACATTTGAAAATGATAAACGGTAACGTTCAGCTCCGTAAGTTGATAAAATACTAATAAATTTTAGATGATTGTGTTCACAATCAGAAATGAATAACGGGTCTTTACCATGGTAAAACAAATTCCAAATGTTTACAAATGTCTGCAAATGCTCCCACTTTTTCATTTCAAGCGTAAGTTTTGACCACCTAAATAGGCATCAACTTTTATGATTTGATTTTTCTTATGTCTTTCTAGATTTTCTTTTCGGGCCACCAATAAATAAAAATCAATAAATTTAGTGTGGAGCCCTGTCTTTGTTCATGTGATTTTTTTTCCCCATGAAGGGATGAGTCAGTGGGACCTTTCCTCGGTTAGTTAGATCTTGGAAAATATTAGTCGAAAATTGACTGTTTTTTAGGCGGAAATAGAGATACGATGTAGAATCATGACGCCGCAATGATTCCAAAATGTTCTTTGACTGAGGCCGTGTAGTCCGTATGACAGCTAGCAGACAGATCCCCGCGCATAAATATAACTATGAAGTATTTAGTTTATTTTCCGTGAATTTATTATAATCGAAACAGTGATATTGCAAAAATGAAGGCGCAAAATATTCATATGTTCAAAACAGCAACGACAATTTCGTCAGTGTTCCAAGGCTGTGGCCACAATGAACACCTGTGCGCTTGCGCCTGCTTAATCTTTCCTGATGGAAATACTTCGAGACGTTGAGAAGCGTCCAAGTGTTTGTCACTGTCATAGCCGTGGTCAGACTTCCAAAAGTTGGAGAAGTGTAATCGCGATCTTACACTTCTCGATCTTTTGCCAGTGTGACTGCGCCTATTGTCGTTATTTTTCTTGTCGTTGTGGTTGTTGTTGCCGTTAATGTTTTGCTTCAAGAGTCTTGAAATGTTGGATGTTAGTGCGTGAGACAATCGCAAAGTCTAGGCTTTTGTGTTTGTGTGTGTGTGTTTCTTTTCTTCTTCATTCGTATTTTTTCCCCATTATTAACGAGGACCACTGCACGGTGAAGGCCCACCCGGATATACCAGGGAGGTTCTCACCTCCCTGGATATACCGGGCTAGTATCACTACCTTTAGCGAGCTGCTTGTAGTATGTATGCTTGTTTGTGTGTGTGTGTTTTTTTTTTTTTTTTTTTTTTTTTTTTTGGGGTGTGTGTGTGTGTGTGTGTGTTGTGTTTTTATTTCTAACAGCATCCAGCACCTCTTCTTCATGCAAACGTGCATGACAGGCCGTGATTACTTTTGGAAATGAATAACGGTTAAGATTCATGCAGCTCCGTACGGTGCTAAAATCAATGTCAGACTTGATATCGCGTTCGGAAATGAATAAGGATAACATTCGGTTCCAGAAGATGCTGAAATAAACGTTGAATGTTTGCTTTGACGTTCGTAAAAGAATAGTAGTAATATTCAACTCCGTACGATGATAAAATAAATGCCGGATGTTTGCTTTAACGTTGGAAAGTAGATAGCAGTAACATACAGCTCCGGAAGATGATTAAAAAAATGTCGAATGATCCTTTTGACGTTCGGAAATGCATAAAATAATATTCAACTCCGTACGAATGTCGGATGCGCTTTTACTTTCGAAAGTAAATAGCAATAACATTCGGCTCCGGAAGATGCTAAAATAAATGTCAGATGATTATTGCTTTTACGTTCGGAAGTGAATAGCAGTATGTTCTGCTCCATACGAGGCTAAAATAACTGTCGGATGTTTGCTTTTACATTTTGAAATGAATAACAGTAACATTTAGTTGCGTTCGATGGTAAAATAAACAATTAATGTTTGATGTTTGCTTTGACGTTCGGAAATGAATAACAATATAGTATTCAACTCCGTATGATAATAAAATAAATGCCAGATGTTTGTTTTTACGTTCGAAAGTAGACAGCAATAACATTCAGCTTCGGAAGATGCAAAATGAATGTCGACTAACCCTTTGACGTTCGGAAATGAATAACCATAATATTCAACTCCGTACGATGATTAGGTAAAATAAATGTCGGATATTTGCTTTTAATATCCTTTCGAAAGTAAATAACAATAATGTTCGGCTCCGGAAGATGCCAAAATAAACGTCAGATGATTGATTTTACGTTTGGAAGTGAATTAGCAGTAACATTCTGCTCCATATTCATGATGGTTAAAAAGAAAAATGGAGTGGGCGCGTGCGTCCCAAGACACATTGTAATTTTGTAAAGGCGTCCTCTTTGCGGAATTCCTGGATCCGCCCCTGAGCTTTATCACTCATCTGTGCATGAGGTGAGTATAAACTCATTAACCAATTCTCTGTTTAATGAGTTCACAGCAGCCGAATAGTTATGTCGACGAAGGTATACCACCGAGCATACGCTTCGATGCACTTGCCGACAGGTGTAATTGTTCATCTCTTCATCTTCCCTGAGAACAAAAGGAGAATAGTTTCCTTTCAAGGTAGAGACGTGTGGGCTTACACCGACCAGGGAAGGTGGCCCGAGAAGAGGAAACAACTCTCCTTTGAAGTCATGCTCGACACCGTACATAGAACGTTACGCGTTCAACACTTCGTGTAGCCATGTGCTTTGACAAGAGAGAGTGCATCATGCGGTAAGCAGGTCTTGAATAATTGGAGTAGAGAATCAAAATGCAGTGTAAAACTGTCGATTTTGACGCCAAAGAGTTAAAAAAAACACGCTGCATGGAACATGCTTGATTCGGCGGAGCACTTTCTTTCAAAAATCACCTTACAGATATAACAAACAATCAAAAATTACATGTAAGCAAAAAGTTTGCATCATGGATAAATATAAATGTCTAGAAAAATCTAGTTTTAATGGCATTTCGAAGAATCTAGAAATACATGTTTATGAATTCCAAATATCGAGCATTTTTTAAAGATTTTCCGGTAAAATATAGCTTGTAGCAATCAATGAAATTCGAAGCGCGTTTTTCGTCTCACAGAGTGGTGTCGAGCAGGACTTCATTTGAAGCGTAGCCTATGAATGTTGGACATCTTATATGGTACACAGGTTTGTATAAAAATGCATTGAATATGCATCGTGTTTGTCCGAATTACGAAGAGTTGCCACTCCGTCTATAACACCCCAGCTGCACAGACCAAAGAGGACACACAGCTCTAAAATTTTCTCACAGAGATGATAGTGTTTTCCTATAAAATTGGAAAAAATCCATTATAAGGAATCCCTCCTTTATGATAAGTAAGCTTTTCCGACTATGTTATTCATCGACGACATGAATTGTTTATGAAAGTATTTGATATTATACTTTGATGAATAATATTCAGAAAACTGACTTCATGACTCAGGAGACAGCAAAATGTTCTCGAAATCCAGTTGGAACTAAACTTGAAGGGGATATAGAGATGAAATGACAATGTATACAGGCAAACATGAATTAAAAACACATTCTCTCATTTTCCACTGGACCCTTATAGATTATAATTGTGCCCGACAAGATACACATTTTCGAATGATTAAAATCATAGACTGTTTGCCCCTCACGCTATACGACTGGTAGAAATCATATCTCGCACGCGTGTCTCTTAAAAATAATAGTCGACATATTCCAAACTCGTCTATTATAGTTATGGAGCTGTTAAAACCGTGCGTTTGAAGAAAAAAATGAAGTATATTAAACGGTTTACTCGCGTAGTTGACATTCGTCACTGATAAGGGGATAACCGCATCATATAAGTCGCATATAAGATCTCGAGAAAAAAAAAGAGAGAAAAAAAGAAAAAAAAAAGGAGAAAGTAAGTGTCAAAGATGTCTGGGGGGAATCATTTTGCTAATCTTGGATTGTATAAGAAAACGTGGAAATAACCGCGGGACAATCGGTGGCTGCTTTTACATTTCGATTGAATCTATAATAATGTATAGTGTGTGTAAAAATTTTATAGTGTGCATGTTTAAGCGTGTGGCATTCACTCCTGTTGCAACGGAGAGGGTAATATGACGATATTTTGCGATAACGAAGTAATTCATAGTTAAAGTTGCCAAATTTGTCGACATTAAAAACAATGGTGTAAAATTATTAGGAACACTTTTGTAAGTACACGGTTACAGCAAAATTCTTGTTGAAATAGTCATTTCCGAGCGTCATTGGCAAAGAACAAAAGAAACATGCTCCGTTCCAGTGAGATGCCACTCCTCGCTTTCCTACATTGTACAAGAAGAAAGTCACAGAGACTGCATGAGCGAACGCTTGTTATTTATATTCGTTCACTTTTCTCCGTGGATAACTTTCATTGCATTAATCGAAAGTGAATATTAGGGCTCGTTATCACGAACATTATTTTATGGCGTTTGTCCGAAGGTTCGTTATTCGTATACGGTTCATCACTGCGAAAATGAAATCAGATTTCTTAATCCGAAAATGATAAGAATCTTCGTTATTCCGAAGATTCGCTGATAGGAATATAAATTATTAAAGATTCGTCGATAGGAATATGAATTAAGATTCGTGAATCCAAAAGTGAAAAAAGAGAAGAGTACACTGACACAATTTTGGAATTACAAATCTAAATCATCGTATCCGTTTCTATAGCAAAGTTACGCCTTGCAGAACCTTATTTCATTTTCGGATTAACCACGCAACCTTTTGAATTACGAATCCTGGGAATATCGAATCTTCGGAGTGATCCTCCGAAATAAAGTCGGGAATAATGAACGTTCGTAAACGTTCGTAATCGACGAACTTTGGAATAACGAATCAGGCCTTTAAACACATTCCTTAACCATCACTTTTTTATATATTTTTTTCCAAACTAAGCATGAAAGTACAAACTATACTCTGTTTGAAATCGGTTTCAAATTGCTTTTTCATCCAGTGCAGCGTATTTGATATGACCAAATATTACATTGTGCACTAAGCATTGAATTACGCATCATGCGTATCGTTGCCGCCTTTTTTTTTTAACATACTCAGAACTGTATTCGTTCGATAAGACGAAATGTCGTTATACTTTGTATGAAATTGCCAATCCCTAGGACTTCGATTATTTATAAATGGAATGCAGTGTATACAAAATAGGCACGAACAGACTGGCAAAAGATCGAGAAGTTTAACATCGCGATCTTTATAAGATCTCGAAGTTTTGCCAGTCAGACTTCTCACGTGCCTTATGTTTCCCTGGGTGAGCTTCGACCACCGCTGAATTCTCACGTGACTACTAGTACAGTATTGTACCCCCGTTTATGTATGCACGACGTGCGTTGTTGCCTTGACACGTCCACACGAAGAGGAAAAATGGACTGTCACATGTCACACGTGCGCACCGTGTGTTTACGACGGACCATCGATTACGGTACTACAGTAGTAATTTATCAGGTGCATCAGCGCTGTCATGCAGTCTGTACTTCGATCGACTGTGCAAACGGTAGCGGTATACTAATACAATTACCAGTTGTACCAGCTCGTTTAGCTGACCAGATGAGCTCGAACTGTAGGTATACGACCGCAAAAAGAAATCTATTCTTCTCCGTCAGATTTGCTCGAACTTGGCCCCATTCCTTACTCGTTTGAGGCGCGGCCACGATTAGTAAGAAGCTGAGAGCTAGTACTAGCTAGCCGCAATAACGAAGCCACATTGTGTGCGCGAATGGATTTTACCTAGAACAATGGCTAGAACAATACTAAGTGGTCCAGAATGATTTAAGCCGATAATTAAGTCATAAAATAGTAGTTGGCTGTTCGTAGAAAAGTCATAGTTTTGAGGGAACTGCCCTGGAGGAAAATAGAAGTGGTATCAAAAGACGGATTATCGCCGTGAATAGCTAGTGGTCTATTGTCCGATTTTCACACTGCATATTACAAAAGACGGCGTTCTCGGTCGCGAGAGCGGAGATGCGGAAGTCGTCTTTTGTTCTGTGGCAAAACTACGACTTTCCTACGACTTAAACCTCACTAATCCACCCCTGATCTACAACCACTTTACATTATCTACGCCTCTTTCACTTCTTAACAACAACGTATTCAACACTAAGGCACGAACACAAAGAACCACGGCAAAACTACGACTTTCTTACTATTTTTTCAGTAGCAATCTACAGCAAAACTCTGTGCCTTTTCAACACGTAATTACCACGGTTAGTGCTGGTAGTGTAAATGCTCATTACCAGCAAAGGGGGAAAACCCGACAGTAAAAACAAGCGAAGAGATTGTGTGTGCAGTCTCTGGTCTTACGAGAAACTTGTGGAAATTTCCACAAAACCAGGTGCCAGACGAAAGAATGTGCGCACTGGAATAAACAGCGTGTAAATATAGCCTGGAAATATCGATCGAAGAACTAGCCTTTTGTCAAGGCCCTCTCGCTGTAATGGGCGAGCGAAGCGAGCCCAGCCGAGCGCGCCAGCGCAACCCCACTCAGCTGGGCTCTCTTCACCATACAGCGAGAGGGCCTTGACAAAAGGCTATCGAAGAACTAGCTCGTGAGTTGAGTTCAAGGAATCATCGCAAAGATCATGATTCTATAAGCAACACATGGTTCTCTGGCCTTTCTTTTGACCCATAGTAGAAATATCGAACAGTCGATTACACTTTAAATTATAATAGTGTGCTTGATCGAGTATTTTAAATGTTTACTGAACTGTAGGAAGGGATTGATTAATCACTCGATTAAAAACTAAATCACAGAAATATATGAAAGGTCTCGTATGCCGAGACAAATTCACTATCCGGTTAGACAGTGGGAAGAGATTCTATCACCTCCCTAGGTGTCGGGAAATTTTCACAAACTCCAGGATCACCCCTCCCCTACCTACTCCAACATGTTGCTCCCAAACGTGCATGGTGAATACATGGCGTCTCGATGTCACCGTTAGGTACCCGAGGCTGCTTTGTTTTTGTCTTGGAATATTGATTCATTTCTTGTCATGACATGAGTGTATATTAATCTTTTTGCATGACTATGTAAAAATTTATGATACTAAACTCGTCTTTTTTTTTTTCCCTTTCAGTCCAAAAGTATCATGACGTTTCAATTGTTCAGAAGGTCTGCTTTTGATAACTCACAGACTAACACCCTTTGAAGCTCCTTGCCTGTTCCCAGGCCCTAGCTCCACCCAATCCAGCAATCTACAAACGCGCGCAAATTCTGCCATGTGGTTTTGCCAGCCAGCTGTCGGAATGTGCTTTGAAGTTACATGGCAGCCTGGCCTGGCTGGCAGGAATGGGTGTCAAGTTTCAATCAACATCTGCTGTTGTTTTATTCTTTCACCTGACAGAAACACGGAAATCAGAAAGGTGTAGGCAGGGAGGTGGAAGAGAGAAGAGGTTTTTGTTGTGTGTGCGTGTGTGTGTGTGTGTGTGTGTTTTTTTTTTTTTCGTTTTTTTCCCCTTTTTTTTTCCAATGGGATCGAGGCCAAGGCGTGGAAAGATCAGAGTGAAATGAGTACAAGTACACAGTGAAAGGAGTCGGGTAGAGGGGAGATGGAGTAACCAATTACCAGAAGCATTTTTAAATATTGAAGTACCATTATGTGAGAAAAAAAAAAAGAATGCTACACCTATTTTAGTGTTCCTGACAAGGCGTAAGGAGCGTGGTAATAGTCCTGAAAAATGAAACCCTGATAATTGTGATTTCTCTCTTTTTCTCAACCTCAGCTGTTTATCAACTTCACTTTCTTTCTTTTTTTTTTCCATTAAAACCTTGACATGCAAGTAATTTTTTTTTATTTTTATATTTTCTGACTTTTTTTTTCTGTTCGGGCAAGTGTTTTACACTAATTTGCAAATCTGCTTGCCCGATCGGGCAAGTGATTAAAAAAAGTTGTGTAGCACCCTGGTTTATGATGGTGCCTCAAAAATGCTTCGCTTAGAACGAATCGACCATTAATTAGGCGTGTATTGGTCACTACTGAAACGTTTGTTTGGAGAATAAAAAAAGAATGAATAATCGACCTGTTCTTCACTTCTTGTGAATGTGTTGGTGTGATTACGGTGTGCGTGCGTTCATAAATAAACATCAACATTTCCGAGGCCTGTAGGCTGTATGTCTTGCCCCTGACCCGGAAGACAATTCAACCTGTCACAAAACAGTTACAAAACGTAGTAATGATGAATGATGATAATGAAGTAATGATAATGAATATGATATATAATACAGTAATTGAAATGTCGTATTACTTGGGGCCCTCCCCAAAGTGACATTAGTCATGCGATTAAAAAACAAGACGGACTGTTGGCCAGTCAAAAATTTTGCGGACTAGCCAAAATTGAATCTAACTGATCTGCCTGGCTAGTTAAAAAGTTAAGCGCGACCCCTGAAGAACCATTTTTCATTTCTGATTGTAGAAAAAAAAAATATATCCAACGTTTATTAGTATTTAATCAACTTACGGAGCCAAATGTTACCGTTTATCATTTTCGAATGTAAAAGCAAACAACCGACATTGGTTTCAGCATCTTACGGAGCTGAATGTTATCTTTATTCATTTCCGGACATGAAAGCAAACATCCGCTATTTATCTTAGCATCTAACTGAGCCGATTGATACCGTTAATCATTTCCAAATGTAACAGCAACAATGTGTTATTTTTTAGCATCGTATGGAGCATGATATTACCGTAATTCATTTCCAAATGTAAAAGCAAACATCCGACATTTATTTTATTATCGTATACGGAGCCGAATATTACTGCTGTCCACTTCCGAAAGTGAAATGAATCATCTGACAATTATTTTAGCAATGTACTTAACCGAATGTATACTGTTTTTCATTTTTGAAGGTCAAGGCAGAGATCAGACACTTAGCTAACCATATAAAACGCAGCTAAATGTTACTGTTATTCATTTTGAAATTTTATAGCAAATATCCGACATTTATTTTAGCATCGCATGGAGCAGAATGTTACTCCCATTCAATTCCAAACGCTAAAAGAATAAAACAATCATCTGACATTTATCTTGGCATCCTCCGGAGCCGAATGTCATTGCTGTTTACTTTCGAACAAACAGGCAAACATCCGGCATTTATTTTATCATCGCACGGAGTTGAATATTAGCTATTTCATTTCCAAATGTTAAGTCAAAATCATACATTGATATCACCATCGAACGCAGCTGAATGTTACTGTTATTCATTTCGAAATATAAAAGCAAACATCTGACAGTCATTTTAGTATCGTATAGCCCGTATGGAGCAGAATAAATACTGCAATTCACTTCCGAACGTAAAAGCAATCATCTGACACTATTTTAGCATCTTCCGGAGCCGAATGTTATTGCTATTTACTTTCGAAAGTAAAAGCAAACATCCGACATTTATTTAATCATCGTATGGAGTTGAATACTATTGTTATTCATTTCCGAACGTCAAAGGGATCATTTGATATTTACTTCATCATCTTCCGGAGCCGAATGTTATTGCTATTTACTTTCAAACGCAAAAACAAACATCCGGCATTTATTTCATCATTGTACGGAGTTGAATATCATTATTATTTATTTCTGAACGTCAAAGCAAACATTCGACATTTATTTCAGCATCTTTCGGAGCCGAATGTTATCCTTATTCATTTTCGAACGCAAAATCAAATATCTGACATTTACGCTGTTCATTTCCAAAAAGTACAATAAAACTCCCGTCATTTTGTGTGTGTGTGTGTGTGTGTGTGTGTGTGCGCCCTGGTTTTTGTCACCACAGAACCCCAAAACAAATGAATTAAAAAGAGGCACACTAACAGAGACTCCAACTCTCCCGTTTTCGACGGGAGATCTCCCGCCGAAAACCCATTTTTGCAAAATCTCCCGTTCTCCCGTTTGAGATTTAATTTCTCCCGCCCTGGTTCAATGTCTCCCGTTGGAAAGGATTTCTTACTTATTGCTATCGTATGTTGCAAAAATAAGCCTTAGATAGCACCAGAGAGCATCTATAACCCTAGGAACTTCGCGCTTCGCACACATTAACTTGGAGTCTCCCGTTTGCTAGGGGTTTCGGGCGGGAGAATCTCCAGATCAGAAGGTGCTTCGGGTGGGAGTCTCTGCACTAATGCAGCTGTCATTTGTATGACGCACCTCTTGACCCCCGGGAAATGTGCGTCATGGTCGCGTCAAGTACCACCAATTTGATGACGCGTGGTGCCGTCACGGGAGCAAAATGTCCGTCACAATACTGACCCATTATGTGCGTCATAGTCGGTCATTTAACCAGAGTGTGTCAAAAGGTTCGTTAATGGGACCGTCATGTAATTTTGCGAGGCTTCTTGCATGGGGCATGGTATCCCTCCGTAACAGAATAAAACAAACTCGCGATCGCGAGTCGGCCGAATTCACCGGCTCCTGGAAACGCGAAAATGACACAATTTTCAATCAGTTTTATTATAACATACTGATACTCACTTCATTCTCGTATGTCTTCTTTTTCTATCTGATGTCAGACTAAAGGTCTTTTCAGAAAGTTTGAGTACAAATTTGCTCCAAAACCACACTACCAAACACGATTTGTGATTAAAATCATCACATACAGCCCGCGGCATCGCGAAGCTCGCTATCCTTCAATCGCATTCACTGTAGTGTAGCATCGACCGTCGACCGTGGAACCTGCAGCAAAACCACGTGCGTGATGTCGACCATGTGGTACATGTATACATACAGTACACGCGTACATACGTATACAGAAGGCGAGGCATGGCAGAGGCCAGGCCCCAAAACACATACAAACGATTATGGAACTAACATTACTGAGAGTCTATTAAAACCTGCATTAACTTAAAATAGTAAATTCTATTTAAACACTAGCCATATAAACCATGTACCTAACTTGGGTTTAATAAGGTTCGTGTTTAAATAGGCAGGGGCTTCAATCAAGCTGTTTTCGAATCGGGGAAGGGGAGGCGGGAGGTTACGGAAAAAATTACTGTGGCCAGGCCGTAGTTTCGCGAAACTAGATAGTTTGCCATAGCAACGTGTATATCAAAACACGCGTTTCTATGGGATGTCCTGAACTAGGGAACGGTTTAGAGAAATTCGAAGTCGTTCGAGGTTGAAGTGGTTTTTTCCTACGCATTTTTTTTGTTGTTGTTGTTCATATCTAAAAAATTCGATTTCTTAATTTTTTTCAACTGGTATTTGGGAGTCTTGTAATATATTTAAAATGTAGATAGAAATTTCTGAATATATTCAGAAAGTACGCCTAGGCGCCTACTGTTTGGATAAACGGTAAACATGCAGTCTACGTTCGATACGAAGAAATCATTACGTCTTTCACGAGGAAAAACATACAAAACAAACAAAAAACACCTACGAACGAATGTTGATAGCCAAAACTTTGATAAGTAATAAGCAGTTATCATGAGCGTGAACTGAAATTAATTGTCATGATTTTGTTGTCTAACCAGGTGATGACTGCATCTCATTGAACCTACTCGTAGTGAATTTCTCTGGGCATACGAGACCTTTTAAGTATTTCTGGCTCAGTTGCATTTTTAATTGACTGATTAATCGATCTTTTTTTTTTATTGTTCAGGGAACATAAGATATTCGATCAAGTACATTATATTCGACTGTTTGATGTTTCCTACTATGCGCCAACAGAAAGGTTATAGAATCACGATATCTTTGCAATGATTCCTTTAATTCAACTAATGAGCTGGTTCTTCGATCGATATTTCCATGATATTTACACGCTGTTTATTCCAGTGCGCGCATTCTTCCGTCTGGCACGCACCTGGGTGTGGCACCTGCTTTTGTGGAAATTTCCACAAGGGGAGAGGGGTAGGGTGTCAAGTTTCTTCGAGCCGAAGAGACTGCATGTAAATCTCTTCGCTCTGATTTATTGTCATTCGTGCTTTCCCCTTATTCTTTGCTGATATTGAACATTTAGATTTAACTTTACGAAGGTTGGTAGCACGTGGTTCTATTTTGTTGTGAGGTGTATGTAATTTCTTTTTTTTTATCATTCTTGGAAAGGAAAAGAAGAGTAAGGGGGAAAGAAGAATAAGAGGGAAAGTAAAATGGAACGAACGGCACGTACGCTCAGCATTCACAGTAAGCCGTCTTTTTACACCAGCATAGTTATCATCATCACCATCAGACATCACTCAGACCATTTTAGCCTTTTCCTATCAACATTAAGAAAAATAAATAACAAATACAAAGTATCAACACCTCCCAACAACACAAATATTTAGAAAAGACAACACACGGCACACTACAGCGGCTGGTATCAAACTTCGTCGCTTCGATTCGAAAAAGTATTGCAGCAAAGCGGAGAAATCACCATTACGAAAATAGCAGTGCGAGACACTTGAAAGAATTACGTCAAATACTTCAAAGTATAAAGGGAACGGATAAAGTGATATAAAATGGAAGAAATCGTACCAAACGATGTGTGAGAAACGACAGTGGAGAACGGTAAGTTTAGTAGTAGGCTTAGGCCCTAGCAACAGTTTACAGCACCGAAAGCTACACGAAAATAAGGTGAAAATAAATACACATTGGAAACTCGGTATTGCGACAAGATCCTTAGGATCAAGTCAATAAACGATACAAAACAAAGGAAATCAATTCATTTTGACCGGAAAATAGTTTGTTATAAGTATTCTGTTGTATGAGATCTCCTTTGATAGGCCGAGAAATACATCGAGCTTCCACGATACTCGGGAAAGACAGTTCGAACGCTTTTCACCTGCACATACTGCAGTGCACATCAATACACGAACAGAAACTCACCTCTTCCTTGCAGAAAAATGATGCAATAACGTTAAAAAAAAACACACACAACACTCTAAAAATCATTTCATACTTGGGAGGCAAGGGACAAGCGGATGAAGAAGAAGAGAAAAAGAAGCAGACATTGCACAACGGAACGCTTCTACCCCGATTCGAATCGAAACAGGGTACTGGAGTGTAGTGGCAGCTGGCTACAGTGTGCAGCTAAGCTACTACTAGTATACTAACGCTCCCCAGCTGCCCACAACATGGGGATACAGTACCACGGCGATCGAAGTAAACATCCAGGGTCCGGTCCGTAGGCGACAGGGATTCACGCGGGCGAAGTTCCGTTCGGTGTACACAGTTCGCAGGCAGCGAATTGCGTGAGCGCACACAGAGCTCTGCAGCATTCCAGTCTGGCACGTACTGCGAATAACATGTGCGTCAAGGGTCAGTCATTTTCACGAAGAGGTGCGTCACCATTTTGACTGGTTAATGCGTCAATGTCTCATAGAGGTGGGTCACTTTTTGTGACGGAGGGTACGTCATAGTACCTAAAAGGTATGACGCACATTGGTACTTTGACGCACCTATCCCGGGGGTCAAGAGGTGCGTCATACAAATGACAGCTGCATAACGACAAAAAGAAAAATGGCACGTCTTTGATCACAGGGGAGCGACGTCAAGAAGAAAAGGGGCGGGTGTAAATTGTATGGCCTAGAGAATATCGTTTTCTGCCACATTCTGGGGGCATCACGGCCAAGAGCATCGACGGCTAATTTTCGAGGTCTGCTCTGATAATGGCACGCGAATTTTATTTGTTACGATCAAGAATTCTTTCTTGCCAAATCCGATAGTAGTATTTCATGTAGATAGCGTCAAACACGGAAGGGAGGTAAGTTTCATGTCATAATTTTAAGGAATACGCGGTCAAATAGAGCATGTCAGTGGCGTGCTTTCCGTGGAACGCTCGATAACCCGTTCTAATTTCCGCCTTTTCATTCTTATTGTACCACAACACAAGCACCATTTTATAGCCTCAAATACGATGGAGAGTTCATTTCCCATTCGCAGTTTCAAGGTACACAAGCACTGTAGAACGCAAGAGCATTCTCTTATTGTGTGTACACTGTGGATAGATCGTTCAAAAGCGCGTTTTGGAGGAGTAGAGTCGCAATTTCTTAAGTGGATTCGCGAACAATAGCGCACGATCTTTCCGTGGAACGTTCAAGAACCCGTCCTCACTAAATCGGTAATGACTTTGTTCTTGCCCGTTCCGCAAACAATAGCGAAATTTCCGTTAGTTTTCCAGCAGAACGGAAGGTAACGCGCCTTTTGTTTCATTTAAGTACCCCGTTCAGAACGCGTTCAGAACGCGAGCAGAACTGCAGTGACTTAATTCCCTGACGCCTAAGTAGACCCATAATTTGTCACCTCAAAAGTATTGAAATAGTAATTACATCACATAATGTTAGGCTTTCACAACATCTGTAAAGTTATAATAAATGATCCACTGTGTTTCCTGTGGTTCATTTGTGCATTACATTTTCTGCTATGACCTCCCTAAACAGCATATGATAAGAAATAAGTTCTGCAAATCCTTTGAAGTAGTTAAAAGAAAATCTCATAAATTCTATTTTCATGAATGATGTCCATTATCAAAAAAGAAAAAAGAAAAAAAGAAACTCAAAGCATGTGAAAATTCTAAAAGACAATGTTTCACAGCACTTTTGGGCAGGATCGATGAGCTCTACAAACTAGAAATGACACAAAAGTGAAAACCTACACGACGAAAGTCAGTTTTTTTTAAGGCAGAATATGGCTAAAGATAAAAGTTTGTTCACCTTTTCAGGCCATCCATCTGCTTCCTGCATTCTCTGCCTGAAGCTCTCTTTGAGTTGCTCAATACGATGCTGATGTGTTGTAATCATAGTTTCCCTGTGCACAATAGAAAAATTACAAGAAAAGAATGAAAGACAACATGAATGCCAACTGTAAAGTAATCAACACCAGGTCCCACAATTTCTGTCTCAGTGAGGACCACTCTAGTACATCTCTGCCACACCCACAGTTCCTTTCTGACCTCGAGTTCACACTAGACCCCACATTACAGGGACAGTCACCAGAGATCTTATCTTTTTTACAACTGACTGCCCATACTGCTATCTCGACTGTCCCTGAGCTGCTGGGGCAATCGGGGAAATCGGGGCTTGGGGGTGAGTGCTGCCACTTGAAACCACAATTTACGCATGCGTATATTTGATAAATATAACTGGGCGCTATCAATTATGGCCCAAGGTCACTCTCCCCTTCAAATTCTGTTCCCGGACCTGACTTGTTTTGCAGGGACATGTCCCAGTGAGCATCAACACTATGGTTTTGGAGGGGAAAGTCCTGCGGCATGGGACTTTCTCCAACGATGCGTGACTAATGTGAATGTGAATGAGGAACAGTCCCTTTACCCTTCTGTGCCAGGGACTCTGGACAGTGTGCAATTTTTTTTTCCACCAATTTGCACTCAAAACACACAGAGGGTTAATTTCCATGCCATATCGATCATTCCCATTTCTCTGTGATGAGAATCCTGCAATGTCCTACCACACCTACCGTTTCCCTCTCAGATGAGGAGTAGTCTTTAAATATCCTTGCCACACCTGCCATTAGTCTCTCAGTGAGAAGAAGTCCCTTCACTCTTTCTGTGCCATGGACATTCGGCAGTGTGTACATGCTATGGGTTTATTATGCCAATTGGCACTTCAAGCACTCACAGAGTTAATGGTCCCACCACACCTACCGTTCCTCTCTGAGTGAAGAGCAGTCCCTCCTGGCGCTCTCCAGAGCCTCCCGTAGCTGCGTGGTCTCCTTTGCTGTAGCCTCCATCTTGCTGCTGGCGCTGGCCTCTATCCGCTTCCTCGCCTCCTCTTCCCTCTCCCGCATCGCCTGCATGGTCCGCTGCCTCTCCTGCGCCTCCTCCACCCGGCAACGCAGCTCCTCCTGCAGCTTGGTGATGGTGTCGCTAAGGAACTGCTCGTGCTTAGCCCTCTGTTTATGGACATCCTCCACTTCCAATGACTTTGTCCTGCAAGAGGTATTCATTACATAGTGTCAAACAGCCTAGTAATCTTATACAACACTTGGAAGTCCTTTCTCTTCTTCTTTCAAACTTAAGATGCCACATTTTAGAATCCCAACAACAAATTTACATTGATGATAAGCATAATGGCCTTGCAATTATCCTGTGCATATACCAGCACTCTACTGCACATTGCAAAAATGACAAAAAAACACCATTACATCTATGTTGGTACTTCTTGCACTACTGGTTTCATGCTAATGTAATGAAACAATTACAACTTAAAACTAATGTGACAGAGGTGCACAAAGCTTAATTAAAAAAACCTTGGGTTCTTTGCACCTCTTTGATTGTACTGATATATAGTTTCACTCAACCTAAAATCATACAAAAATACATACAAGAGCTTATGTCCCTTACTGCTACACTTATCACTGCAGTATGAACTGAGGTAATGAAATGGCATTATAAGCAGTCAAATTTCCCATCTATTATCAACAAAAAAAAAATAACAGCAACAAGAGCCCATCCCTTCCCCAAACAGGTATCAAGTTTTGATATGAGATATTTTAGTAAACACATTAACACAATTTGCACAATTAACTGATTACCTATGATACGTACTTTAGGTAAGAAAGGGGAACAAGAGACCTGGGAGTCACGCGCTCACCTGAGTATCGCAAGTTCACCTTCCATCCATACAGGAAGGGGGGGGGGGGGACCCCTGGGGCCCCCAGGTGGGGCATGGTGCCCATTTGATGGAATTGAGATTCTATCCCCCTAGGGATGCTACCTGCCAAGTTTGGTGAAAATTTGTGATAGGGTTTTCAAGAAAAAGATGAAACTTTACAATTTCGGTCCAAAGTTAGGCCTCCTGGGGCCCCCCAGGTGGGGCATGGTGCCCATTTGATGGAATTGAGATTCTTTCCCCCTAGGGATGCTACCTGCCAAGTTTGGTGAAAATTTGTGATAGGGTTTTCAAGAAAAAGATGAAACTTTACCATTTTGGTCCAAATTTAGGCCTCCTGGGGCCCCCCAGGTGGGGCATGGTGCCCATTTGATGGAATTGAGATTCTTTCCCCCTAGGGATGCTACCTGCCAAGTTTGGTGAAAATTTGTGATAGGGTTTTCAAGAAAAAGATGAAACATTACAAATTCGATCCAAATTTAGGCCTCCTGGGGCCCCCCAGGTGGGGCATTGTGCCCATTTGATGGGAATGAGATTCTTTCCCCCTAGGGATGCTAACTGCCAACTTTGGTGAAAATTCATAATGGCATTTTCAAGAAAAAGATGAAAATGTACAATTTGGGCCCCATTAGGACCCCTCCCCACCCCCCTCCTCTGGGTCCCAAGAGAGGCACCCCTGATTCCGCCATGAACAAACTTGAAACTACAGCCATCAATGTACTAATTCATAGTATTAACTTAGCTCTATCACTTCTGGTTCTAGAGAAGAAGATTGTTTAAGATTCCTTAATTTGGGGGGGGGGTGGGCCCCTCTGGGGGCCCCCCAGGTGGGGTATGGTGCCCACTTGAACAAATTGAGATCCTATCCTCCCTAGGGATGCTACCTGCCAAGTTTGGTGAAAATTAGTCAAGGGGTTCTCAAAAAGAAGATGAAAACAAAAAGTTTACGCACGACGGACGACGCATGACGGACGCCGGACGAAGAGCGATCGCAATAGCTCACTTGAACCTTCGGCTCAGGTGAGCTAAAAAGCAAAACCAGGGGAGCTGGGGAGATGATTTTAACATTCATGTAGCTCCCAGTCCACACATGAACTTGGTGGACATTATTACGCTAGCATAAACAACACATCAAAAGCATCAATTTAATGAAATGAGAATTTACAAGCATAATTTGTCACACCAAGGTATACTGATATTAAAGATCTAGTCACAGTTTTTACAGTAATCGTCAATTGTGTGTGGCTCCTACCTGAGCAACTCTTGCAGCTGTGCAACTTCAGACTTTGCTGATCTGCCATCCATGATGGCTTTCTGTAGTTCATCCTCTAGTCCTGTCATTTACAAAATGAAATATTGGATGTAGTAGTAATAACCACCATTGTAAATGGAATCAAAAATATTACATCATACTCATCATTGTTGCAATCACAATCATTTAAAGTTGCATTTTGTCCAATATCAGATACAAATGTATCAAAGATCTTGAAATATTTACAGAACAATGTAAGCACAAGAAAAAAGATGGGCAGAAATGTGAATGAAACATGTATTTACATTCAGCATCAGCTAGTGTGTAACAGTGGTATACATTGAGACAGATGAACATATATTTACTAAGCGATCTCTGTACATCCACAGCAGACTGAAGCCCTATTTTATTTAAATTTGAGATATTAGTAAAGAATAGTGAAAATGAACCTCTAACTTCAGACCATGGTACTAGCGTAGAGGTTTATTCATAATTTACCTCTACAGGTGATGGCATTTTGAAATGAAACCATGATTGTGCAAAAGAAATAACACAACACACACAATAAAAGACTCTCCACAACAATCCACCCCAAATCTAAAGCAATTTATCCCTCTCCAAATTTGACATCTGAAAGTTATTGCCAATGGAATAGCAGTTGATTTCTTTGATTAGTAGTTGACTAATACTTTCACATCACAAGGTTTCATGGCTGATTGTTACTTTGATATCCATATGCATTCAAACACATTATGCAATACATAAAGCTTGCCACATTCTCATTAACTAATGCATGTACTGGAAACTGCCAAGAAACTTTTGCTCATTGCCTATCAAAATACAGAATTACCAGAACATTGTGTATAAAGAGAATGCACTGCAAGGAATATGAAGGACATGACCTCCCTCCCCCCAAAAAACAAACAAACAAACAAACAAAATGGAAATAAATCACCCACATCACAAACATGACTGTCATCTACCATTATTATGGGATTAGGTTTTACTCCATGGTATACTACACTACTGACGCTACTGAATACTGGCTGCTGCTATTAACAGTTATCACTGACTAGCTCTTACTCTTCTCAGTAGCCGTTGCTTTGTCTAGCCGGCCCTCTACTTCCTTCAGACGAACTCTGACCTCTCCCAACATTTGACCGTCCATCCTGCCAGTGGCTAGTTTGTCCTCTGCCTCCTTCACCTGTGCCTGGAGTGATGCCGACAGTTTCTCAGCTGCAGTGGCCCTTGACATGATTCCTTCTACCACTGTAAGCAACAACAACAATTGATTATGACAGTTGTTGCCAGACAGGATAACATCTGCCTGACAGCTGAGAATTTATATGGCATACTAACGATCAAAAGTATTATGCATCAATCCAAAAAAATCATTTCCCATAATTCACACATTCATTCACCACACAAAGCAATTTTACTAGTTAAGGCAGTCATATCCCTGTAATATGTGATGAAAATTAAAATTATTTTAGAAAGAAAAGATGGTTTCTTGGATAACACAAATAATCTATTATAAATGAATTTTGGTTTTAATTCTTCAGCAATTCTTATCAATGACTGAACTAACAAGAATCATCATAAAATAAGAATAATATCCCAGACATATCTCTTTTGAAGAGAGAACTTTAAAAAAATTGAATGATTGCCATGGTAATGCTTGGGATATCAAACCCAGTCAATCAAAATCATTTAAAATGATTTAAACTGGCAAAGTAGTTCAGCAAATAATAATTTATGACAAACTGACTCACACGCAGACCTTGTCTACTCTACTGGCAGCAGTGGTAATGCCTTTTAGCTAGGCACCCTAGCTTCATTTCTTAGCCCTATCAAGAGAACAGAAAGCCGTCAATCTCATTGTTCCTTGCTTTTAAGCGTACCTTGCTTTTCCTTCCGGCACACCTTCTGGATTACAGTGGTCAGTTTTCTGGACATTGCATCAATGACCGCACCATGGTCCTTCAGCTCAGTCCGGACACTGGTCAATCCACCCTTCTGCTCTGAGATTGAGGACATGATGAGGGGGAGTCTCTGCATGACATCCTTCTTCCATTGCCTGCAGAGGACAGAGGGAGTTCCAGTTATCAAAATCATAGCAAATGTCACACTTTTCCAAAGCAGATCTTGCTAGTGAAATTTCTTTGATGATCCTTTCATAAAACTTACACTTTGCCGCCAGTAATCATAGCTAAACTTGATCACGAGTTATTATAAAATCCTGGAAAAGTATCCAACATTAATTAACAAGCACTGAGAATAAAAAAGAATAATGGCCAATTGACAATAGAAACCAAAATATCAAGTTAGCTCACAAAAAAATTTGAATAGTATATTTATATTTCATGCTCATTTCTATTCATAATACTTGGTCACACTCAAAGAAATCTTCTGTTTCTTTCTTGACTTTCATTTAGATCCCAACCTCGTATCTGTATTCAATGTTTTTCTGGTAAGGATAGGTGAATACTTACAAACAATGTACCTGGCACAGCAGCAATACAGCAAACCGTAACAATTTTTAATCATCATTGAAATGGAAGCATCACTATCATGATCACCATCATCATCATCAGCATCATCTCATCACCATCCAACATTAGGAGCAGCAGCATCATCACCATCCAATACTAGGAGGAGCAACATCATCACCACCATCATGATTAATCATCAAGATGTTTGTACCTGAGTTTTCCATTGCTGCCCTTCTCTGCTTCAAGCTGTCTCTGAGCTGCCTCGGCCTGCTGCACAGCTTTCCAGATCTCCTGCTCCTTGACCTTTACATTTGACTTCAGGTGTTCAATGCTGCAAATGTAGTATAATCAAGACTGTATTCTCACCTTTCAGGTTCTTTGAAGAGAAGAATCCATATCTACATGCTCTAATTTCGCATACCTGACTTTTGCTTTATATCCATAGTATACAGATTTAATGCTACACTTTGTACATCCTGCATGTGCAAGCCTTCTTTTTATCCGTAATACTTTATTGCTAGCTAGCAAATGACGTCACAAAACCATGTGTATGGATGCAATCTTTCTTCATACTTAACAATCATAAGTCATGTAATTGATTAACTAAATTGTGTATAATTTTCTAGACACATGAGGAGTATCTGTTAATTGCTTTTATACAGAAGCAACATATATACTGAAGCATGTAAAAGTTGAATGAAATGAAATGCATATTAAAGGAATATATTGTTACCAATATGTTACAATAAGATGCCCATTTCTTTTTCAATATTACAATGGACTGTCAGCACAAAAAAGAGAGAAAAAAGAAATTTCTGTATGTGTATATTGTTCCTTCAAAGTAAAACAATGAAATCAAGAAAAATCTGTAAACTTCACAAATTTGCAATTTTAGAATCCGACTACATCAAATTGTATATATATATATATATATATATATATATATATATATATATATATATGGATCATAAAGAAATACAGTAGACAGTGAGTGAAACCGGTTGGTGCAGTGATTGGTGTAAATCATAGCATACCTTGCATTTCTGTCATTTACAATCCTTTCCTTCTCTGAAAGAGCTTCTTTCAGTCTCTCCTGTTCCACTTTAAGAACTTTTTCTCTTTCTTCACACGCTTTATACTTCTCCAGTTGAGCATTCACCTTTTCAAGCTGTAGAAAGGAAAAAAGATGTACAATGCAAAGCACATCAAACATTGTCTAAGTTACTTCAACATGCTAATAAAGAGAAACATTTATATTTCAAAAGATATTTGCTACTACTGCTGACAGAAATTACTATTCATAATCATGAAATAACAGAAAATAGTGATATCTTAAAGGTCCAGTTTACCTTTGGGAGCAGTGATTTCAAAAATGTTCAAGATATCACATTTGATGCATATGTGTAGGTCTGTTGTATCATAAAACAACCTACCATATGAAATATTTGCAATAAAACCTAAAATATAAGGAAATATCAGAGTTTTTCTCAATAAACCGTAACTGTATACGGTTTAGTCTGGAAACATTTTTATTATAACTATTGTTCACATTTCGTGTATTTAACAACACTTAACATCGATTATACGGATTCATATTTTTACAGTGGTTGTTTCTATCCCTAACTCACATTTTAGAACTGTTTTAAAGCACTAATGCTTTCATCTGCAAATGGTAAATTATGCCTTTAACCCATAATATTTCCCATATCAATACAAAAGAATGCAACAATTGTATAACCACATTATCACAGCATACATACATCAAACATTTTCCACTTTACAGTGGCAAGTGAATGGATTTGTATTCTTATTTCCGGGAATCTGATGCCTCTATTTGTTTCTTAGGTCCAAACAGAACTGTGTGAGCAAACTTGTGGTTAGCTAACTTCAATGACAGTGGCACCCAAAGGGCCTGTAGCTCTTAAGCTAGGAACCATATGAATGGAACTTCAAGTACAGTTCGACCTCGATTATCCGGCCATGTCGGGACCAGCGCTCATCCGGATAAGTGAATTGGCCAGATATGGGGGACACAATGTTAATGTATATAGCTGCCGTCCAAGCTGCCGTCCCAGTGCACTGGCAGCTAGGCAGGTAGCGTACCCTGCAATTTTTCTGTTAGCTTTCTCAATGACCTATCGCGATATGGCCTCGACTGCGCCGTGATTTACTGACAAGTTTTCCATCTATGTTTTTATGGTGAATTTATAGATCATGACTGCTTACTTTTACGTTGATAATGTGGTGTGAATTTATGTTAGTTCTGTCGGGAATATTGTAGGTAAATCGTGTGAGTTTTGTAGAAATTTAAATTGAGTTTAAAGTCACTGTTTTTTCTCAATTTTTGGATGAAAAAAAGTCATTCACTGCGTGAACGCGTCCAGATAATAGAGATTTCCGGATAAAAGGAGGCCGGATAATCGAGGTCGAACTGTAACTAGTCTTTTTGAAGGAATGGCGAGGATTATACCTCCTTTTCCAGTCTCTTGACCTCATGGTGAATGAGGTAGCTGACACCACAGAACTTGCAGATGGTGTCATCTCTGGTCATCTGCTGGATTTCTTCTGGCAGGGGATGCTCAAGAGGAAGACGTTCAATGGTGGACGGTGAGTCAGTCATCTTTGGGTCAGGTGTGAAGACGCAAACACTACCGTATGTAACATGACCAACTATGAAACCTTAATTGCATGCCTGCGGAAACCATAGAAAGAGCGAGAATACACAGAAGTAAGTGGTTGATAGACAGTGCCATATTTTAAAACTCAAACGCAAATTGCCTTCACATGGCCCATGGGGTATGCTTTGACACCAAAGTGTCATGCAGTATATCATAACCATCCCCCCCCCCCCCCCATTTTCAAACTAGTCCAATGTCTGGTAAACATTCTGAAGATTCTGAAAGTTAGACACCTATCGACCTTGCCCCAGAACAGTCAGTAGTCTACTGATCATACTGACCTAGGGCTAGGTAGGGACTAACCCCGGTGCAGGGCGCTGTACGTGTTGGGGTCGCTGGTGTGGTTAATAGGTAGGGACTGAATTTTACAATATGAATGAGTGGACATCAAACACTACAGTAAACCTTCATTCATAGAATATTTTTGACTTAGACTCAGTCTAACCGCAAACCAATACATTTCCATGTCTGTACTACACACTTGCTCTTTCAGTCTTAAATCGTTTCACTGGCCACTGGCACTGCTGCATGCTGCCTACGTCATAGGCATAGCCTTATCGGCTATGCTATGCTACGTACGCCTATGGATATGGCTATGGTCTACCTACGGCCTACCTAATTAATACAAGCAAACACCGAATTCAGTAGGTGGGACTGTGAATCTCAAATAAATTTTATTCAGGATTGAATTGTGATGAATGTGCGATTCTACAAAGAAAATAATTGAATATTGAAGCATGCCATGAAAAGAACAATTTCCTTGCGTAGAAGAGGTGGTGTGCTATTCATGACACATTTTCACTTTCAGCATAAATGAGAATTAAGATAAGATCGTTTACTTACTTAATGTGACTTCCAAGGAAACGGCATCAACAAAATCACACCAAAGCGATCGATCGATTGCTGTGATGCCGAAAACTCGCTTGAATCGATCACGATGGATTATTTTTATTTTTATTACTGTATTTAATAGGCCTAGACTCTTTTTTTTTTTTGGGGGGGGGGGGGACGATAACAGTGAAGCGAGCAAAAACAAAACAAAACAAAAGAAAAGAAAACGCAGGAACTCTTGCGATCTAATATTGATTGATTGCAAATGCCATTAGTATAAGATGGTGCGTATGTCTGCATACTAGCATGCGTTTCGACGTGTACTGAGTAAGGATGTGTAGGGCTAGTTTTGGGGAGGGGGTGGGTGGGTATTTTTTTTTTCTCGCTCTCTCATTAGCATCATTTTGATCACGTTCTCAATGAAGCAGTTACAGCAAATATAACTTTTCCCTATTTTCATGGCAATCATAAGTAACAATATCCAAGCTGAAGCATATATTATTGCATTGACTCGTGTTCCCGAGAACAATTTGGTGCTATGAATGATATGAAAAATTTGTGTTTGATTTAAGAAAAATGAAAAAAGAAATGACTGTATGTTCTCATGTCACTACTTTTTGAGGTTCAACGATCATTACGATGTTCTTATAAAACTGTATGAAAAAAGAACACAAACACATAAATGAATAAATTAATAGATAAATGAATGCATAAATAAATAAATAATGATAATGGAGTGATACAGATTGTAATACTACTACTTGTACTACTTGTACTACTACTAAACTACTTCTGCTACTACTACTACTACAACTGGGCCCTCATAATAATAATAATAATAATGATGATGATAATAATAATAATAATAATAATAATAATAATAATAATAATAACAATAATAACAATTATTATTATTATTATTACATTACATGATTATAACATTAATGATAATAACAAGCGGCAATACCCTCTCTGGAATACTAGAGGGGAAAAATTCGTCTTTTTTTCAACTTTCCCTACAACTTCTCGTCGTTTGTGGAGCTTTTTTTTGTCACCGATATGACAACATTATGAGTTAGTTCAAATCAAATGACTGGTAAGGGTTTGATACATCGCTTTATCCCATGAGTGCATCAGTGAGGAATATAGAGGCCATGTTCTTGGAAAGTGCTCGACTCAGTCGAATGCGTACTCTGTTTTAATAGAAACAGAAGGATTCAGTTGGACTCAGTGACTTATCATGCTTGTACGAGATATTCACTGAGTAAGAGCACAGTCACAAAACGTATTGCCTATTCATCACGGCGATGGTATGCGTGTAACGCGAGCTGATGCTGCACGGCTGATGAGCAAGACAGTGGGACGTTCCGCAGGGGCAGTCATCTATGCAAATTATGTTACCATGGGTGCGGCAAACCCTTAACCAATCATCGCCGTGCTACCACGCTTCACGTTGCACTGTGGCAGCAAAGGTTTCATTGGCGTTTTTTGCTGAAACCTTATGTGAGGATCATCTTGGAAAATGCAACGTCCTCACACAGAAGGCTTAATATATAGAGATTCACCGCATATATCTTGATTGTGTTACTTTCGTCCTCGGATAATAAAATATATTTTGTAGCAATAAAAAGAAATGGAATCCAAAGTATTGTTGAGATCCCGGTCTCACCAACCTAAGGTCCTTGGATGGGTAGAGTCTTGGTAGCAGAGCTATCCTCCATTCAAATCACTCGCTCAAAAGTGGGCACAATGACGGACTGAAATCCGTCGGTCTCCTGGTTACTTGCTCAGTATAAGTTTCCTTTGTGACCAAATAAGTATCATTAGTCCAAACTTTCTATTTAACTACATTAAAAGGTCAAACAACTCAATAAAGAGAAGGTCGTGTGTATAGTTCTCGTCAGTGAAAAAGAAAACTCTGATTTCACAAAGCTCGAAGATCCAAGGCGATCCCGGGTTATGAGTCATCCAAAATTAGCATATCGGCGAGGCAGACGTGACGTGACGTGGAGGCAGGGCGATTCCGCAGCTCGCGAGAACGTTTGACAATCTGCATACTCAAGGTCCCTGCAAAATCTTTGCTCCGAGGCGCAGATACAAGCTACTCCTCGTAGCGAAAACAATTCGTCTTTTTTTCCACATCCGCCAGCAAAATCCGGCAAATCGTCAGTAATCACAATGAGGGAAATCGTTCACATTCAGGCTGGACAATGCGGTAACCAGATTGGCGCCAAGGTAAGATTCTCGAACTTTGCCAAGGATTAGGGGGTGAAATTTGTGAATAAACATCGTCTTATTTTGGCAATATCGTTATTGTCCATCAATATGTTTGTCCAACCACACCCTCTACACGTTTTCTGTGTATATGATGCCAGCGGCAATGGGCGTGGGTCAAGAAAGCCGGGGAGTTGTTTTCCTACCGTGGGATATCCATCTCGGTATTTCAAGCACATCCCAAAATAATTGGGGCAGAATTTCCGGTAAATAGTCATCACAATGACAAAAGTTTCATGTGCAAAGAAACTTCCAAACTCCCTCTTCTATTGAATTTGATGTCAGTTTGCAAAAAAGAGGCTGTACTTTGTTTTCGATAATTCTATTTAAATCATTATAGCTCCCAATTCCAGAGAAATTCCATAAAAAGATGAAATGATTCAGTATCGATGATGATGTGCACTGTTTGGACTCAAAGTCAGATTTCCGGAGGGAAAGGCACTATTTCTTTTCCTTCAATAATGTTTTCATTCTTTTTCATGTCAAAATGCCCAGCGGTGCGGAAATGAATGTTGTTGTTGTTGTTTGTTTTTTTTAATCATGTCTTCAAATCTCCGAATGTACAAAGAACTCTTTCGGATTCATTCAGTTGTTGTGCATTAATGTCACCCTTTTCACTGACAATCGGCAGCCGCAACGTGTTCAGGAGAGGAGTAGTAAATCTTGAGTCATTGCGGATCATGCCATCTTTATCTCAGGGATTTCCAATGAAATGTGAAGAGGAAGACTTCATCATATATATATATATATATATATATATATATATATATATACATTTTTTTTTTATGAATGAGATCATATGAATTAATAATGCTAATCAGATCACAGCTACATACAAAAATGCCAGGAATTCCAGGAAATGCGTTTTCATCCTTATTATGTATTTTTTCTTCTTTTTTTCTCTGTCCCGATGCTTAGAAATGACATTATATTTCTTCGATATTTTGTTCCAAATATTAGTCATCTTTTATAATGATAAACATCTGTGTCATGTGCAAAAATTGTCTACATCATATAAGACCTTCACGAGAGACATCAATGTTGTGAGAGCGTGCCGTCATTGGCCGTATGCTTCACTGACAGCCGAGTCGGATTATGCGGCAGGCTAAACATGATACCGTTTTTAAATCGCCTGTGGAAGAACGTGGGAATATGCTCGGGCGGCATGTAATTATCGCAAGGAATGGAAAACACGACACGCCGTCATGAATAATGTGGACTGCTGGCAAACTAATACATGCGGGGGAAAATGCTGTCAGGGAGAGGACTGCCAATACAAGGGGAAGGAAGAAGTCTCCGCCGATTTGCTTCGTGCTTTGGGGATTCGTTTTCCCAGTTAGCTGGAGCGTTTATGTTTCCGTCTATTCTTCATCGGGCATTCCACATGCCTTGACCTTCTCCTCTCCTTATTATATTATTTTTAGTCATCTGAATCTTAATTCACTTGCTCTTTCTCTCAGCAAACACATTCTTACCTTACTTCAGAGATGGTTTAAAAACACATACATATTGTACATGCATGTTCATATTTCATGAAACGATGGATACTCTATTAGATGCAAACACATAACGAAAATCACCAAGAACATATTTGAATGTTGGTCCAAAGGTACTGAGGTAGAAATATGTAGTGAGAATTGTTTCGATTTTATCACATTTTTTTTTTAATAATACAGATTCAGATTAATAAGAAATTAATTTCATATTTGTGATTTTTGACTTAAATTCCGTGCTTTTCCTTCCATTTTTGTCACGTTTGCGAGATAGGTGGTTATAGATGCATATCAAACCATGATTTAAACTTAGGCGTTCATACATGTCATTGTCAAGATTCGTAAGAATAATTTTCTTCGAGATTATCAGGATATTTGTGTAATCAGTTATCTGAAGACACTCCCATTGTCTGCGGTTGTCATCATCTCTCATTTTCTATGCGATGGGGACATCTTCCAAGTTTAAAGTTCAAGTTTCAAGTTTTATTAAACCAATTCATTAAACATTTGACATTTTACAAAAGGAAACAGCATTAAGAAAAATCCCACTCATATTCATGAATGGCATACAGTAAACTTCATTTTCATTGATGACCTCTTGATCTGTCAAGGACATTTTCAACTTCATAATTGACGAGGGACATTTTCCGCATCGTATTTACTGAAATACATCTCGAGTCTCGTACTCCCTGGGCTTAATTCATGAAGTTGTATGTCCCTGCATTTAACGAAGGACATCTTCCATGTCATTGATATTTTACGGACATCGTCATCTCATACAATAAGAACACCTCTTAGGGAAATCCTAACGACAAATATATCTCATTTTGTATTATATGACTGACATCGTTCCACCTCATATATTCAGCGGAGGACGTCATCCGCCGCTATCTGATTAAGACACTTACCTTTTCAGATCGGATGCTGAACGTCTCTCACTGCATATTTGATGAAGAACATTTTCACTCACTGCAAGACACTTCCATTTCGTATTCAATGTAGGACGTCATACAATATCTAGACATAATGAAGGCCATCATCCACCTCTTAGTTCGTATTAGACATTCTTAACACGTGTATTTATATCCGCATCCTTATCCCCGTATTTATTGAAGGGACATTTCTCCTCATCATTATTGTTCCTATCTCATATTTCAAGAAGGTCTAGAAAGGTGCTCCCGCTGTAGTTGACGAAAGTATACCATGATGTAACTATACCTCGTTCTGTTTTACTTCATCGAACAGCTGTCTTTACTTGCCAAACACAAATCATTGAAAAAAAAAAAATCGATAGTCTAAGAGATTTTGAATATCTCTGTGGTTTCTGTCAGTTCTGGGAAGTGATCTCTGACGAGCACGGCATCGACCCGACCGGAACTTACCATGGCGACTCCGACCTCCAGCTAGAGCGTATCAACGTCTACTACAATGAGGCCACTGGAGGCAAGTACGTCCCTAGGGCGGTGCTCGTCGACCTCGAGCCCGGCACCATGGACTCCGTCCGGTCGGGACCCTTTGGTCAAATCTTCAGACCGGACAACTTCGTCTTCGGCCAGAGCGGGGCAGGAAACAACTGGGCCAAGGGTCATTACACTGAAGGAGCTGAGTTGATTGACTCCGTATTGGATGTGGTTCGCAAGGAATCCGAGAGTTGTGACTGCCTTCAGGTATTGCACCATGGTTTTGAGTCTGTACGGGACATGTTGCGTTGATAAATGCATTACGTTTATATTTGCTAAAATGTTATACAACAGCTCAGCGGTATATATATATATATATATATATATATATATATATATAGATATTGCAACCAAAAGGCGCTAGATCCATCGAAAAATGATGGATTTAGCGCCTTTTGAAAGCAAGCTCTCTCTCTCTCTCTCTCTCTCTCTCTCTCTATATATATATATATATATATAAGAGATAGACAGAGAGAGAGAGAGAGAGAGAGAGAGAGGCATGGGCCTGAAATAGAGTGAATTTTACAAAGCTTTAGTCATGATATATTAAGGTCTTTGAAGAAAGGTACAGTTGCCCCTAATCAAATAAAAAAAAAAACACACAACAATATATGAATAATCATGATAGATGTTGGGCTATCAGTTCATTGGGATCTAATACACGTGTACATCTGTTCATACATGTTTTTCCTATTCCTTTTCTGATAAATTGCGAATTATTGTTTTTAGTCCACTTTACATTTAACACCATATAATGATCGAATTTGAACAGGAAATTGCCTTGAGGCTGAAGCAAATTGTTTGATGTCCTTTGCATAATTTCATTCGACATTCACAATTGTACCGTCTTCCTATTGGATTGATATAGATGTAGCAAAAAAATATTGATTGATATAAAGTTAACTTTCGCTCCGGTATCCAGGGCTTTCAACTGACACACTCCCTAGGCGGTGGCACCGGCTCGGGTATGGGCACCCTTCTGATCAGCAAGATCCGTGAGGAGTACCCAGATCGCATCATGAACACTTTCAGCGTCGTTCCGTCACCGAAAGTCTCCGACACCGTTGTCGAGCCATACAACGCCACCCTCTCAGTCCATCAGCTGGTCGAGAACACAGACGAGACATACTGCATCGACAACGAAGCTCTCTACGACATCTGTTTCCGTACCCTAAAGCTGACCACGCCAACTTATGGTGACCTAAACCACCTGGTTTCGGCCACTATGAGTGGAGTGACCACATGCCTGAGGTTCCCTGGACAGCTCAACGCCGATCTTCGTAAACTTGCCGTCAACATGGTTCCCTTCCCTCGTCTTCATTTCTTCATGCCTGGCTTTGCTCCTCTGACCAGCCGAGGTAGCCAGCAGTACCGCGCCCTCACTGTACCCGAGCTGACCCAGCAAATGTTTGATGCCAAGAACATGATGGCAGCCTGTGACCCTCGTCATGGTCGCTACCTGACCGTTGCTGCCGTCTTCCGAGGTCGCATGTCGATGAAGGAGGTCGACGAACAGATGCTGAACGTCCAGAACAAGAACAGCAGCTACTTCGTCGAGTGGATCCCCAACAACGTCAAGACCGCCGTCTGTGATATCCCACCACGTGGTCTCAAGATGGCCGCCACCTTCATTGGCAACAGCACCGCCATCCAGGAGCTCTTCAAGCGCATCTCCGAGCAGTTCACCGCCATGTTCAGGCGAAAGGCTTTCCTCCACTGGTACACCGGTGAGGGCATGGACGAGATGGAGTTCACTGAGGCCGAGAGCAACATGAACGACTTGGTGTCCGAGTACCAGCAGTACCAGGACGCCACCGCCGAGGAAGAAGGAGAATTCGAGGAGGAGGGCGAAGACGACGAAGAAAATGCATAAACAGTCGTGGTAAACGCGTCTCTATACGCAATGCGAAAACTCTCTTCGTCTGTAGTAATTTTGTTTCTTATATGCTCTATGGGATTATGTGATGGAAGAATGCATGGAGGTTAAAACAATGTTAAAAGCTTAAAAAACTCATACGAGCCTATCTGGTGTCGACAGTCCCAAGGAATGGTCGACTAAACGTGACTAAGCCACGGGGAACAAAGCTTTGGTAGCAGCTGCTTTGTTCGGCACATGATCGAAGCAATTCAGGTTTCGAACTGAAAGTCAACATCCTTGTAGTACTATACTTGCATTTATATAGATATTTTCTACGATCGCTTCGAACACCAAACAAGGTTTGCACTATGATGTTGACATAACTGATACCATCAATGCATTAAAGAAATTAAAGATATGATATTCACTAGCTTTGAATGATTTCGAGGATTAAGATTTTCTTATGTTGGTGAGTTAGTCACTGAGTATACTTACTGAAAGAATGGAAAGGCAATCCTTGAAGACATTGCAACGACAAAAGAGAGAGAGAGACTGAAACATAGAACTTATGCTACCTTTGAAAAGGAATATTATTATGAAAATTGTTGCTCAGCCTTGATAAAATAAATACAGGGTACACCAAACTTATCTGAAAGAGGGTAAAAATGGCATGACTATGATGTAACATACATTGGTATATCAATTAGAATAAGGCGATTTATAGTTTCTACCCAGCGTGGACCAATGATGCGTGTTCAGAAATAAATTAAGCGATTGCTTTTTCGGCAGCATATGGATTCGTGAGTCCATTGTCTTTGATTTTAACTGTACTGTCTGTAAGTGTGCTCTCATTCTTCTTCTACATTGCAGATGAGATTGTTTTAAGGAAGGTGCATATCAAAATAATATCTCTTCAATTACATACAATGCAACACCACACGGAATGGCCTTTATCTCGAATGCTGAATGTTATGGAGAAGAAAAGGCAAAACAAAAACCTCTCAAAGTGTGTGAAGTGTAAATGTATATACATGTAACGATGAGAGTCCAAAACAAGATTACCTGGCATGGTTAATGCATATGAAGAGCTTGCTTCCAAAAGGCACTATATCCGTCATTTTTCATTGGATTTAGCGCCTTTTGGAAGCAATCTCTTCATATACGCAAAATAATGTCCGAACGTTTGCACTGACAGTGGTAGCAGGAAGTACTCCCCGCTGATTGGCTAGTACCCGAACCAATAGGTGACAGGAACACTTCTAAATGGGCGTGAATGGTGAAAGAATTGTCGAATGAGAGATGTTGCGTGAATATCATTTGACAGTAGAAGCAATCACGTCAGAAAGCACTGACAATTTGGGGTGTACTGTTGACTTATCATAACTTCAGTCCAAATACCGTGAATTTTCCGTAAGGACACTTGATATTACTCTCAGCTTCTTTCCCAATCCATATTGACAATTTGATTTCATTTGAATCGGTATACCATCACATTTGACTTCTGCAAGCATCATGGTGGCGAGGCTAATTGATTTTTTTTTTTTTTCATCTCAGATGGCAGATTTTACGATATAAAGGTGATTCACACCATTACACATAAATGTATCAAAACCATAGAAATGTACCTGATGCAAAGTCATGTGTCCATGCTATACGGAAAGGAGACAACAAGAAGAAGAACAGAGAGTGATGTTTCTTCATTAAAACTATACTTCATAAGCGAGGAGTGTCGTACAGATACACTAACGCGATGACATTTTTTGCAAAGCCACATTATTTTAGTATTGCTAAGTAGTGGAGTGTGATATTGGTTCATGCTTTGAATCACGTAGTTTTCTTGTGGTCTTCATTGTGATGTCCTGTAAGATGGTTTTCCCGCCATTGGTTGCTCGAATGTTGCCACACCAGTCAGCTTCCCTTCGCTCATCTCTTCCAGTCGCGTATCCACTCCGTCGAATTTGAGAGGCCAAGAGGTGAGTGAAGGAAGATGAGTACTGAAGAACGTATACTACTACGTGGGGGTATGTCAACATCTCCAAACTGTATGAAATGAGTTTTCCTTCCTCGTAGACAGACAGTAAAACTTTAAAATACTAGAGATTTTCGTCAAAGCAAATTACATCAATACATTATCCGATCATTTGAAAGCTTTTCACGAGTTCAACAATACAAGGTAGACGAAAGAAAGTAACTGATAGCTAAGAGTTTAGGTGATTTTTTCGGCAAGTGTCTACTCCACAATACGACGGTGCACTCCTGCTTCTGTAGTGATCTCATAAATCTCCTCCAGGTATAATTAATGAAGAAATTCCTGCCTTGCGATACCAACTATTTGCCTGCGCCTCTGTCTACGCACTTTGTCGATCTGTCGTCACAATATCGGCAGACGTCACAAAAAGTTCATTGTGTGCGCGCGCGTCTTTTCTTTTTCCTCACTGCATGCGTCACAATGGTTACGCGCGATCACGGTAACGTACGTGGTTGTTGGGCAGATGAGTACTGAGTAGCTAGTACCCGGGGAGTTGTTAAACAATTTTGAACGCTATGATTCAATCTACCACACAAACAATGAGGCGCCAACCTGACAGAAAGGGAATCAAAAGTTCTGCATGAATACATTGTTTATACCATGGAAGAAAACTTCCTAATGTACTGGAACACATAAAAAAGAGATTTCACCAATTGCGGAGAAACATTTATCCCTTCGAAAGCAGATGGAGGTAAGAAATGACAGCATAATCTCAAATGCCTGTAGTATCGTATCGCATAATATCATATGCGATGAAATCCCATACATCCATTAAAACAATGAACATATAAACTTGCCATCAAAGCAAACACTAGGTTTAAAGTGATATAACAATATAATGTCTATAATTGAACGGACGATATGTAAAACAAACAGTATAGATGTAGCTTGAAATGAGGATATAGCGTCGATCGACGAAATAAAGAGACGCTACAATTCATTGCAGTCGTTCTCTCTTATCCACCTGAATCACCATTCAACAAAAAAGAAAACAAAAACCAACCAACCAACGAACAATACCGAGGTCTGCAAGCTATTGAGATGCCATACAATAATATCACATTCTCGGAAAGCCTCTATTCATCTATTCATTCCATCTATTCATTCATTCATGTCGTGGTAATCAATAAAACCAACATTTTTATTGAATTGCAATTCTTGTCACAATCACTTTTGAGAGAGTAGAAACATATTGTACATGATCCATTGCGATCTTCATTTGGATCAATGTTTTCTTCCTTTCATCCCTGTATTAACGTTCTGTAGATAAAGGGATGCATGAAACCATGCAAGCCTGATGAAGCACAGAACTTGCCGGTTACAGATGTGACCTTTCGCGGTTTGCCCTCCAAGTCAAAACGCATGGGTCTCAGTCACTGGAAGACAGCTTCCGGTGGGAAAGGACTTGAGCGCAACGCACGAGGGTCGAGTCAAACCACGCTCCTAGGTTGCTTGGAACCGCTGAACAACGATCCACTAGTTACCATGACATGGAACCAGAAGTCATCGCGAGTATCGGCTGCTACGCCGCTTCGTCCGAAAGAGCGAAAGGACAAGCTGCGGTTCAACGTCACGGAGCGGTGCCGCCTCAAAGAATTCCGAAACTACAACGCGGAGTGCGTACTGGAGAATTTCAAACTCCCACTGATATTTCGGAAACCGGTCTACGAGGGTCACACGACAAGGGAAGTGAGGCACAAGGAACCGCTATCGCTGCCACCGATACCGAACGGTGCGCAGGATCGCGTCCATCACAACTTGAGCCAACAAGTGCGTCCATTGTGCAGGGATTCCTTGGACCGGAAGTGGAAGGTGGCAAGCATACCTCCTGTGGAGAGACGGTTGGAGAAAAAACGTGCCAACAGCCTACCAAAACTTGAGGCGAAAGGAACGAGGGTCCCCACGCAGAGTAAAAAGGCCAGGAAATCTGTCGCAGCGTCTCTTCCAACAATCGACACATAAGAAAGAAATCATAATCAACGGGAAAATGGCAATCTAGTTGTTTTACCTTCAATATATAAAACACTGTGCAAAATACCCGATAAGAATATCCGTGCATATTCGGGTTATGACTACAACAACAATAAAGTTTTCTGTGTTGGTCTGTTGCAACCAGCGGCACATAAGTACAATAGATGTACTCATGTGCCCTACGAACTTTGAGGATCTCATATTTATACAAATCTAACGAGATCAAAAGGTACAATTCTTAAATGAAAGCTTACAGGGAGTATGGCATCGAATCCAGACAGGATTTCATCTTTGTCGCGAACTGCGACTTTGAAAAAAAAAGTAAATACACGTACAAAGGTCTTTGAAATACAAGATTGTTAGCTACCTGACGAAAGCAAACAATAGTTTTTATAAAACTGTCTCGTTGTTGAACAGCCATATACGTTATTCTGATGCATTCCGTGATGATATTGCATGTATCGATATGTCTTCTGCTTCGATACGACCACTGTGGGCAGTGAAATGAGATTTCATTAATTTGGTCATTCAAAATTCCTGAGAATTTTGTTGTGATGGCGTTGAAATTCTAGCAGCGTCCCCAACACTGAGAGCTATGAATAGAGTGTCTGAATAGCTGATGCATATACCTGCCGCCCACATGCACACACATGTACACACACAAACATACAGAGATACCAACAATTAAAAAAAAAAAAAAAAGCTACTGGTACACGTTTACAGATTATCCTTTGAAATGGAGGAATACCTAAGACAGTACTTCACACACATTTACTCGCAATAAGCACAAAGACTTATTAGTACAGTAATTTTTATGCAAAGAGCAGATTGTAATCATAAAATACAGTGTACATGTAACATGAGGCATCAAAAAAAAAAAATTTCTGGATACTGCTACATTTGTACTGTAAAAAAAAATTACAATAATATGTGGAATATCGTAAGAATTTTTGGAGACCACCTTGACAGATACCATCTTTTGGTAAACTGTCCAACTAGCTTGCTGAGTACAATTTTACTATGAATGCATTTCTTTACTTGGTGCATGAAAACATGACTCCTGACAAGCTTCCATGACATATTTTCGTACAGTTATAAAGGAAACAAATGCCATTTGCATGTTGTACTGAAAAGACTTTGAAATTCCAGTGTTTGTTGGTGTGTTTGTTATACGCGCTTGCTACCACATTGCTGCTTTTGTTGTGGGTGCAGTTTTTCTGTAATCCTTTTTGGAAAAAAAAAAATATGCAGATGTGCATTTGCATGTACAGTATACTTGACAGAGCAAATAGTTTTGAACATATTTGACAGATTTAATATACAAAATGTAGTTTTCAATGTACAAAGTCAATAACATGGTATGTGAATGCATTTTCAGCTCATTTTGTAGAGGTGCCTAGCACAGTTTAATAATAAAAAAAACAACAAACAAACAAACAAACAAACAAACTACACACACATACATTGTACCATCATTCAAGTATGTATCCTAACATGCAGTCTTCCTGAAAAAATAGTTTCACACACCACATACCCTCAATGAACATATGGTACAGCTCATCTTACTCCCCAACTTCTTTCTCTACATTAAAGGGATGTTACTGCATAACAAAATATACAAAACAATGCTTGTTTACTCTATGTAAAAATTGGTGTATACAGTTAATAATTCTGGCTATGCCAGTCTTTGTTACAGAAATTGGTTGATCTATTGACAAAAAAGAAGTTCTAACAACTACAGTGCACTCCCATTACAACGAACACGGTTATAACGAAATTTCATTATAATGAAGTAAAACTTCTGGTCCCAAAATTATCGCCATTAAAGTCTATGGTACAAAATTCATTTATAACGAACATGGTTATAGCGAAATTTTCGTTATAACGAAGTCTTTTCAGAGCGCAACTGACAAAGAAAAACAAAAGAAATGTGCTCCGTTATAACGAACTGAGAATCACTTTCGAAAATATGTAGCGGAACAAGCATTTACTGTACGAGCTGAAATTTTCGCGTACAGATATTTTCGCGAATTGCTACTTGGAGGACATTTGCGCGTGTTGTTAATTTCGCGGTTGCGACGGTCTAACTGAACGTAACTATTTGCGCGTTGTTATTTTCGCGGTTCAAAGGCGATTCGCGAAATTCGCGAAAATAAAACCACCACGAAAATTTCAGCTCGTACAGTATAGCGTCGCTGCATGGGCGAACGCATCACATCACTGTGTGTTCGCTTGGTTTGTCACGCACAGTTTCCGAGGGGAACCTGCGTTATTGTAATACAATAATCTGAAATTGAATAACTATTTGTTTTATTGTTCATATAGCTTTCCAGCGTATGACGAGTATTCAACAAACAGAATATCATATATGCTTGGCTTCCTTGTTTTCGTTATATATTGTTTTTGTTCGGTTTTAGCGAAATTTCGTTATAATGAAAGAAAACTGCCGGTCCCGAGCATTTCGTTGTAATGAGAGTGCACTGTAATAAGTGTTTTAATAAAGATACATGTTTAATACTCCTGTCAAAATGTATATCTAGACAGTATGAAAATGCAAACTGCAAATACAAACTGCTTTAACAACAGAACCATTCAAAAGTATTTATCAGTTATATGGTTTTGTTCATGGCATCAATTGTAATTTTCAATTGTTGTTGTTTGTTTTTTTTGTTGAAAAAGCACTAACAGTATAATGCCACTGCAAACGAAATGAAACATAATTCATTAAAAAAACAGAAATTGTGTGGACACTTGCTTTGAAAATCCACACACTTGATGAAACTTCTATCAATATACACTGTACCACAGATATGATTGCTACTACTTTCCAAGCCTTACAAAAGATCAGAAAATATTTGGTGCAATGAGGGATGCCATATCATGATTCACAGCCTCAATCAGATAGACTTAATACTCACGTGACAAAACATGAATTGGTTCATCCTTACTTGCCAGAGCTGGCCAGTAGTGTTATATGCATACAGATGAACAAACAGATGAATGTGATTTCATAACATTGATAACAGTCATGTTTGCCTTGGATTACCATGCAAAATTGAAAACCTTTCAAATTGAGGCTCTACAAAATCTTCTCCTTTGTGAGGGCAAATTTGAATATTATTTCAAGGTCAGTGCTGGCAGAACTCAGTGAATTGGTGAGGCACACAAATTTGTTGATTGAGGGTTCATGGTGAAGTGTTCCACTCGATTGCAGGTATGTAAAATGCACAAACAGGCCTACACAATGAAAAACAGATTTGGCATAAAACAAAAATAGCCTCATCATTTCATGATTGGTATTGCAATGTATGTATTTAAGACAATAGGACAGTAAAATAATTCAAATATAGCAAAATTCACTATCTTAGGTAAATAGGAGTATATCAATCAAATAAGAGTGTATCCTAAGAAAAGTGTATCAAAAATGTGAAAGACAACTTCTGTACAATGTACGATATTCACGAAGGTGGTACAAATGAAACCATGGTTTAAACCATGGACAAAAACTATGGAGCGCCAAGTGTCGCACAGAATATTTCATTATGAAATTGGTCATTTTGTCAACAAAATGACCGTTTCGCTAACGAAATCATCATTTCGCGGAAAAAGTGTTCATTTAGTTACAAAATAATCATTTCATCAACGAAATGACTGATTTCGTAACGAAATATTCCATGCGACACTTGGCGCTCCATGGTTTTTGTCCATGGTTTAAACCATGGTTTAATTTGTACCACCTTTGTGAATTCGGGCCAATGAGTTCTTCCCCTCTCATTTTAATGCATTTCTTAATCATTTCAGACACCTTCGCTCCTTGAATAACATTGTCATGAACTGAAACTTCAATTCCAATTCTCTCTTTGCGACTCATGACAGTTGTTTGAAAAGTTTCTTTGTATGTCCAAGCATCACACATGTAAAAAGAAAATAGAGAACTTCAGACTGCACTTTTCTTTAAAAGTCCAGCAAGCCAAGTTTTCTGATCAGCTTGTACTGGTCAGGAATCTCCATGAGAGCATTGAGCGCAAATGCTGCCTCTGCATTCTCGCGACCGGCAACAACCCGAAAGAATTCCACAAACTGGAAGTTGTCGAACATCCTCTTCGGCAGTTTGTCATCAAACTCTTTCATCATCTCCCATGGGCCGTCACCGACGCCAACCATGATTATGGACAGAGGATACTTGGAGGCCTCAACGATGGCATCTCTCGTCTGTTTCTCATTCGTCACTTGACCGTCAGCAATGATGACCAAGATGTGGTACTGCTGTGCATGGAGATAGCAAAGAAATAGTTCAAGTATATCAGTAATATTTACAAGATTTCCTCACTTTCAGACAGTCAATAATCTCACAATGACAAAAAGTTGTACCATCTTTCAGTTGGCAGCCAGTCTCATAGCTCTCCACTTCCTAACACAGGTTTGCTGACTGGAGAGATATGAATGATATTTCTTTTCAAGGAACCATCGGAGTGGCTTTTACAAATTAAAAAACAAGTCTATTTATAAATTTTTAACAAGGCTTATACACATACAAAATTACCACAAGTGACTGGAAGTGATCTTCAAGTTCCTGAGTGTCATCTGGTCATTCCAATATTTTATTCTACTGATAACAGAGTGTAAGCATTAAGGCATATAAAGATTGGCCACTAGATTTCATTTTCTCATCAAAATAGATTCATTAAATGATTGTCATAAGCTAAATAAATGCAGTAGATATCAAAATCAACTACAATTTGGTCATCAAGCAATTATGAAGGAAAGCAACAAAGTCTAGACCAAGGAAAATTGTAAATGTCAATTCAAGAGCCAGTTTAGAGTTCCTTTTTACAGTTACCAAAGGATAACCAAATTTTCATTACAAGATAATATACACTTGCAGATGATGTGAATGTATTACTGATATATTAGATTCATTGTCAAAAAAGCCATCATAGTTGTGTTACTGTTTGAAAAACAAAACTGTGAATCAAACCAAAGCTCTTAATTTGTGCTATAATTTGACATTTCTATGCTGCATTTTATCAGAGCAGTTTATGGAATGAATTTGATATCTTCCCGATTCAAAAGTACGAAGTTCGAAATGGACAGAGAATTATTTCACTTCACATCAGAGAATTGCAACCAAAAAAGCCCAAAGTTAATCTCTATGAACCATGTGTTATCACGTAACAACACATCAAATAAAGTTTTCAAAACAAAAGTTAAAATCATACTATTAAAGTTTACTCACAGACTTTGTCTTCTTAACAACATTGATGGCACGGTAAATGAGGGGCCCAAAGTTGGTGGGACCACTCAGTTGGATGTTTGCTGCTATTCTTGTGTAGCAATCCAGGACATCATGGAACCCATGACACATTCCATCTTGTCTACAACACAAAAAGAAAAAAAAAATAAAGAAAAATATGTGATTGTGATTCTAACAGTGCTGCAATGCAGAAGTAACTTTTTGAGATAGATTTGAATGTTACTGTCTAAATGTCAAAACATGTGAAGGGCGTAATTTCAATGGAGGAGACTTCACCATGAGTGATGAGTGATTAAGTGCCGTAACTCGTGCGACTCAAGAGACAAAAAAAATGGCTTGCACATTCACCAGGAAGGAGACTCCAGGATGACTTCAGAGATATCACCAAAATAAATGATAATTTTATTCATCCAGAAGTCACAAAGACACCGCCGCAACATCTCGCCGAGAGGTCTTGCAGACATCGCGAATGAAATTAGTCTCTACGACTTGGCTGCGACCTGCTGGAAACTGGAAGAGTCTAAAAAAAAGAAAAATTTGAACATATTTGATTCTCTGTGACTCCCCGGAGACTCGGCCGCATTCCAGGAGACGTCACAAGGACATTGCGGAGACATCTCCACGACCACTCCATAACCAGGGAGACTCAAGTCGCCATCAGATCGCTAAGTAGTCGCCAGCCAAGTGAGATACCCACTTAAGCATTGTACATTATTTGAAGGCTTACTGGAAAACAAGTGAAAGCTCTTCACACACAAGCAGTACAGTATGTCCCAAAAAAAATTACAACGTGGCCCTCCGCAATGATATCTTTAAAAATAGTGAATCAATCTAAATACAAATTCAGGGTATGAAACTATAACTCATTGCCCACATCTTACAGAAAACCCCACTCGATTGCTTCAGTGGTCAAAGAGAAATACGGAATTTTGTAGAGGATGTCAGGAATCTCTTCTGTCCAAGTTCTGTCTATTATTCACACACAAGATCATCGAAATGCTAAACTCGGAAGAATCCCATTCATGACACGCTTTACAACAATCCACATTTCTCTGTGACCGCTTAACTAAATTGAATGGGGATTTCTGCAGAATAGAGCTAAAATGTTATATTTTAAGAGCCTGAAGTAGCATTTAAAGAATGTAATCATATTGGGCGTTATCAATGCGAAAATCTGATTGTAATTTTGGGGGGACATACTGCAGTAAGTCTCCCCAAAAATTACAATCAGATTTTCGAGTTGATAACACCCAATATGATCAACCTGTCTCGGGGCTACTTCAGGGTCTTAAAATATAACATCTTAGCTCTATTTTGCAGAAAACCCCATTCAATTTGGTTAAGCGGTCACAGAGAAATGCGGATTGTTGTACAGCATGTCATGAGTCTGATTCTTCCAATTTTAGCAATTCAATGCTCATGTGTGTGAATAATAGACAGAATCTGGACAGAAGAGATTCCCGACATCCTCTACAAAATTCCGTATTTCTCTTTGACCAATGAAGCAAATCGAGTGGGGTTTTCTGTAAGATGTGGGCAATGAGTTATAGTTTCATACCCTGAATTTGTATTTGGATTGATTCACTATTTTTAAAGATATCATTGCGGAAGGCCCCGTTGTAATCTTTTTTTGGACATACTGTATGATGGTTGGGCGGGGGCATGCAGAGAAACATTGATCTACGTCTAACTGGAGCAGGCAGGGAAAATGTAATTACTTTGTCATGACTAGAATCTGACATTACATTCTTCCAAATCATTAGTCTTTGCAGGACTTTTAGGCTGCTTCTATTCAGCAATGGTTGCATTCACCCTTTTTATTTATTTATCTATTTTTTGTTCTTAAAAACATATTTGCTCTACATCACTGCTGAAAGAAATGTTCTTCATTTGTCAGAAAACACTTCCAATTTACCTGAATGGAAACACAGTCCTATCCTGAGTTGAAATGTCTCCAAAGCCAAAGACTGGAATGAGGCCATCATCATCAAATGGAGCCAAGGTCTGACCTAGGATGGTAATAACCTAGAAAGAATGAAAGGGGTAACAGACATATTACAAGTAGCCTAATCTTGACAGTCATTAGCCTGCCCTATTAGTTTGTTCCTAAAATGACATGATCAGTAAGAAAGTTGAAGCACTTATAATCTCAGTTTTAAAGTGATATACATTTCATATCTATTTGTCATATTTGTCATTTAGTTTTTCTTTAAATAAATTCTTAACATTTGCCTGCTTTTGTTTGCAGATATTGTTTCTCATTCATTTCATAATAAATGATAAAAGATATATACATGTGTATATGTATGTATATATATATATATATATATATATATATATATATATGTATATATATACATACATAATATATAAGTATGTGTGTGTGTAGACAGAGAGAAACATAGATATGTGTGTGTGTTCATAATAGATATAATCAAGCAAAAGCATACAAAACAGGGTGTATACAATATCTATTACAAAACCTTGTTTGAATAGATCAATACAAATTTGTTTGTATAATTTCATAGGATATTGCATATAAACATTGTATTGTATTGCACATGCAAGGTGTACTGGTCATGCAGTGTGCATGTTGCTGGGAATTTTGAATTTGTGGAGTAATAGTGCCAATGTTCAGAAGGATTATTTGGTTAAAGAAGAAAAGAAGAGAAAGCAAAATTAGATCTTGACATTCAAATCAATCATTCATGGGTGTATTTCAGCAGTGAGTACTTACAAGGGCCTCAACAGAAAACTGAGAAGAGGCAGCTTTCTCTATTTGGGTACCGACTTCCAGGCATTAGGACCATTTTGCATAGTTTTTGTTGTTGTTTTGCACTGTGGTTGGGGTTGTTTAAAGGGGAAGGCTAGTAACTGATCAGTGGGAATCGGTGGAAATGCTGGGAGATGATTGTTTAAATCCTTATGGGATTCATTCAAGAGTACATTATATATCTATTGTTGTGTGAAAATTATTTGCTTCAGAATGGTCTCGTATTCAAGTAATCTGTCTAACATAAGTTTACCTCAGATATTTCTTTTAGTGTACCAGTAACAGTGAGTCTATTCTCTTTCTCTTTTTTTTTTTATATCCGTTCCTATGCATTCATACCGGCATATGCACCCAATCAATCGCAATTTCAAACCAGGGAGCGTTGTATTGTTTTGTTATTGCATTTTCATAATGAAGTACAGTATGCTTGTGTCCACGATGGCGCGTGTTGTACCATAGTCTCATTTCCCCCTTTTTTTGTTCTTTTTTTTTTCCCTTCCCAAGTTAATTTCATGTCAGTTGACATTGGTTTCTTTGACTTTGTGTACGTATTTTTAGAGGGTCCCATACCCTACAAGCTTTGCTTTTTAAGTGGGACCCTCCATTTCCATTCTAATCTTTGTATTAGGTATACCTTAGAAACAAAATTCTGTTGTTACTTGTGACCTCTTGTACGTTTTCTTTGAAATTGTTATAAATTTGTTCTGTAAATGTATTGTATATATTTTTTCTGTTTATTCAATGGAAATGGAAATAAAATTGAATTGAATTGAATTGTGCAGTTTAATGTTTCCAGGTAAGCGTCCCTGGTCAGTGACGGGGCATTAAACTGCACATTACTTGAATATGAGACCATTCTGAAGCAAATAATTTTCACACAACAATAGATATACAATGTATTCTTGAATGAATCCCATAAGGATTGGAACAATCATCTCCCAGCATTTCCACTGATTCCCACTGATCAGTTACTAGCCTTCCCCTTTAAGTGAATATCAGAAGTATGATGAGTTGCATAAGAATGGACACTGGCATTATGTACGAAAGTGTTTTGAAAAATTAAAGGCAGAGATTGTTTTGAAAATCTAAATATAACTAGAAATGTCGCTTTGGCGACTGGTATGCCTCCGCCATAATGCATGATTTTCCCAATAGGTCTAGATAGTACATGTGGACACTGTGTGATTACATTTTCACAAAATTGGCAAAATATTGGAATGACAAGTTTGTCACAAATGTGTTGAATGTTCACCTTCCTTGACGTAGGTTTAATTGGATGAATAGGAGAGCATGTATCTAGGGATTTAAGGACTTTAACTTGACTTTGAACCATTCATACATTTAGGCATTGAGTAATTTTCAAGGTACAGGTGTGGAGAAAAAGTGCAATTTCTGAATTGAATAGTAAATTGTTACCATTTTCATCTGGCCCTTGACCCTAAAATTCATGAGATAATTACTTTCAGGTAGAACATGCATAATATGTACTAAGTTTCAAGGTAACTTGAGCCACTTCCGAGATATGGAGGAAAAAGTTAGTTCAGCACTTTCAATTGATCTTTGACCTTTTGACCTTTTGACCTTTGAGGCAAAAAAGAGAAAAAAAACTTTCCAGAGAATTTCTATTAAGTTACACACGCATACACCAAGTGTAAAAAAATAACCCTGCTGGCATTGCATAAACATGAGGGTAATAGTAAAATTTTGAAGTCTTGCACTTGACCTTTGACCCCTGACCTTTGACCCCATGAACCCTACATTCTCTAATCACTTCCAGTCAGTATATGTATATACTATGTTCCATGAAGATACCTTGAACAATTTTCCAAGGTACAGAGAAAAAAAAAGAAGTTTTAATATTTCTACTTGACCTTTTGACCTTTGACCTTTGACCGCATGACCCAAACTTTCACCAGAGAATCTTAATTGGGTAATACATGTATACACTAAGTTCCAAGAAAATATCTTCAGGCATTCAATAGATATGGTGGAAATAGTGAAATGTTATGTATTTGACCCTGACCTTTTGACCTTTGACCTTTGACCTCATGACCCAAACTTTCACCAGAGAATCTTAATTGGGTAATACATGTATACACTAAGTTTCAAGAAAATATCTTCAGGCATTCAATAGATATGGTAGAAATAGTGAAATTTTATGTATTTGACCTTGACCTTTTGACCTTTGACCTTGAGCATGTGCACCCAAAAGTTGATAGGCACAACTTCACCCCCTAATACACATACATGCCAAGTTTCATTAGAATACCTCAACAGGTTTCGATAGTTACCTTGTCCACAAAATTCATTGCGGACGGACGGAAGGACGGACGGACGGAAGGACGGACGGACGGAAGGACGGACGGACGGACGGACGGACGGACGGACAACCCGAAAACATAATGCCTCCGGCACCACTTCGTGGCGGAGGCATAAAAACAGCTGTTTGAAATACACAAATATTATCTACTAGTATTTAAGCACTTTGAATAAAAAAAAAAAAATGAATAAAAAAAATATATATATGTGCCTAAAGGCAAACTCAGCAAGCACTCAGATATGGCAGTTCATACAAAAGCTCAATAAAGAAAGAGAGAGAGAAAAAAGAAAAGAAAAAAAAAACCTGATGGCTGATGCTGACATGAGCAAACAAACCTGCTGGTAGGGGTTAAGATGTCCTGGTTGAATTTCATGCAAACTCCGGCCCCCGTAGGTCTGCATTCCTGTGTGTAGGTTGCTCTTTGTGAAATCAATTCCTATGGAAAATAATGAAACCACCAATAAGAGTGAATAAATGTGTCTTAAATACTGCTCTATTTTATACTTTATTGAAAAACATCACAAAACTATAACAAATATTCACGGAATTCTTCTTCTTCTTCTTTATTTTACTTTCAGGAAACCATTGTGGATCATGGCATCCTCACTACACTGCACGAAACTGAGATTCTAATACAGTTGAACCTCTCGTATCCGGACAAGTTGGGACCGGGGCTCATCCGGATAAGGGATTTGGCCGGATATGGGAGACTCAATGCTTTATACATGTACATATACATACACATGTACTGATGTAGCCCATTGTAGTACCACATGTAGTAATGTGTATACTGCAACCTTTTCATTGTTACACTCAGTAACAGACCCCAAAATAGAGGTTTGTGTTTGCAAGAATGAAATCATTTTCTTTTATAAATTCTTGGGATGATTTACCTAAATAATTATTAAGAAATGTATCAAGTATATCTCATGGAGTTGGGAATCCCCCTTTCCTCCCGTAATTATAATAAAAAAAAAAAAAAAAATCACGGCGAGATTGCGTCCGTATAATAGAGAGATCCGGATAAAGGGAGGCCGGATAATAGAGGTTCAACTGTATTGGGAAATGCATGCTTGTATAATGGGTGGAAATGAGTTGCTGGCTTGGCGAAGGTCTGTGCTCTCCACATGCTTTTTCAGTTACTGAATTTCTGAAAAGGAATTCATTCCTTCAGGGCAGTGAGGATGTCATGCACTTTATACCACATATTGCTTCCTGTGGTCAGCAGGCCATGAAACAGATACATGACCCATGTTTGATATTCGTACTAAAAGGGCTATTACAATAATGACAGATAGCAAAGAAATGAATCTGCAAACTCAACAGGTACTAGATATTCGTTATTAAAGCTTCATGGCGGAAGGTATGATAACAAAATATCATTTAGTATTAATACCAAATATAAGGTTGCTGGACTCCAAGCCTGATTGGCGAATGGCGTTGCTGACCTCATCAACAGAGTAAAACTTGTCTGCGATCCTTTGGAACACTGTGTTGCGATCTACAGCACAAAATGAACCAAACAGTCTGGAGAAGAGGCTACCACAGGAAGGACTCTTCATGGCACTCAACTCCTTCGAGAGGTCGGGATAAAGGCTGTCGTATGATGGAGGATCTCTGTTTGGTGCTCTCCTCTGTTGATCAGAACCACTATCTCCACTTCCAGCTCCGGAATTTGTGGTAGAAGTTCTTGGTGTAGTAGCTTTTTTCTTTGACTTAGAACCACCGCTGCACCAAGTGTAGATCTTATGTGTCACGAAAATGACACCGATTACAAATACAATTTGGAGAGCGAAAAGGAGAGGACCATCCAAGTTCTCTTCGAGTTTATCAAGGGAGCCTTTATTTGGGCCTTGAGGATAGTTTCCACTCTTATATCCCATAGTTGACACAGTTGACGTTCCCTTCCACAAAACTTAGCAAACTGACACCACTGTTGACTCAAATTTCTTGTCCACACTTGGCTCCTGGATACATACAGTTGAGTCTGAATCTGCTCTCAGCTAGGTAGGAGTGTGCATTTACATAAACCTACAAATGAGAAAATGTGTGAAATAATTATTAAATATTGAACATTTAAAACAGCATATCCAAGTCTTTTTGTTTGTATCATTGTGCTCTGTTAATTAAGATTATGAATATCTTCAGTACATGCATCCCATTAACAAATGTGAGCACCAAAGCCTCAATTGTGAATGATGGTTTCGAGCTTGTGTACCTTGGATTGTCATTTACAATATCTTTAACAAAGCTGTCTAGGAGTGTACAAAGAGGACAATAAAAAAAATTCAGAAGGGGGGGGGGGGACAAAACAACAAGGGAAAATATAACTCAGTGGAAAATGTGATGAAAACCCAAAGCCCGAGAGAGAGAGAGAGGGAGAGAAACACAATGAAAGCATTGCATTGTGAATAGCGTATTCATATACTTGCAAGAACAGACTCAAAGAACAAAATACAACCGTTGGTAGTGGTGAGGTAGATTATCTAACCACCCATCCATAAAATTCAATCACATTGCCTCATTAGAGCATAGTCTATTATGTACAAGTAGCTTACTATGTAGCTTAGATGTAGTCTTCCTTGATTTCAATAAGGCATTTGATTGCGTCCCACACCACTGACTCTGTGCCAAACTTGAGTATCATGGCATAACCAGTGATGCTCTTCGCTGGATAACAGCACTCCTGTCTGATCGCCAGCAAGCAGTCATGGTAAATGGGACTCGCTCACCATGGAAACCTGTGACGTCAGGGGTACCGCAAGGTTCGGTGATTGGGCCTGTCTTATTTCTGTTATATATTACACGTAACGACATCAACACCAATATTCAGTCCAAAATGCGCCTCTTTGCGGACGACAGCATCATCTATTGGGAGATCATGACTCTGCATGATCACAACATCCTCCAATATGACTTACACAAGCTGTCAGACTGGTCAAAGAAGTGGCTGATAGGTTTCAACATCCAGAAATGCGCAGTGATGACTATTAGTATTAGAAGAAAGCGCAAGCCCAGCATGCAAAGGTACACTCTACTTGACACCAACATCCCACGAGTAGATCAGTATAAATACCTTGGAGTCACAGTCACACATGACCTCCGTTGGAGTGCCCACTGCCAGTCTGTGCTTTCTAGAGTCAACCAAGCCCTAGGTCTGTTGCAGAGGACTCTGTCTCCATGTTCCAAAGAGGTGAAAGTCCAAGCCTACAAGTCACTCGTCCGACCATAACTTGAGTATGGAGTAGAAGCCTGGAATCCTTATGAGGATACTTCCATCAACCGATTGGAACAGGTACAACGAGCTGCTGCCCATTTTGTCTACCAAGACCATACGTTCATCTCCTGTCACGCCATTACTATCCAAGTTGGACTGGGACCTGTTACACACCCGCCGTCTTCTTGCACAAGCAACAATGTTTTACAAAATACAACATAACCTGGTGAATATCTCCTTCCCAGCCATCATAATCCCAGCAACTTATATTGGCAGAAATGACCACCTCCTCAAATACACAGTCCCGGAAGCCACAATCGATCCATACAAATATTCATTCTTCCCAAGAGCAACAAAACTGTGGAACCGCCTACCATACTCTACAGTTACTTCAACAAGTTCAAGAACACCTACTGCTTTCCAAGAGGATGCCCTCCCATCTATTTGGAACATGCAGCCCCCAGTAGGATCCAGAATGCTATAAACCAACTGGCTTGGTTTTTACTTGCACATGGCAAAATTTTCATTTTGTAAATTTATTTATAATTGATTATATTTGCCATCTGTAAATACACTCTGTCCGTTGGCCGTTGATGTCACCGTGTACCATCCCAGTATAGCTTCCCACGAAAAGCTGCAACAGGGATTACTTCTTCAAGGTTCAAGGTTTAAGGTATACATACAGGTATGAAGATTACAATACATGAATGTAAATAACTAACGTATAATTAACGGGCTGGGATGTAGAAAGATTTTCCAACGTAAATCTACACGTATGGGGCCACAATCAGCGCCAGCGGCATCGCGCAGCGTTCGAGCGAGCTCCCCCATGGCTGAGTTGAACTGACGGGCTTGATCGCATACATTTTCGACAAATGTTTGCTCTAGGAAGAACAACTGCGCTGTAATAAAAAGATGTGTAACAATATTTCTTTTTCACTCACATAAACTTGCGTGATTTAGGCTGCTGTGACGTGCGATGTCTGTTGCCCACTGTTGGATACGGCACACTGACCGCCCGCGTTGTCACCGTACCGGTACTGCTAGCTAGCTAGCTCGCTCCGCGCCGGTGGGTTTGTGATTCTGTGGCCGCGCTGCTGCATGATCTGTTGTTGATTGCACTACTGACCCGCCGACCCTGCCCCTCGTAAAGCTACGTGTATTTCCCTCGCGATTGCGTAATCTTCCTATTGACGTAAATGGGTTGAGAATTCGTGTACTAGTACATACACGCCTTTGTAGTGCTACCTTTTGTAATACGAGATGCGAATACAATGTATACGGCAAATTTAATGCAGACGAGTGTTTTCTCCTTTCAGAAATAAACAATCTTGGTTTAGAAAGACGTCACAGACCCTATCCCCAATAGTGTCCTACCATCATGTTCTATTTATAGACGATAATTTCTAGACACCAATGCGAATGATGTGAAAAAAAAAAAAAAATCGTTCACAATCAGATAATGCGTGAATCATTGTTACTAACCAAACCTGCAGCATTACCATTACAAACTGATGCAATCCGTCGCATCCTTGCTTCAGGAGATGGGGTTAAACCGAAAAAGATGTCCAAGTCATTTACGTATTTGTGGAATACTAACAATAACATGAAAGTAGAGTATCGACGTAGTTATTTTCGTATGTGATATACACCTTGATATATATATATATATATATATATATATATATATATACATGTATATATATATATACATATATACGTATACATGGGCAAAAATTTGTCAAAACTACGTCTCTCACAGAGTTTTCATATTGAACTACTTTTTTTTTATTTATGTTTTAATGAAAAATTATACAGAATCACACTATTTACAACAATTAACTTGATTAGAATAACACAATCACTGAACAATGTAGAGGAATTGTAAAAAAGAAGAAAAAAAGGCAGAACATTAAGTTACCATATACAAATCAGATCTTGTTCAAGAGCGATATTCCGAGATTGGGAAGGAAAATAAAACAAACAAACAAGCAAACAAACTAATGAGTGACCAATTAACAGTTTCATCCTCCCTTCCAACTGAAAAAAAGAACATATTGAACTACTGTTGTGAATCACGTGTATATATGTATATGTGATAAAAACCTAAAATGGCATTAAACTAACGCTTTATCCTGGCGAGGAAAGCGCAGGATATATATATATATATATATATATATATATATATATATATACATACATACTGGTGTACTGTCAAAATGCATTACCACTCTACTTCGTCATCTTTTATATACATACATAGATATCTATCTATCTATCTATCTCTATATATATATATATATATATATATCTACATAATCAAATTTAATGTGTATCTCTAGTCTATATACCCAGGTTTTTTGTTTTTAGCCATCTTTTTTTTTTTTTTTGGGGGGGGGGGGGGGTTCAAATTCATGCACATCCCGGGGAATGAAAATTAGGCTGTAGAGGGGCATACCACACTCTTAGTTGCTCCGATCCCCTAAAACAGAAAACAAAACAAAACACAAACACAAACACACACGCACACACCGTACACACACACACGCACACACACACACACACTATGGAAAATACTTTCAACATACAACAACACCCCACGTATATAGTCCATCCTCGGCCAGTGATGGACACAATGCATAGTCAATTTCAAGAAGGTTACAACTACAAGTATAATCATACAGTCACTCTTCTATATGTTGGTATATAGTTTGAAAATAAACGATAATGACGATGAACAACTAAAATAAACAAAATTTGACACCATGCTTTACATAGATAAATGAACAATCAGCAACATGGCAAAATACATAACATTAGTATTAAATGTTGAATAACATAATGCTAAACTAACAAAAACTGTCATATAGAGTATAGTTAGATATACAAAATACCAAATAATTGTCAGCCATGTAATTAGAAAAGTATGTTGAAAATGAGGATTCCACTTGAAAGAATAGCTTGCATTTATGTGGATTTATCTATAAAAAAAACCCAGATTATAACCAAACACTGAAAAAAAAAAAAAAGCTTGAGAGAAATAGCTGTGTATATATATCTGCACACTTCTATAAGCACACAACACATGGGAAAGGGTAAGATACAACTGCGGGAGCAAAGGGGGGGGGGGGGGGGGGCGGGGGAGGAGCTCCTATACTGATCTGTTCACATGGAAATATTTAAAGGTCCTGTTTACCTTTTGGAGCAGTGATTTAAAAAAATGTTCAAGAAAATGTACAAATGAACGTTTTCATTTCAAAGAGTGAATATCATGAAATTTCAGTAAAAAAAAAAAAAGGTTACCCGTGTGAGCTTAAAAATCAGTATTCTGAGCGTTTATTTTGTAAAAGTAACATCGAGTTTGACTATCATTACCATGCACATATCACACACACACACGCACACGCACACGCACATGCACACACACACACACACACACACACACACACACACAAGTAACCCCTCCTTAATCCAAATATTTAACCTTTTAATGAAAAGATTAAGAGCAAACTGATTTCGCTGAGGGATTTCTGCACTTGATTAACTTCTGTGTAAAAATGAGACATATTTTGTTGGAGTAGTTATGTGTCATGTATAATTATGTGAGTAATCATTGAAGACAATTATGTGTTGTTACATATTGGTATAACAATATCTGAGGCCATTGAGTGGCTTATCCATTGCAGTTATAGGTTATGAGCAAATTGATTTCGCTGAGGGATTTCTGCACTTGATTAACTTCTGTGTAAAAATGAGACATATTTTGTTGTGTCATGTGTAATTAGGTGAGTAATCATTGAAGACAATTATGTGTTGTTACATATTGGTATAACAATATCTGAGGCCATTGAGTGGCTTATCCATTGCAGTTATAGGAAGGGGTTGGACATAGTCATTCCCCTAAAACTGTGCTCACCTGACTGTAAAACACACACACACACACACACACATGAAAAGTGTCACGATATAGGTGTGTGAAGAGGTCAAAGGGTGGGTGATAAAACGTTAAGACACCTCTTCTGATGTGCATGGGGAGTTTTAGATTTTTGAAATTTTGAATATTGATAACATTAACCATTCCATAATAATTTTTACACAGAAATTAGTCAATAAATGTGGAAATATCAATGCCAAATTATTTTGCTTAAAACCCCTTCGTTCAAAAGTTATGTTATATCTTGTGTTTTGTTGTATATGAGCTAAGGTGGTTTAGGCAAAAAGTATAAACATATATTATAAACAAAACTGCAATATTCCCAGAGATAACTGTGCAATATTAGTAAGTCATATAAGGCTTCCAAGCTGAATCTTCATCAAGAGTAAATCTAGAATTGAGTAACTCAATATTAATAGTGGTAGGGGCCTATATACATACATATAATGTCTATTTCTTAGGCGTGCATTTACGTACGGTGTAATTATGCACGCCTAAGAATTAGAGTACTACACTATCAGACTGAAAACCAATCTATAAGATTGTGGTGAGGGACCAATTCCAAATTATGTAGAGAAAAGGGATTGACTTCTAAATCTATTAGATTGAGATCTTAATCTATGTAATTTGGATTGGTCCCTCATTTTAAGAATTTTGAAAGAAGTAAGTGTTGCAGCACACCTACAATCGAAATAAGCGGACTGTTTTGTGGTCGACATGTTTGGTTCCCGTGGATTATCTAGTCTAGATTCTAGACACTAGCATTTTACAGGACTACCACTAAACTGAGTGCAGCCCCTAGATACGACTGTTGAGATATTAATTGTACGAGGATTATCAATTATGGATGAGTAAATAATGTGCTAGCTCACTCAATATCCTGTGATGAGGTATGCGGAATCGGTGATCGAAAAAAAGAAGAAGATAAGAACATTTACAGTTCAGAACATAGACTAGCCTACCTATCGCGCCGTGCATGCATTGCATTACCCGACAGTACAGTCTTGCGCGCACGTGGGTTCCATACAGAAACTCATTGCATCACGACTACTAACTGTGCTCGAGGTGATCCCGAGTTAGAGTTATATTACATGTAGGTGGAGTGTTCGTGTTGAACTACGAGAACTCGGTATTACTTACCTTTAATATACAGCCAAAATGTCGTGGCTTTTTGGTATACGTAAAGATCAACCTCTCGCTGAGGCTCCTCAGTTACCCACTATCCCAGGTGAAAGTGCTCAAAGTGGAGATGGGAAGGAAAATGATGGCAGACGTGGAGGCGCAGCTGGTGGAGGACAGGGAGGTGGAAGCAGTAGCTGGAGTAACTTCGACCCCACAGGTTTGGAGCGGGCTGCGAAGGCTGCCCGTGATCTCGATAAATCAGGTACGGTACGTTGCGTGGTCACTACACGTATGATCATTTTGATGATGGCACTGAACTCTGATCACAGCACAACTTCCCCAGCAAGCAGTTTCACTAATTTTAACAACCGTTCAACTATCAAAACCTTTTAACGCTATAATCAAACTTGACAAAGACACCCTAGGCCTAAATGGGATGAGGCTATGTTTCATTGTTTGTTTGTTTGTTTGTTTTTGTCAATTCAAATGGACATCCAAAAAGCTCCAGCCTGAAGGACAAGAATTAAACTCTTCTTGCAGATTGATGATAATCAGCAGTATTTTCTGCACCACGATTGCCAATTCAGTAGTCATATTAATTTACCTAAATAAAAAGTTAAAGTGATTCCTTAGAGTATTTCTATTTTCAGTATATTTTAAGGAACAAATACATGTCACATGATGTACTAGGTAGTCGTAGTAGGACTTGGGACTCGGAAGTCAGTAAGACAGTAGGACCGGCTGTTCACAATCAGATATGTTCTTATGAACATGTAGATACAAATAAGAAACCCATGTGGCCACAGAGTAAGCTTTGAAGGGAATCTGACTATTCATAGTTAAGTTCAGATGCTTTGGTTACCAAAAAATCCATTATTGGCAGTACATTCTTTTTTCCTGGACTGGTAAAAGGAATGTAAAGCAAAAGTTAGGCAATAAACAGGTCCTTTGAATGCTTCTTTCTTATTGAGCAGGGCCAAGGAGACCTGTTTATGTACTATTATTGTGTTTTTTTTTCTTTTTATGCCTCCGCCACGAAGTGGTGCCGGAGGCATTATGTTTTCGGGTTGTCCGTCCGTCCGTCCGTCCGTCCTTCCTTCCGTCCGTCCGTCCGTCCGTCCTTCCGTCCGTCCGTCCATCCGTCCGTCCGTCCGTCCTTCCGTCCGTCCGTAATGAATTTTGTGGACAAGGTAACTATCGAAACCTGTTGAGGTATCCTAATGAAACTTGGCATGTATGTGTATTAGGGGGTGAAGTTGTGCCTATCAACTTTTGGGTGCACATGCTCAAGGTCAAAGGTCAAAAGGTCAAGGTCAAATACATATATTTCACTATTTCCACCATATCTATTGAATGCCAGAAGATATTTTCTTGAAACTTAGTGTATACATGTATTACCCAATTAAGATTCTCTGGTGAAAGTTTGGGTCATGAGGTCAAAGGTCAAAGGTCAAAAGGTCAGGGTCAAATACATAAAATTTCACTATTTCCACCATATCTATTGAATGCCTGAAGATATTTTCTTGAAACTTAGTGTATACATGTATTATCCAATTAAGATTCTCTGGTGAAAGTTTGGGTCATGAGGTCAAAGGTCAAAGGTCAAAAGGTCAGGGTCAAATACATAAAATTTCACTATTTCCACCATACAGTGTGTGTATCTATTGAATGCCTGAAGATATTTTCTTGGAACTTAGTGTATACATGTATTACCCAATTAAGATTCTCTGGTGAAAGTTTGGGTCATGAGGTCAAAGGTCAAAAGGTCAAGTAGAAATATTAAAACTTCTTTTTTTTCTCTGTACCTTGGAAAATTGTTCAAGGTATCTTCATGGAACATAGTATATACATGTACTGACTGGAAGTGATTATCTAGAGAATGTAGGGTTCATGGGGTCAAAGGTCAGGGGTCAAAGGTCAAGTGCAACACTTCAAAATTTTACTATTACCCTCATATTTATGCAATGCCAGCAGGGTTATTTTTTTTACACTTGGTGTATGCATGTGTAACCTAATAGAAATTCTCTGGAAAGTTTTTTTTTCTCTTTTTGCCTCAAAGGTCAAAAGGTCAAAGATCAATTGAAAGTGCTGAACTAACTTTTTCCTCCATATCTCGGAAATGGCTCAAGTTACCTTGAAACTTAGTACATATTATGCATGTTCTACCTGAAAGTAATTATCTCATGAATTTTAGGGTCAAGGGCCAGATGAAAATGGTAACAATTTACTATTTAATTCAGAAATTGCACTTTTTCTCCACACCTCTACCTTGAAAATTACTCAATGCCTAAAGGTATGAATGGTTCAAAGTCAAGTTAAAGTCCTTAAATCCCTAGATACATGCTCTCTTATTCATCCAATTAAACCTACGTCATGGAAGGTGAACATTCAACACATTTGTGACAAACTTGTCATTCCAGTATTTTGCCAGTTTTGTGAAAATGTAATCACACATTGTCCACATGTACATATCTAGACCTATTGGGAAAATCATGCATTATGGCGGAGGCATACCAGTCGCCAAAGCGACATTTCTAGTTCACTTGTATTTTAATTCACACTGTAGCAAATGCGAAAGGAGCTCTTGATCTTGCGAAGATGCAGGAGCAGACCAAGCAGATGGAACATCAAGTGAAAGTAAAGGTGAGGTTCTGGTAGTTAACCCTTTGAGAGCCAACTGGCACAGAAAGCCCCATACTATTATGCACAGTGTCCAAAGTCCTTGGCACATGAAGGGGTACTTAATCTTAGCTTGTCTTCCAAGGAGGTACCAGACAGAGTGTACACATACTTGCCAACTAATAAGATTTTATCAGATTCAGTAACATTTTTTACATTAAAAATAGCAAAATAAGATTTTCTGTCAGAGAAATAAGATTTTGAACAAATATTTAGATATATACCTTTTATGTGCATTTTCTGAAGATTTGACTGAAAGTAAGATTTTTAACTTCGGTTTGCATATGAAATAAGATTTTTGCAATCCACGAGTAAGATATTTCATCTTGAAATGTTGGCAGGTATGTGTACATACGTAGGTGACATTTTCAGCAGTGTTTACCTAAATTAAGGGCTAGCTGCTACTGTGATTGTTGTTACAGACATCATGAGACGCCAGAGAAAGGTGAGTTAGGGGTTTGCAGCAATGCAGTTCACATGAAGCTACTTTCTACCACTCATGCTGGTCATAGAAGAGACGAAAACCAGATTTTGAGTGCATGATCTACCCTGAAGACCTAGGATTGTTTTCCATGTTTGTATTCTTACCTGCAGGATCCACTTTTCATGTGCACAATCGATATGATGCCTGACATGAATGTGTGGATGTTTTGAACCTCTGCTATCTGGATAATTTTCCCCTCTCATATTGGAGATCATAAGAGTTGAGTCTGCTACATCCCTAAACAAATGTGTTCTTTGTATTACCTACTGATTTCAAAGGACCAGTGCCAAAAGTTGCCAATTTAGGGTTTGAGAGAGACAGGAAAAACAAAACAAACAAATGCCTGAAAACTCATGTCAGAGTGGAAAGATGTAGTGTGCTCCTACTAGAAATGGGTGAAATGAAAATAACAATTTAGCAGAAATTAGGCTTAACATGTTTCTCAACTGAATGAGAGGCAACTGAAACGTATGTATATGTACAATTTTAGATAGAAAATTGACAAGCTGTTAGATTTCAAATGGCTTACGTATGGTGTGAATTAGATCTTAACATATGAAATGGGACATGACATCATTTAGCATTGATTTTAAAGCAATAATAAGAGCTTTAGTACTGCAGTGTCTATCTGTGGAACCATTCACAAATATTTTCTATATGACTCTTCCAACCTCTCCCTCCCCTTCCTCTCTAATAGGAGTATGAGGGAGCAGTGGAGCAGATGAAGATTGAGCAGACCAAAGTCCAGCAGGATGAGAAGAGGAAGACCCTGGCCCAGGAGACCCAGGAGCATCAGAGGAGAGCCCAGTACCAGGACCAGCTGGCCAGGAAACGCTACGACGACCAGCTCTCCCAGCAGGTCTGTTGACAGTTTAGAGAACCATCCACTGTGACTTCATGCTGGAAGAAATTTAATGGTGTTGATTATTGTCAAGATGATGATAATGTTGATGTAGGCAGTGACAATGATACTAACAATCATTATGCAGCATGACAGCCCCATTCTAACCCTTCTTCTACCAAGCTGCATGCATGGGGCTGCTCCCAGCTGATACATTTGATATGATATGATTGATTGGTATCATTTTGTATGCTCACATTCTATTACACTTTTCTAAGTGTTCAGTCATAGGTAGTGATAGCCTTCTTGTCTTGAATTCAGCTGTAAAGTTACAGTATTAATGATACCAATTATTCACACATTTCTATACCAAAAATGTGTCTGGGAAAGCCATTTTTGTCTCCCTCAGTAAATGCTTTTATGATCCTGCCAGGATATTTGGAAACCCTTTTGGTTTTTTAATGCATGGCTGTAGCAGCTTTTTGAGCCATGCTTGAAAAAGGTGGAGTATCTGTGTTTTCCATTATCATCAGTGACTTGGTGTGATATTATTTTTCAGAAATTATCATAAACCATTAACTGCAACTGACCAATGTTGGCATATATCTCTTACCTAAACTGGCATCCTGAGACATTTTATGAGATCAGGGGATTGTGTATCAATTACTATCATTTCTTTCGTGACATGTATTTAGCTTTCTGGGGATTATGCTTTCCATGCTGTGGACACTCGACTGATTTGGAAGTTCACAGAATAGGGGCCTATGTCTGTGAGTTTGACAGAGGTTTATTGTTTCTTTGTTCAATTTCAAATTTTTCAGAAACGAATGAATGAGGAAAACCTGGCAAAGCAAGAAGACTCTGTGAAAAAGCAGGAGGCCATGAGGAAATGTGAGTACCAACTGGTGTATGATGATTATCTAATGACCCATGATGCTTAATTCAAGCACAGTATTCCTGATACACATTTATCATAGGTTTGAGGAATCATCTCTGTATTACTCTGTGTCCTTTCTGAGTCCTTGGTGTCAAAGGTCAGTGCCAGTGGAAATAAACATGTTCAAATGCCTCTCTTTATTTTACAGGCTCACAATTAAGGCACAATTCAGGTGAAATGGCTGATAAAATGCTAGTTTGATAGGATTAAGAGTGTGTAGTCACATGCTGTGCATGGTGTGCTGTAGCTGGAGGATTATTGTTTTCTTTATGTACAGTGTGAAATGTTTAATTTAAATGTATGTACCTTGTGTGCATAGATCCATGTGTTTGTGTTTATATCTTTATTGAATTAAATGGTAAGATTAATTATTTGTGCATTCAATCATGCAGTGATTGCACCTGCTTTATTAGAGTTGTTTTGGGATTCCTCTTTTTCCCTCCAGCTACTATGGAATATGAATCAGAGCTGAGACTGAAGAATGACATGAAAAAGATTGAGGCAGAGCTGAGGGGCAAGGCTCAAGTCGAGAGAGAAAACAGAGATATCCGTAAGGAGCAGATCAGACTGGAGGCTGCAGAGTACAGGGAAACAGTCCTCCAATCCATCAAGTGAGACCACAGTATTTTAACCTGTTCAGCTCTTATATCTGATTACATGCTTCTTTCGGAAACTGGTGGGAATTTGACCTTCTTGTTTTTTTAATAGATGAGATTCCACACTTGTCAACTCTAAGGTCATAACTTTGCTAGATGTATACCATACATACATTTTGTATATGGATATAAGTGCAGTCAGGGATTGTTATCACATGTTAATACTGGTATGTATTACCGGTAAACTGAAATGCAGTTCATGCCAACGTAAAATGTGCCATAGGATTGTGTGTGTGATTAATTTAGTTATTGCAATGTAGTAATATCAGCTGAAGAAAGATGAGAACCAGGTACAAATGTAATAACTTAATTTTCAACTGTTGTGTTCCTTCTGAACAGGACTGCTGGAAATATACTTGGTGAAGGTTTCAGAAGCTTTGTATCTGACTGGGATCGTGTCACTGCAACGGTAATGTAATGTTTATTGGCATGATGGCTCTCACTTTGCTTTAGTAGAATGTAAATGTATTAGTGTGTCTCAAAGGTGTGCATGTATTATCAAATAAATGAATGCCAGACACATTGGGTAAACAGATAAATACCACAGAGGAATTAAATTCTGATTACTGTTGGCCAAAAGACAAGTCCTTAAACTCTAATCTTATCAAAAGTATGAAATATCCCACAGGATTTATTTTGAAAATATTCAGTACTTTTATATGATTTTTTTTTTTTTTTTTTAAATGATGCCTCTTCACTGACTATTGGTTTTACATCTTTGCTAATTTTTAAGCTTATTATTTGTGTCAGGATAAATATTTGCAGCTGAAGTGCAGTAAAAAGGATAAGAGAGAAGTGTATGTTCTAAGTGCAATTGTTGTTTACATCATATAGGCTGCAGGAGTGACCTTATTAGCACTGGGTGTGTACTCTGCCAAGATGGGAACCGGGGTGGCAGCAAGGTACATTGAGGCTAGGTTAGGCAAGCCTTCCCTGGTCAGAGAGACATCAAGGCTAACACCGATTGAGGCTGTGCGGCATCCTATCCAAGTGGCCAAACGCCTGTTCAACAACCCAAAGGATGCCCTAGCTGGTGTGGTTTTAGAGGTGAGTGATAAGATGCTTCGCTGGCATACAAGTTAAACTGGTAGAGTGAATGAAAACTGCAGAGTTACTGTGTTGTTGTTTTGGTTTTAATGGTGTGTATCACTGTATGTCAGTATTGTCTCTAGTCTTTTGATCGACTTTCCCCTTTTTGTTTCTGCAGTTTCCATTTGCATTATATGTCAATGCACTGATATCCAAGGTATGACATATTTTCTGTGTGTTAGTTATATCTTCTTTTGGTGTAGTGTTATCTCTGTCTCAGATGATTTTGATCCCAAGTTGAGGAGGTACAAAATAGTCATTCCAAAATGCTGCAGTGTATCTGCCCTTCAATTTGATATCACAACTCAATGTTGCCTTGGAGTCTGCATTTAGAGATGAACATTATATGTTCACCAAACTAAGCAGTTTATCTAATTGTGGGCATGGTCTCAAATTGATACTCTTTGTCCCTGTTTCGGCAACGTCCTCTTTACAGCCCAAGCTGGAAGAGCGTCTACGAGAGATTGCCATCTCTACGAGGAACACCAAAGCTAACAAGGGAATGTACAGGAACATTCTCATGCATGGCCCTCCAGGCACAGGCAAGACCTTGTTTGCTAAGGTAAGTGGCATTGGATTCAGTTGAAACATCCTCCCTTTTCTTTCCCTTGAGTAAGAGTGAGATGATGTTGTAATTATCATACAAATGAAGCTACACATGCCTTTTTGCCATTTGCTTGTATTCAATAAGCACTTTGATCTCTTATTGTATTTATGGTAGGTCTTTGTTTTCCATGTGGTGGAATATCTTGTCTTGGAGTCATTTCGAAGCTTGTTGAGCTCTGCCAAACATGCCATCCACTTCCACTGGTAAATCAGTGGAATTCACTGCATCCTTCTCACATTCTCACATTCAGTCCCTTTGTTCATTTGTTTTAGGTCTGATACAAAGGCAGTGGTTAAATCTTTTTATGTTAGATGAAATCCCACTGAAGCACAATATTAATTCATCAAATGGGAGAAACAATCTGTATTTTGGTATACTTCTTGGCATTACAGTTCATTTGTTTTATGATGGTGTCATGATCATTTGTAATTCAAATGTTGATGATATCCTTTCAAGAATGTTTTTATTAGTGTGTATATGGATTAGCATTGTTTCAGCATTTTAGTTTTCCATACTTCTCAGCCTCTGTCAGACAATAGATGACAGCTCTGTTTTACTTTATGCATGTTTTTTTTTTTTGTGTGTGTGTGTGTGTGTGTGTGTGTGTGTGTGTGTGTGTGGGTATGTCAATAATTTTGTACATGTTTTTAATGCAACTGTATGGTTTATTTCCCAGAAACTGGCCATGCATTCTGGAATGGACTATGCCATTATGACTGGGGGTGATGTAGCACCAATGGGCAAGGAGGGAGTTAGTTCCATACATAAACTGTTTGACTGGGCCTCAACAAGTAGAAGAGGGTGAGTATAAATGTGCAAGATGAAAATTTAGCATTTATGATATAAAACTGACAGCCGGGAATTCAAAACAGAAAGGATAGTACCCATTCTTAACATGGCTAATGACATTGACCTGACTTGCATTTAAGAAGGCTATTTTGTATTTTACAACTTAACATAATGATGTGGCAGTATTTACATGTCCACTTTAATATTAAGATCTTTCTTTATTACTTTGTCGTTGTTTTTTGTACAAAGTGTAAGTAAGTAGTAGTTGTAAAATTTAATGTTGACTATGCCCAGTATTGTACTTGTAGAACCTTGCTACTGTACATGACTCATAATTTGCAGTGGCTTTATACTTTCAAATTTTTAGAGTTGCATGGTATTTCTGAGATGAACAGCATGCATAAGTACCCCCCAGTACATGATTGTTATGTGTATAGATATTACCAACAATGGTACATGATGCACAATATGTCTTCTGTCATGTACAATTAATGTTCTTTTCTTGCAGCCAAATAACAGAGTTTCATTTACCTGCTCCCTTCAGTGAATTTACATATAGGCAGAAATGCCCTTAGTTGTTGCTAGGTAGGGCAAGCGTATAGCAAGCTTTGTGGTTGATGGGGCAACTTTTCAAAACTGTTCACAGAATATAAGTACATCACCAAAATAGACTATTGGTAGTGAGAAACAATAACCGTCTTACTAGTCCCATGTTTTGAGAATTTGGGAGTCAAAAGGGGCCTGAGCTTTTGATCCTAGCAGAATCTTTGTGAGAGGCAAAATGACAAACTGGCAGGGGAAGCAATCACATATAAGAATTTAAGAATTTTGTATGCAAGATATATGGTGGATACAGTGTATAAGGGTCTTATCTCATTCACTTGGTATGTCATGCATGCAAGCAATTTGATATTGATGTGAAACAGTTATACCCTCTGATTTCCCAAGTATATTTGAGTGGACTTTTATTTACTCTGAAAAAAGATAAAAAAAGATTAAACAAATATAAATGAGCTTACCTACACTACTTTAATGTATTAAACCCAAATAAAGTGAATCCAAGGTAGAGGATAGCTTGTGTGCATATGAACATATTGCAAACATGAAAACATGCAAGTGAGTAAATGTGCAAATGCATTTCATTTTTATTCCTTGATTTTGCAGGTTATTACTCTTTTGTGATGAAGCAGATGCATTTCTCAGGAGAAGAAACACTGTAAGTCACTATCTGACCAATTTTTGGTGTCTTTCAGAAAACATATGCCAGTGAAATGGGAATTTATCAGGCTATTTTGTCTGTTTTTGTATAGTTTTCCATGACGTGCTATGGAATATATCCACTGTCACCTTCATTTTGGTGATATTGATAATTCATACATCTATTCTTGAGTGATAACTACAAGAAGATTTAGATGAATGAATTCACATTGTGTATTTTGTTCAGTAACATTTGTGTGTCCACAGAAATAAAGTTATATGCCTGTTTGAGACAGGATTGTGAAACACTGAGATTCAGAGCCAAAGGTGATACAGTGTACATTTAGAGGATGAAAGTAGGCAGAATACTGGGGCTGGAAAAAAAAAATCAAATAGTGAGGGATTAACATGTCATACAAATATGTTTAATTCTGAGGATAGAAGATAACACAGAGGGACATATCAAACATCTCTCTCTCTGTCACTTTGCTGTAATGTTTGTATACATGTCTCATGCTTGCTATGATAATGAATAATGTAGTAGCTCATCTTTACTGCTTAAAAACATATCTTAAGATTGTCCCAGATAAAAAAAAAAAGAAACAAGTAGAAATTACAATTGTTACCAGAGAAGACAAATTGAGCACACATGAGGACATCCAGTAGATTATAATCTCCCTGTAGATTTAGTATTTTGTCTTTTCATGAAAGTCATGTAATGTCGGATTTTTTTATTTCTTTTTTACTGCTTACAGGAAATTATCAGTGAGGATCTTCGCAGCACTCTAAATGCCTTCCTGTACCGCACAGGTGAACAGTCCAACAAGTAAGTCAGCATTCGGTGTGTAACATGCACACACTCGGTATGTTAATGATAACCTATAACATAAATCTATGTCAAATAGAATATGAAATATTAAAATGATAAAATATTATACATTTATGTATACTACAATGTCCATATAGGTCAGTACACAAAGTCACAGTGGGTATTATATTTGCTATTTTGTTCATGGCAATGAATATATATAGAAGAATTGTGTGTACTTGTAGTATTGTGGTGTATATGTAATGTTGGGCACTGAAAGTATCTTGTAGAGTGGTTACTGCATGGAACCTGTGTATAACAATTATGATGACTACATTTTGCGTTTCCCATAAGCAGTTGCTGTAGATAGATTCGACTATATATGAGCCATCAATATATATTTTGATCATATACATTTGCACCTGATCGACAGATTGCCTTTCATTGACATAAATATTCAAAGTGCATTTTATGTTCAAGGAAGAGCTTGTTTTGTTTGTTTGTTGTTTGCTGTTTTGTTTTCTGTATGATCTATAAAACACCACATTTGATTTGTTTGGAAATAGGTTCATGCTCGTGCTCGCCAGCAACCAGCCCGAGCAATTTGACTGGGCCATCAATGACCGTCTGGATGAGATGGTAGAGTTTGACCTGCCTGGTGCTGAGGAGAGAGAGAGAATGGTCAGACTGTACTTTGACAAATATGTCATCCAACCAGCATCGCAGGGCAGGAGGTAGGTGGCAATCTAGTTTCATCCTCACAGGTGGGGGTCTGCAGTTGTATTCCTGGAGCTCATTGACTGAATAATATTTATGGAGATATTTTTGCTCATCTGAACAACATCAAAGTTTCCCACTGGGACTACATGCTTTCAATGAGAGAGTATCCATATGATCATGTACCCGCAGTCTTCTCACCGTGTCACTGTCTACTCCAAAATACACTCTCAAGAGGCATGCTTTTAAGCTTTCTGCAACAAAGATGGACAGTTTGTCTTCCCCTGTTTAAGTGTACACTTAAGACCACAATTATTATTTTTATGCCTCCGCCATGAAGTGGTGCCGGAGGCATTATGTATTCGGGTTGTCCGTCCGTCCGTCCTTCCGTCCGTCCGTAATGAATTTTGTGGACAAGGTAACTATCAAAACCTGTTGAGGTATCCTAATGAAACTTGGCATGTATGTGTATTAGGGGGTGAAGTTGTGCCTATCAACTTTTGGGTGCACATGCTCAAGGTCAAGGTCAAAAGGTCAAGTCAAACACATAAAATTTCACTATTTCCACCATATCTATTGAATGCCTGAAGATATTTTCTTGAAACTTAGTGTATACATGTATTACCCAATTAAGATTCTCTGATGAAAGTTTGGGTCATGAGGTCAAAGGTCAAAAGGTCAGGGTCAAATACATAAAATTTCACTATTTCCACCATATCTATTGAATGCCTGAAGATATTTTCTTGAAACTTAGTGTATACATGTATTACCCAATTAAGATTCTCTGGTGAAAGTTTGGGTCATGAGGTCAAAGGTCAAAGGTCAAAAGGTCAAGTAAAAATATTAAAACTTCTTTTTTTTTCTCCATACCTTGGAAAATTGTCCAAGGTATCTTCATGGAACATAGTATATACATATACTGACTAGAAGTGATTATCTAGAGAATGTAGGGTTGATGGGGTCAACCGTCAGGGGTCAAAGGTCAAGTGCAACACTTCAAAATTTTGCTATTTCCCTCCTATCATGCAATGCCAGCAGGGTTATTTTTTTTTTACACTTGGTGTATGCATACATGTGTAACCTAATTGAAATTCTCTGGAAAGTTTTTTTTTCTTCTTTTTTTGCCTCAAAGGTCAAAAGGTCAAAGATCAAGTGAAAGTGCTGAACTAACTTTTTCCTCCATATCTCGGAAGTGGCTCAAGTTATCTTGAAACTTAGTACATATTATGCATGTTCTACCTGAAAGTGATTATCTTATGAATTTTAGGGTCAAGGGCCAGATGAAAATGGTAACAATTTACTATTCAATTCAGAAATTGCACTTTTTCTCCACACCTGTACCTTGAAAATTACTCAATGCCTAAATGTATGAATGGGTCAAAGTCGAGTTAAAGTCCTTAAATCCCTAGATACATGCTCTCCTATTCATCCAAGTAAACCTAGGTCAAGGAAGGTGAACATTCAACACATTTGTGACAAACTTGTCATTTCAATATTTTGCCAATTTTGTGAAAATGTAATCACACATTGTCCACATGTACTATCTACACCTATTGGGAAAATCATGCATTATGGCGGAGGCATACCAGTCGCCAAAGCGACATTTCTAGTTATTTAATGTTACAGATACCCTTTATAGCAATGATGTATTCAGTAGTATTCATTCATAAGTCTGTTAGAGCCAAGTAAGTGAGTAAGAGACAAAAAGATGAAATAAAGTAAATGAAAATTGATATTTCTCTCCCTTTTCAGGCGATTGAAGGTTGGCCAGTTTGACTTCAATGAGAAGTGTAGCCAGATAGCAGAGATGACAGAAGGTCTGTCAGGGCGTGAGATCGCCAAGCTGGGGGTGGCCTGGCAGGTGGGTACCTCCTCAAATCCTTTAGCAACTGTAGAAATGAAAATTTTTGCAATGTGGAAGTGCCTGAATGTTTTTTTGCTTCTCATATGTAATAATATACCAAATCTTGTTTTTGCGGAATTAAAACATGCTAAATTCATTTTATCCTGGCCGATCGTGATAAATCACTCACATGAAAACTTCCACATGCACGGTATCACATTGACAAAGTCAGTGATGGGAGTATTTCTATGGACTTTGATTGCTTTGATGGGAAATGTGAAATTTGAATGTGTATTTGTTGAAGCACAAAAATAGAATTAGATGGCCAGCTCTCTGGGCAAAAAATCACAACATCAGATCCACAAAGATGCAATGAGGGAAATGAGGATTTGACTTACGGAGATCTTACTGTATACGCCAAATGTTTTGCATGACCTTTATTTTCACAAATTGAACAATTTTGCTTCTTTGTTTTACCTTTAGGCCAGCGCCTTTGCCTCCGAAGATGGCATCCTCACCAGCGAGATGATCGATGCTCGTGTCTCGGACGCTGTCAAGCAGCACCGGCAGAAACTTGACTGGCACAAGACGGAGGAGGAGAGATACGAAAAGTTGGAGAAGCTCCACAATGTTAAATGATTGCTAATTGGACAGAGGGTTTAGATAGAATGGAATCGTTCAGTTTATAATGTGAGGTCTTCCCTCCCTTGCTCTCTACTTGCCTAAGGGGCTTTGGGACAGTGGGAGTAATTCAAGGGTTTAATACCCACACAACATTATTGGAAACCTTTTCAAGAAATTGCGCCAGATGATGCTGCTTTTTTGCAATTACCTCAAGGAAGAGAGAATTTGGCATGCGCGTGAAAATGTAGCTTAGATATTCATCTAAGGGCAGAAAGGCATGAAACTTGATACGGAACTGATGCAATGATTCTTTTACTATCTCCTACAGATATATGTCTGTTCAGTATATTTTTGAGTGCTCATGGTGTCAGATAATTCTTCCCTTCATATATATATATATATATATATATATATATATTCTTTTTTACTTTTGTGCACTTCCCGGCAGCCTGTAATGTATGGAAACGAGTTGTGGTTGAGACCTGCAATGACACAAAAATATCAAACAATTTTTCTTTAAATTTGTGGTTCAGGCGACTCCCATTAGAGCGAAGTTCTCAGGAATGGCAGGTTTCTTTCTTTGTATCAAAGTTTTGTTATGTCGGAACAAATAAAGTGATAATAGAGATAATAATTTTGGGCCCTGAATCTTAGTTGTATCTGAAATTTCATTATAACCGTGTGCATTATACAGTATGTCCCCCAAAAAAATTACAATCGGATTTTTTTGCGTTGATAACACCCAATATGATTAAACCATCTAAATGCTACTTTAGGGTCTTAAGATATAACATCTTAGCTCTATTTTGCAGAAAACCCCATTCAGTTTGGTTAAGTGGTCACAGAGAAATGTGGATTGTTGTAAAGCATGTCATGAGTCTGATTCTTCCAAGTTTAGCACTTGGATGCTCTTGGAACTGCATATTAATGTGTAAACACAATAGACAGAACTTGGAGGGAAGGGATTCCTGACATGCTCTACAAAAATCCTCATTTCTCTTTGACCACTGGAGCAAATTGAATGGGGTTTTCTGTAAGATGTGGGCAATGAGTTATAGTTTCATACCCTGAAATTGTGTTTGGATTGATTCACTATTCTTAAAGTTATCGTTGCAGAGGGTACCGTTGTAATTTATTTGGGACATACGGTAATGGGAGTGCATTATTTGTAATTAATACCATGTTATCAAAGGTGCCCAGAGCATTGGTTCATTCAGAATGGCCGTCCATTGGATTTATTGTTATGTTTTAATCACATTTTGTGTTAGTGTAGCATAAAATCGGACAATCCACCGGAAGAAAAATTTAGAAATTATCAAAAATTGTTTGGAAGGTATGGAATCTGTCTATGGTCAGTATTAAGAGCTGAAATTCCATATTTTATGCATTAGTAATTGACATCGGTATGTAACATGGTGCAGTATGTGAAGAAGAACAGGAGATTGATTAGTAGATTTTTTTTTTTTTGGACAATGCATATATAGGCAAGAATAGGAAAATGGCCATTGTCACTTCTGAATTTTCTGTGTTCATACACTGACATAACAAGTTACATCATTATGCTACATTGCTGATGTATTGTAGGACACGCCATCCTTCAGTGTTTTGGCAAGGGACAGTTCATGGCTGTAAAGTAAACATATTAAATACCATGTATGACAAAGATACACTTTATAACCTTATCATGCTGCAGTTGACATGATAGTACTTCAAAATTCGGTGTTTTTTTGTTTTGTTTTTTCTTTTTTTTGAAATTAAAATGCTCCCTTTTCTTTATCTTTTTTAAAAAGATTATAGGGATGGTACAATTTCGGTTGAGATGAGGCGTCAGGTTTCCAATGTTTTCTGATGATGATTTTTTTATTTTTTATTTTTGAGATAATGAGAAACCTGTTATGAAATATGGAAGCGTGTATAATTCTAAAAGGAAGTTTATTTGATGAAAATTGGTTTTGTAATGGCTGAGATATCCCACCCAAAGTGATTGAAATAAAAGGTGGGACCCATTTTTTTAATTAGGATTGCTTTGTTTTACTTTGTTTTGGATATCTCAGCCATTTCAAAATGGATTTTCATCATGTAAAGTTTGAATTCCTCTTTGAATTGTATGGGGGTTTCTAAGTATCTCACAAAAAGTTAAAAAGCTGAATCCTCGCCTCAGCCAATACGATACCATCCCTTTAATTTTGAAGGCTGTACAGACCATTTATACCTTACAACAATCTTGCTTTGTTCACATAAGGGGAGACATGTTGTGTCAAGTCTTAATACAAGCACATTCTGTTCATGGAATCTGTTACCTTGAAATCATTACATCATTGAGCAAACGTGTATGTGTCGCAAAGAAAAGAATAAATGTCCAGATTGCATCCTTTGCAAAATGGTATATATCTGTCAGTAGGCTTTTATGGCTTCAGAGATGAGAAATCATGTGCAGTGGAAACATAGGTATGAATAAATCTCATGGAATGAAACACCTGATTTATATGTATATTTGCCTTGGTCTCCATAAGGCTATAATTTTCATAATTTTTTTCTGTTTTTATTCCGTGATATAGCAAAATATCTAAAAACAAAATTTTGTCAGCCTCGAGGATAACTTCAAACAATTTCAGCCATATTCACAAGATCCTGGCCTGCTACCATACCAGCAGCCAATGCTGGTTGAAAATGATATTCAATTCACTGCATTACAAGTGACAGGACCAGCAGTGTATGGATGTCTTTGATAGTGTTGGTGAATGTCAGTGAATTTTTGTCTTGTAATGGTTGTGTCGTAACAATAAATTTCTATAATCTGAGTATTTGAAGAATAGTACTAAACAGTGTACTACAAAGTTCCTTGTGAGGAATTCAGAGGTTTGTCTAGATGTTTGTTGGAGACAATATACCATGGGGATACAATGTATACGGATCTGTTCATCTCGTCTCTTGTCCAGAATTATGCAGCTAAGTATAAGCAGCCAAGAGGTATTCAACCTGACATTGTAGCTCATAGAGCTCTTGGATTTTATTGTCACTTGTTGATGGTATGAGAAGGCTCATATTGAAATAAAATACATTGATGAAGAGCCAATGTCTTTTGTTTGTCTGTTCTTCAGCAGAAAGCATGGTTCTCATCATTATAATGAAAAGATATAAACTTATTTCGCATCTATATATTGTCTCTTTTGTTTACTTCTATTCCTATTTATATTCTATTTCTATATGATTTCTATTGATCCGATAGAAATGCCTGTGACTTATATTGGTCATATACATATACATTTGTGGGATTTTTATAGGCCCCATAGACGCCTGTTAGATATCTATAGGTTTCCAACAGGATCTCTCCTAGTCCCTTTGATGCCTACAGGATTTCTGTAGGTCCCCTATCTACCCCTACAAGGCTCACAGACTCCTTTAGAAAGTCTTTGCGTTTTCGATAGCACCAGTCTCCACACTGAAAACAAAAGTTATATTGGTTTATATTGGACCAATAGCCTATATGTTCTTTGGGATTTTCTACCTACACTGTAGGTCAAAGCATTTTCTCACCAAGTGATCCACATGAGCTTTCTTACAACACTGATCCATTCACTACACTGTCAGATACCACATTATATCCCCACAAATTCATCAGTCTGAAAAGTATGTGTGGTGATAATGAAATCTTCGAATAATGCAATACATGTACAATTACTTTGATGGAAAATGGTTCCATAAAAGTTAAGGCAATGGATTTAAATGAACTGTGCAGTAACAATTCAAATATATAATATATATAATATTCAAAATATATATTAAAGAAAGAGAGAGAGAGAGAGAGAGAGAGTGATGAGAGGAATAGATATTAGATTTAATTTCTCCAGTGTTTCTGTGTATGTGTATATGTATTTGAGCATGAATTTGGGTTAAATATGAAGTTGTATGACATGTTGGGATGAACATGGCAATCAACATCAGGCTGCACTATTTTGGATCACATTCATTTGCTATTATCTGTAATGACCTATACTATACCTTATACTCTAATGATGACCTATGATAATACCTATAGACCTATAACTAAATGTTTAGAATCTATAGTTTACAGTAGGCCTATACGTAATTGAACATGTAGGATCTTTGAACATTATACACCACAGTAAGTGGGTTACTACATGGAAATATATTTAAACTCTTTCAAGGGGGTGAAGAAAAGTGAGATTAAAATGAAGACAAGATCTAATGCAGAACAATATCCAGTACCACTGCCTGATAGCTTGTGTAATATCAAAATTAACACAATTTGGAGCTATAAAAATCATGAAAACACATTGTGCCTTAGGAAAATCATGGAAGGGTGTGAAAATGCGGAGAAGCCTCATATAATTGCAGGAGTTTCGCTGTATAAGTTGAAATCCGAAAATATCATTTTTAATATGATCAGACTGCGCCCGAGGCCGAGGGCGAGCACACATGCTAGCATCAGAAGCTGCAGTGATTACGAGTGAAGTGTACTTAGTAGTACGGGTATACGCCGTGCGCAGCCATCCAAGCTAGCCGATCTTGACGCTGCACTTGAGTTGCGCGCGCTCGATGAATGCACAGCGCTAGCTACGGCACGTTGTACGTTCATCACTAGGATCGGATTGCCTCTCCATAATCTTCGTTCTTTGAGATTCACTTCCGGTTTCGGCAAGGATACCTTCAACATGGCAGACTACGAACGAGTCATATGTGTGAAACCTGAAGTTCATGTGTTTCGGATTCCACCGAGAACAACAAATAGAGGATATAGGTGAGTGAAAAAATGACCACCCACCGTTATCTGTTACACCCAGACGTGTGTTAGGTCGATGGTGTGTGTGAGGGAAATTCGTAAGGAATTACCTCAGTAGTTGGGCAATGCCCGAGAGAGGATAGAGGGGCGTGTGTGTAACGGACGGACCGGAGTTGGTGAAATGTGTGTGAGTTTCCATTGTCGGCCGAATCAGTTCGGCGCGGCGCCAGGTGACGTGAAGTGGACTGCAGCACTGCACGTCGACTTGTAGATCGCAGGGCTGCCAACATTGGAAACTAGTTGAGAGTGAGACTCCCATAGGCCAATGCTATAATTTAGGAGTCAAAATGAGTGAGATCAATAGAAATGCATGCAAATGAAATAAAGTTTTAGAGTGAGAAAGGACCAAAATGAGTGAGTCTCACTCTCAGTGAGTGAGAGTTGGCAGCCCTGAGATCTACTGGTGCATGGTAGACCCTATGGCATATATGCAGACTACTTTACAGTAGCTGTTCAGCATCTTGCATGCTGTGAGAAACGAAACGTGCAGTAAATTACTGTGCTATGTCATTGCAGTATATGTCTACACTACTTGAATATTAAATTGGTGGATAAAGTTAAACTTAAAGAGAGCTTGACCGAAAGATTGGTCTGTATCTGGTCATCTGGGAGTGGGATATCCATGTTCCACAGAGACTACATCTGGCTTCATGGGAAAGTCGAAAAATGTTAAAAGATTCCTTCAGACAGTGCAGACTTTTCTGTCTTACCGAGAGCATACAAATGTAAGTGCATTTATTCCTGGAAATAGATGTAATGGTTGTTAGGGTCTACACTTTCTACTATAGACCCTAATCTACAGATGCAGAATTCTTGGTGCTAGCTTGTGTACTTTCACACCTCCTCGTCACACAATTGATCTCCAAACAGGCGCGGTGGAGCACCCCAATTATCTCGCAGAAATCCATCGGCAGCCGAGCCTCATTTGCATAAAGTAAACAACATGTACTCGCGTAGTTGAGAAAAAGTAAACAACTTCTCAAGCTAATAACAATTTCAGGAAACCTATTTTCGGATTAAAATTGAGTTAGTTTGAATTTGAAAACATGTCCGAATGTGCACATATAACATATTAAAGGATTTGACAATGATAAAATGTGAAATTTTAGCGAAAACCTGGCGAGCAAAATTACCAAAAATATGCCGTGAAAATCATCCTAAAATTCACGAAGTGTGATTGCGGAACCAAAGCGCCATTCGAACAAAGTACACCGAAATTTATTTATCTGCTTGCATTATAAATTTCATACCGTAATATTCCCGGCCATGGTTGAGTCGGAAAAAAACAGAAGGTGATGTCAAAAATGAAACGAACGCAAAGCGTACAGGTCGGTCCCATGTATATAATCGCGTCACTGTAGCGTTGCATGTCACAGCACACACAACGCATTGCTGCATGCAGCGTGCGCGGCAGCAGCTTAGCAGTCACCGCCGTGCGACACTCAGCAAAATTGACTGCGTCACATGCAAACCAACAATGAGCACGAAATCCTGAATCTCACGTACCACGCATGCCTAATATTACGGGAGAAGAAATGACGTCATTTTCAATTGTTTTGCTGAGTACAATTTTCTATTCCAAACCCTGTAGAAACAAGTTGATTTCTCAAAAAGTACAGGTGGAACCAAGCGAAAATTTTCACCATTTATATGGATTGAGGCCTGATGAACTTATGTTGCCAAATTCGGACACATTGGAGCCCGGCCATAGTCCAGTCGGAAAAAAACAGAGAGCAAGTTTTGCTAGAGGTGATTTTCAAAACGCTTTAATATCTCAAGTTCTAGTGCAGCAAATTTAATAATTTTTTCACCAAAAGCAAGGTTTTTAAAAACTTAGATATTGTGGGAAGTTTGAGTTTACTAGCGGCACGCATAGCGGCACAAGGAGAAGGTAAAGATTTGACTTTTTCATGCACACCGTTTCGGGCAGCCGTGGATGCCCGTTGGAAATTCAAATAGGAAAGGGGATAATGAGATGCAAATTGGGGTGCTCCACCGCGCCTGCAAACATGCACAAACTCACTCTAACGTTAAATATCCAACACTAAACAGCCACAAGTATTTTCATCTGTCTGAGCGAAACTCGAAGTCCTGTAGAAATAGAATTTTATCACTTATCACTGTGCACAGCCCTGTTGCAGTACACAAGTGTCGCGAAATCTTTCTCTTTAGAGACTTGTCTAGAATGTAAAAAGTGTAGGGGTCTAGATCATACATGTACACTGTAGATAGCTCGACCAGACAGCGTGCAAAGTTGCAACACTTGTTTACAGCAACAGGGCTGTGTATAGTATAGTCAAGGAGGTTCGAGAGATGGAGTTACAACTGACTATAATTATTCAATCAGCTGTCATTTTTCTATGGATGGACAAACGAATTCCACAGGTGCATTTGTGCCTTTGATGTTCGATGCTTGAAGCCGTCATCTTTCTGAGCAATCTGAAGATTCATTTTTAACGCTAACATAATATCGGGTATATGCTGCTCGTTTATATATCAAATGCAATGAAATTTCACCTAATGATAAAACATATAAAACAAAAGTCAATTCCGTTCGAAAATATGTGCAAAAGTGTAAATCTGAGCTGTATTTTGTGAAAGTGTTTAAAATTTTACCCTCATGGAAAGCCGGTTTTATCACTTTTCTCCTTATTTCCGCAAAATGAAACTTATATGGTATCATCTTCAAGTATAGTTCTTTATGAATTAATGTGTCAGATTAGCGTACAATCACGTACATTCAAGTAATTTTGATATCTATTTCAGCAATATTTCAGCAATTTCTATTCGCTCCCCCCGGTGCCTTTACCATTGTCTACCGCCCATCGTTTGTAAGTAGGGATAGCGAAAAGTAATTACCATCACAAAGACATATCTTCCTTGGAAAGTGGCTGGTGATTATGCAATGAGACACGAGTCAATTGTCTTCGCATCTGAGCGGCAGATCCAGTTTGACACATACTTCAAATATTTTTGAGTGGCGGCTTCGAGCATGGGATCAAAGCGAATAAGACTGTTGTGACTCCATTTCTCGAATCTCCTTGGTATAGTTAACGTGTGTGTAGAGTAAAACCCCCAGTTTTCAGACAATAAAGCTTTCCTGCAATATCTGTTCTACTCAAATGATACATAGAAAATCATAACAATGTATGTTAAATATATTAAACTACTTTTACGTCAATGTTGATTTTGTAAAAAAACATCATAGAATTTCACAGAATTTCCCCAAATTATCACCTTGATAATCGACCAGAATCTGTCCGGCTTCTCCAGAGTCCGAATGCGTTCAATGTCAATGCGCATGCAAGGCCACTGAAAAATACATTGTATGTTGCGCCATGCTGCGCCATACCTTGTTGGCGTAAGGTTGCATTTGGGACATTGTTGGGCACGTTGGTGTCCGAATTCTGGCGTGTTGGCACTGGCATTCAACCCCTGTACATTTAGTCACTGGCTCACTGCATTGGCATGTACGGAGACTTTGTTTTTCTTTTGTGTTTTGAGGATACCATCACACTCTGAGCTTGTGATAAACGAAAAATCTCGCAACAGAACGGCGTATTTCTAAATTTTAACGCTCTTTCGGCGACCCTGATTTTTAACACAGGACTACATTTGTGCGGGCTTTAGAAAAGTTGTGCTGATTCTGCATTTTTGATGGTGAAATTTGGGATTTTGGATGGATTTTTGGAGGTTGCTAATACTAAGGGAGTTTCCTGCTTTGAACAACTGTGCCAGTATGTGAAATGATGTGATATGCGTGTGCTGTGACAATAGAATTTGCTGGCTTGCGATAAGTGTCCAGACTCTGGAGGGTGGCTGAAAACTGACCAGTGGTTTTACTCTATATCTACAGTTCGACCTCGATTATCCGGCCATGTCGGGACCGGCGCTCATCCGGATAAGCGAATTGGCCGGATATGGGAGACACAATGTTAATGTATATACCTGCTGTCCAAGCTGCCGTCCCAGTGCACTGGCATCTACATGTAGGCAGGTAGCGTACCCCACAACTGTGGTGTAATCTATGCTAGCCTGCGCAAAATTGTAGTCCCTTCTTCACAAAAATGAAGTTTATCTTTATGTGAAAATCATACATGTTTTACCTCATTAGATATTGAGAAACCTATCATGCGCATCTTATGAAATTAGTGAAATAGATCCATGAAAGTCACTGTTTTTTGCTTAATTTTTGGATGAAAAAAAAAAAGTGCTTCACTGCGTGAACGCGTCCGGATAATAGAGATTTCCGGATAAAAGGAGGCCGGATAATCGAGGTCGAACTGTACTTACTAGATTCTAGTATTGATGCATACTGTCGGATTATTGAATTATGGGCACTAGCCACTAGATTTTAGAGAGTGCAGGTTAGTGTCCAAGCATTAGCAGATTGACCAAACTTTGTCAAATTGCATGAAATGCTTTGCAACATGTGTCAAATCACTCATTTGAATTTGAAACTCATTGGATTATGATGGAAAGTGTCAATCTTGGTTAATAATGTTACAGTATATGACTATGGAATGTTCACACAGTTGCAGTTGGTTGAAAGAATAGTTTCTCAAAATATGCAACATATTATTAGCGACAAGGCAAGGTTAAATAGCAAGGTGAAATTCACTTTTCCCATAATCCAATAAGGTTTAACAATGTAAATAGTTCTAGTTTGATATAAATATATGTTGGAAAATATTTTGTGCAATTTTGATGCAGTTTGGTGCATTATCAGGAGGCTGAACCATTGTTATCTGTTTGGGTACCTTGTGCCTTGTGCCTTGTAAAACACAGGCACCAAGGTTCGACCTCCTGTGCCAAAATTTGACCAAACGCAAAAGCATCTAGGTTTGTACATGTAGCAGGACGGCGTTATGGTCAAATTTTGGGCAACTTGATTAGTTGATGATTAGTTGATTTCCCTAATGACCTCCATGAAGGGTTTCTCAGGGCTGATGAGTGTGGTTGCACTAATCAACTATGTCTTTTGAGAATTATTGCACATTTAATTGTCCCCGCCGAACGAGTTCGAGCAGGGGACTATGAAACGGGCTCCGTACGTGTGTGTGTCTGTGTGTCCGTGTGTCCGTCCGTGCGTCCGTCCGTGCGTCCGTCCGTGCGTCCGTGTGTGATCAAAATGTTCAAAATGCTACTCCTTCGCCATTTCTAACCCGATTTTGATTCTGTTTGCTTTATATGATAGCACTACATGAGAGCTTTGAAACTTCTATACAGAATTTCAGTTGTGACCTTTGACCTTGACCTTTGACCTATATTGTACATTTTGCTTCAAAATGCTACTCCTTCGCCATTTCTAACCCGATTTTGATTCCGTTTGCTTTATATGATGGCACTAGGTGAGGGCTTCAAAACTTCTACACAGAATTTTGACCTTTGACTTCTTTGACCTTTGACCTTGATTTTTGACCTATATTGTACATTTTGCTACAAAATGCTACTCCTTCGCCATTTGTAACCCGATTTCAATTCCGTTTGCTTTAAGTGATGGCACTAGGTGAGGGCTTCAAAACTTCTACACAGAATTTTGACCTTTGACTTCTTTGACCTCTGACCTTGATTTTTGACCTGTATTGTACATATTACTACCAAATGCTACTCCTTCGCCATTTCTAACCCGATTTCGATTCCGTTTGCTTTATGTGATGGCACTAGGTGAGGGCTTCAAAACTTCTACACAGAATTATGACCTTTGACTTCTTTGACCTTTGACCTTGAGTTTTTACCTACATTGTACATTGGCTACAAAATGCTACTCCTTCCCCATTTCTAACCCGATTTCGATTCCGTTTGCCTTATGTGATGGCACTAGGTGAGGGCTTCAAAATTTTGACCTTTGACTTCTTTGACCTTTGACCTTGATCTTTTTACCTATATTGTACATTGTGCTACTAAATGCTACTTCCGGCGGGGACATATATTACGCACCGCGTAATTTCTACTTTTCCTTGTTTGGTTTTGAATACTTCTAAGCTGTTGGAAGTTACACAGTTGTTTTTTTTTTTTTTTTTTTTTTTTTTGAGGTCGTTCTAGTGGGATAATGTGAAGAATGAGATTACCAGTTGGCTTGTGGAGATGAAGTTTGGTAAGACATCATACTGTTCATCATGGGAATGTCGTTACCAAGTTACTTTTTTATTTTTATCTACACTCTGTAGGCCTAAGTTGATTTTTCTGTGGATGAGCTTATAGATGCTGATGAAACATAGATGTTGACTTCTCTCCTCCAAGGGGATCCAACCAAGTGCAATTATCATATTGGTGGCAATGGATTCTCTGGGGTATGAAATTCCCTGTCACAAATTAGGCTGCTTGCCTCTGTACCATTTCTACCAATTTGATGCAAGATTGCATTTGTGCCAGATTTCATGGGTGCAGTTATATACCAATGTTTCTAACCCTGAAATTGTGCAAACATGAAAGCTGAAAGTGAAAGCCAGAAGTAGTAAATCACAGTTTGCTAAGCACTATTTTAGGTACATTGTATGAAAGTAATGAAACTACTGGCATTAATAGAGATATGATCCCCCCCCCCCAAAAAAAAAAAAAAAAAAAAAAAAATCAGTAAAATATGTGTCACCAAGACATCTGTCATTGCACATTCATTGTAGGATATATTGTCGTTGTTTGTTTGTTTTTCAACCATTTATTCGTTCTTCTTTACATCATTTCTGCCAGCATAGAACTTGGTAGAGATCAACATTTTGGGCAAATATGGGCAATTAGGCAACCATGAATTAGTTGTGAATAGCTTAGATCACATGGAATTTAATTTGTTGGATCGGAGATGTCATGCTATCTTGAAGCGTTTGAATTTGTGCTGTGAAGAAAGAGGCTAAAATATCACATTATTCCACAAGAACCAGACAAAGAGATGAATTCTACTGCATTTAGATCTACCTTCTAAATATCACTTGAGTCCATAGATTAATGACAGGGAATCATTGTAATCCTATAATACCATGGTCATACCCTGTCCTTATCATGCTAGTAACGTGCATGCTACCAACATATTTTATATGATAGGCAGATAGTGTATGTTGTACAAATGTCGGGGACCAATTTATGCCCATTGCAGTAGAGTATAATGAAATTCAGGGAGCTTAGTGCTCATTGAGTGTGTGCTGTGCTTGTTGGGGCGAGGCTGTCCATCACAGAGTTCTGTAAATTGCAAATGTGATTGTATATTAGGATTGGGAACTTCAGTGGTTTATTTTCCTATTTTTGCTTTCAAGTTAAGTTTCTTCCATATATGAATGATAATTTCACAGACAATGCTAATTATTTGATGGAAAAATAAGAGTGAGGTGGAACCTCAACTTGTTCAGACTGTGTATTTCTAGTTTTGTTGATTCAGACCTTTTTTTTTCTACAGGAAAAAATAAATCTTTTGCATTTTGAACAAATAAACTTTTACTTTTTTTTTTTTTGGGGGGGGGGGGGGTCCCACAGAGTTTGGCAGTCATAGTGATCTTTTTATCGCTCCATCTAATATGAAATACACTGAAGTTTTAATTTAGGCTGCTTGTTGGGCTCCAGTGGATTCATGCCACTTTTTTTTTTTTTTTTTGGACAAAAGTCATGCTGACACTAGAACTTGGTGTTCTCAAAGTAGCTGATCAGGGAGCAGGCAGTTTTGAGGATTGTTTCCACCCTCACTACATTGTATCCACTGAATTGTTTTTGCTGAAAGATAATCAAAGTTGTTTTGAAAAAAGATACAGTTTTGTCACAAAAACTTATACACTGAGGTTGTGTCAAAGCACAAAACCTCCGGAATTTTAGAGTGCATTTACATGGAACTTTACCACCATAAAACTCATTGGTAATTTTCAAAGTTGTTTTTTTTTTTTTTTTTAAGTCTGTTCTGTAGTGTTTGTTAGATAAATACTATGAGTGAGTCAGAATAGTAAGCTGGAAAAGTTGCTAATTTTGATTTTTGTTCTTACAGCATTTTCCTCCTGTCTGTATGTTTTCTTTACAATCTTATAATAGATTCATTTATCACTTTTTGTGTGAATGGGAAGTATCTCACTATAGATGCATAGCTGTCACTAATCTTTGCATGATTGGTTGAATAACCTGATGTGGTCTGATTGTTCCATGCAAAATGGCAGTCAGTGGCAGATTTGAATAGAAAGAGAATTACATTGTGAAATGCAGAGAAGAGTATTAATGTTCTACAGAAATCGTGCGAATATAGTAATGATGCAGTATGTTCATGTCAACCCGTTGAGAACAAGTCTCGAGTAAACCCGGGCAAGCGTCTGATGGGAAATGCGTGTTGTAGCAAAATCAGCCCATTCTCAATGGGTTAAAGTATGCCTCATGGACACTGCCCTGCGTTTCAATGAGATGTTTGTTTTCCAGGTACAGCTGTATCTAGCAAGTAAGGAAGGAGAAATACACACACATACACACACCACCACCACCACCACCACCACGGAAAAGAGAAACGAAAAAGTGCTGTTCTGCTTCATGAGGCCTTTAGCTCTTGTATATTTTCCATTTTGCCCTAACAGAGCAGCAGACTGGAAGTTAGATGCTCCAGACTGGACAGGAAGGCTGCGGATCGTGACAAAAGGAAACAATGTGTTTATCAAACTTGAAGACAAAGCAGGTTAGTTTCTAGTTTATGAGTGGTAGGGCTGCAGAACAGCATTCCAATATTGATGCCAGGTACATGCAGAATGACACTGCCTTGTCTATGCAGTATGTAAGTGTATGATCAGTTGAATCTCCTATTTTATCTAAAGGGAGATGTATTAGCTGATTCATGAAAGTGCTGATACTGTGTTAGTTTTTATTGTGTAGGGTTGTCCTACAGCTTTTGTACTAGGGTCCCACTTTCAACAAGTTTGCAAATCTCAGCACCTGACACATCACAGAATTTAATCAATCCAAATGTAATCTCTCACATAAGCATCAAGGAAATGTGAATTTCTCTTTTACGTCATCCTGCTGATTTTGACAGTCAAAATATCCTCACTTATGGGAGTAAATGTCTCCTTCCTTTGTGACAGGGGAGTTGTTCGCTCAAGCTCCCATTGAGTCATATCCTGGAATTGAGGTGGAAGCAGTTCTGGACTCAAGCCGATACTTTGTGATTAGAATACAAGATGATTCTGGTGAGTTACTTTGTTTTTTTAAAGTGCAAGGAATACATGCCAGATAAACATGACTGCATGCAAAAAAAAAAAAAAAAATGTAAAGGAATTGTAATTCAGAAGTATAAATTAGTGGCCATGGTATGATCCTTGGATATTCTAGCAGACTAAATACTTTTGACAATCCCATGTTCATTTCAATGATATGTTTTTGTTTGAAGACTCATATTGTTACTAAGTCATTACCATTAGATCTCTCAAGATTATGGTTTGTAAATCAACCCCTGCCTGTCTTTCCTTTTAGTATGATTATTGTGTGTATCCCTTTTATCATATTTGATGAACTCACAAGATGATATTTGTTTGGTCAAACTTAGATAACTGACAAAATGTATGAGAAGCTTTTTGTTCACATTCTGAAGACATATCTCTTCTCCATTAGTACAGATGATTCACAACATTCTTATTTCTGTGCTTCCCACACAAAGGTCGCAAAGCTTTCATCGGTATTGGTTTCCAAGATCGCGGGGATTCCTTTGACTTCAATGTAGCCCTTCAAGACCATTTCAAGTGAGTACATTGCATCTTTGTGTCTGTTAGTCCCAAATACTAAAGGAATAGTTGAGCCTTCATTTGTGATGTCAATCTGAATTGAAGCTTTATTGCCAGTGCTTTATCCCATACAAGCCTTTGTAACTCAAAGTTTGGAATTAGAGAGAGAAAAAAGGAATTGGTACAGCATGCATCAAAATGTGTTTCAAATACCTGTTTTCATAAATTGTTATATTCTTGAAGGAAAGAGCAAGCCTACTGTTAAAGAGTAATTTTATCTTAATGCCTTTGTTTTGATTATGAATGTATGGTGTACATATTTGCATGTTCTTCATGTCCAAATTTTCTTTGTTTTCCTGTCTGTATTGTACACAGATTACTGAAACAGCAGAAAGAGTTAGAGAAAGAAGAGCAGGATGCTGCCAAAAACCCAGGACCAAAGCTGGATCTTGGCTTCAAAGAAGGTCAAACCATCACAATCAACATTGGAGTAAGTACACAAGCTGTTGATAACTAGAATGGGTTAGCTGCTGTGTGTTATATCTTAAAGGCATAATTTACCATTTGTAGATGAAACAAAAATCCAGCATTAGTGCTCCAAAGTAGTTCTAAAATGTGAGTTAGGGATAGAAACAACCAATGTAAAAATTTGAACCATTGTAATCTGAAGTACTGTAAAAGTGGAAATTTTCGCGGTGTTGAAATTTTCACGCATTTCGCGCAACCAGAAACTAGCGCAAAAATAAAAACACGCGAATATTTTTGCTTGCCATACGTTCCTGTGCGTGATGTCTTGATTCCACGAAATTAAAAACACGCAAAACTCTTCTGACCCGGCCTAGCGCGAAAAATTAGTCGCGCGAAAATATCCACTTTTACAGTACTGTTAAATGTACAAAATGTGAACAAAACAATAGAAATGTTTACAGACTAAACCGTCTACAGTTAGGGTTTAATGAGAAAAATAGTGATATCTCCTTAGATTTTAGGCTTTATTGCAAACATTTTATATGGTAGGATGTTTTGTGATACAACTGACCTACACATATGCATCAAAAGTGACATCTTGAACATTTTTTAAGTCACTGCTCCCAAAGGTAAACAAGACCTTTAGGATTTACTAATGTCTATGCATGTATTCGAAGTGGGAGATAATTTCACCCAGTTAGGACAAACTGATTTTGCAAAGTTACCATTTTTCAGCCCATTGTTAATGTTGATGCATGGTAGACCGCACATTAGGTATGAAGCCTTAACTCGTTGAGACAGACTGATTTTGCTACAACACGCATTTCCCATAGACCCCTGCCCGAGTATACTTGAGACTCTTCCTCAACGAGTTTATACTCCACATTCAAGTGATAGACATATTTCATGTCGGCTTTCATTCCATGTCCCCTGTATGGAACAGAACAAGCCTGTCAAATCAAGACCAAAGCCATCTGGGGGTGGAGTTGGAGGCACACCTGTCTTACTACCACCACCCCCAGGGGCAGCGGCAGGGGCAGGGGCAAGGGTACCAGTCATTCCTCCTCCCAGCAGAGCAGCAGCCCAACCATCACAACCAGTACAGCCTCAGTCCAGTAATAACGTACCAGGTGAGCAGACATTCTCTCTCTCTCTCAGACCCTCTGGCCACAATATTTTATAATGATTCATCTGCCAGTAAGATACACCTGGAGCTACTACTGTACCAGAGTAGAGACGTTCCATAGTATACAGATGTAAACTGCTTTTTGGGGTGTGGTTGATATTAGTTGCCAGAGGAATCTCAACTCCATGCTAAGACCCTAGGAGCTTGCTCCAAGAGTCATAGCGTAGAGTTGAGATCATGAGGGACGACTAATATCAACCATACCCTGAATAAAAGCAGTCTCTTTCTGTTTTATTTACTGAACAAAAGTAAAATGAATGTGATTTGGTCAATAGAGATCGTGCTAGTAGCCAGTTCACACATCGTGATCATCAGCACGGTGATTGCGTTGTGCGTACGTGTAGGTAGTGGCCACGTATGCCTACAATACAGGTAGCTCTCACACTGTGAGAGCAATGTAACTAACGCAAGCAAGTATTCATCAAGTGAGATATATAATTTATAATATTAAATGGGTTAGTCAAATACCGGTTAGTGATTGGCTAAACACAGTCACGTGATGGAGGTACATTCGTTATGTTTGCCCATGGGCGAACATTCTTGTTATGTTCTCCCATGGGAAAACATTTTCACGTAACAAATACATGTTACAGGTACATTCGTTATGTTTGCCCATGGGCGAACATTCTTGTTATGTTCTCCCATGGGAAAACATTTTCACGTAACAAATACCCACGTGCACAGTGAATTTGGCTCTACCCGAGCTAGCACGATCAAGTGCGTTGTGCGTGTGCTGGACCTTTACGCTAAGCGTATCATGATATCAATAAGGTACGGTGTACGATTTAATGCGCCACTTTCAGAGCGTGAAATCAATCGATAATGATGGTATTTGACTAACCCATATAATATAACAGATGATGACTTTTGTTGTCGGGAACATATAAACGTTCCACCCTCAGGGTTTGAAATGCTATTTCGGGAGGCTATAAGTCCCTCAATAGCATTTCAAACCCTTTAGGTGGAACATTCGGTATGTTCCCTTCCCCGCCAGTCATCATCTATATAGTGTTGCTTGTCAAGCTTTTCTTGTGTCATTTGATGATGATAGACTGTGATGACACAAATAGAATTGTGGAACCAGCTGACTTATTTTCAGAGGACACTGGTAGCCCATTACCCTGGCCAGAGCAATGTCGTACCTGACTTTGACTTGTGTAGTTAAAATGCTTTATTGCTTTAAGCAATATACAGTATCATTTTGTAAGGTCAGGCAGTAGCATGTGTGAAAGCAATATTAGAGCTGTCCATTCAGAGGTACAGATCCCCATTACATGATGCACTCTACATCAATGACAAATTGCAAAGATTGCTTTTTTTCATGCAGTTTTACGACCAGCAATCAATCTAGAGTGATTGCTATGGTAATTGCAGTAATTACAGTGTACAATGAATACACACCTCTTGAGGAATGGGTTTTGCAGCAAATTTGCCAGCTCTTTCAGTAGGTACACTTCCTTTCGTTTTGCCCAGGCATATACCAGTCAGAGCTGCCAAGTCTTCCTGATTCTGCAGGAGTCTCCCTGAAATGTCAAAATCTGTTCATGTCTGAATAAGAGAATATCAAAATCTCCCTGATTTGGGAATTATTTCCGTCCATTGAAATGCATGTAACACAGATATCTCCCTGATTGCTGTGTGGAATCTCCCTGATTTGGATGTGGGAATGTTGGCAGACCTGGGCCCTGTTGCTAGAAACTTTGCGTTTAAACGCAACTTGCAACTGATTGTCACTGGCCAATCAAAATCATTGTTGCATGCATGTCTTCTTAATAGGGCAGACCCTGAGCCAATCAGAATGGTTGTTTCAAAACTAGCAATTATTTGCAATTGATTGCAACTTTCTTGCAACGGGGCCCTGTACCAGTACATGTGTACATAGTTATGTAGAATGCATGCATATTGCATAGATTCATCTTAACCAAGCCCAAGAGAGCAGCCAAGGAATTGTTTTCAGGGCATAAAGGTGGTGTACATTCATCATACCTGTATGTTTGTGATGTGTTCAGTGAGCAGTAAGTAGAGTGAAGTATTCCAATTGGCAAGACCATAGGCCTGTTAGTGGGCCCTACATATTGCTTCCTATGTTGTCTTTCGATTGTTACCAGACTTTTTCCTTTTAATCTCCCAGCAGGATTCGGTGCTTCCCAGGGCCAGCAGCAAGGAGCAAATTTATTAGGTGGCTTCAGCGCCCCACCCCCAGCTGCCCAGCAGCAACAACGCACAAACACAGCCGGATCAGAGTGGGGCGAGTTCACAAGCGCACAGCAGTAAGCTCAGAAAGTTGTTCCCTTCTCTCAAGTCATAAGATTGGATTAGAACTCATTTCACAGTAAGAATGGGAAACTCAATTGCAGATGCACCAGACGGCATCCAAGCCTCAAATGTGGAAGGGGAATTTTCTCCCTCAAAAATTTTGCTCTGAGTAGATGAAAGGCATCAAAAGCAAAAGAGAGCTGATACAGCATCATCAAGTGAAAGGGAAGTGATTACCATAAGATGTCGGTAAACATCTTATCTGACTGTGTTACCTGTTTATAACTGTCCTATGATGATATATTTAGAGCTTTTATTGTTTGATTTTTAATGTTATGTCACCCGTTTCAATTAAAGAAAAAAACACAAATGTATTTGTGACACAGCTCAAGGTATGCAAAAATGCCACATTTGATATTCCCAAGATAAAGGCTGCTTATTTGCACACAAGTCAGGAAATCTCAACAATATTAGGACTACTGTAAAAGTGGAAATTTTCGCGGTGTTGAGATTTTCGCGCATTTCGCGCAACGTTAAACAAGCGCAAAAATAAAAGCAGGCGAATATTTTTGCATGCCATATGTTCCAGTACTTCATGTCTTGATTCCGCAAAATTAAAAACATGCGAAAGTCTTTGGACACGGCCAAGCGCGAAAAATTAGTCGCGCAAAAATATCCACTATTACAGTATTCCATAGACCCAATACCGAGTACGTAGAGATAAAGTGTAACTGTGCACTGATGCGTATTTCTCTTTAATAAAATTTGTAAGTGGATGCCATTTCATGTCACTTTAGTCCACGATCTACTGAATGCCTGAAACACTTATAACTGTCCTAGAGGGGTGGATGTCCGTACTTATTATTTTATTTTGTTATTTGTCTATTAACTGTTTTTATTTTCTCCATCTCTCTCTCTCTCTGCTCTCTGCTCCAGGTCTGCAGATGGTGGTGGATGGGTCCAGTTCTAAACCAACTATATCTGTGTAGTGACCAAGTACATGTGATTGATATGGTATGACATGCAAAATCTTTTTTTTTTCCCCATTATAAATGTGCGTTAGTAGAAACAATAAAAATTATTTGTCTTTTCTGAACTTGTGGTAGTAGAAATAATTCAACTGACAGGCTAAAGTTTATTATTGATTCTCTCCTCCCCCCCCCCCCCCCAAAAAAAAAGAAGAATAGAGAAAGTGGGAAGAAATGATATTACAGCTGAATTAACAACATAAAGCTAAAGCTATATTTCTAGACCTCTTAAGCTCAGGTTCTGAGAAGGATCTGTAAAGATATTAGCCCCATGATGTAATCCTTCCAAATCTTGATGAAAACACAGTTATGCAACAAAAAAAAATAACAAATCAAAAAAATCATTGTCTGATCAAACCTTATGTTGAAATTGAAGTGCTTCCTTTTCGGGATGTGTAAGTTTGTTAGTTGTCAATGAGATGCTTCTAGCTGCTGTAAAGGGAAATTTCTGTGTTATGTATTGATGCAGCATCAAGGCAGTGTAATAAATGGAATTGTTGTTAAACGTGACGAGCTGTTTCACTTGCTGTATATGCCGAATATTTAGTAAGGTTTTTATTTTTTGTGAATTTCGCAAGTCGGGTGCTATTCACGAAATTAAAGACACGCGAAAATATTTCCTCTGATCTCGATGTGAATGTGACGTACGTGTGTACACTTCTTCGGTCAGCTTTGACAGGACTCCACAATTGCGAATTTAACCACTCACAAAATCGTCTGGCATTCCCAATTTGCGAAAATTTAGACTCGCGAAATATATGGCGTATACAGTAACTGCAGAAATTAGTAACTTAAAATTGCAGTTTGCTCTATATTAGTCAAAAAATGGGTATAGAATGATGCTCATCAGCCATATTATTTCATAGATAATTGGACAATTCAAACTGTGAACATGACTACAGATAGTGTGCCATTTATTACGATCAGGTGTATTTATACAAAATTTTAGCATGTGTGGGACTATCTTTCTCTAATGTAATGTTTTTTTCGTGTGATAGTTAAACATACATACATATAGAACTTTGTCTGTTTGCTGGGCTAAGTGTAGGTGAATGTGTGGTTAAATTCTGACTTTGTTTCCACTTCTCTGACTGTCCTTGCAACCTGCACAGAGGACCTGACTCAACAGGGAGTCCAAGTACTGAAGAGCGATGTCTGGATGTCTCCCATAGCAACAGTCGCTATACAAGACGAAAAGCTGCTTTGTTGGATAAAAGCAGGACTGCCTCCTCTCCCTGTGGGTACTTTTCAGTGTTCTTTAAAGACTCATGTGAGTGGACATTCTTCATTTTTCTTTATTTCCCCCCATAATTTTCTTGTGGAGGAAAAGACAGACAGCACTGTGCGACGATGTTGCTTTAGTGATGTGACCTCATTTCTGTAGGAATCTGGGAGCCAAAGAACCTGATAGTGACCAGCAAGTATTGACTACGTAGACTTGACCGACAATCTGGAGCTGGATGGGACCGAACGAAGCCTCATTTCAGGATTTTTTTTTTTTTTTTTTTTTTTTTTTTTTGGTATTTCGCACATTTCTCTCCGCTGGATTTTGGTTTTGTCTTTTGTTTTAATTTTCAGTTTTGGACAGTTGTTTTCATTTTTCTCTGCGTAAAGTATATGGTAGTTCTGGGAGCTTAGCTGAACTGTGTTACATTCTATTGATATGCTTCAATGTGTTTTCCTGTAAAGTAGTGTTGCATATCCATGCAGACTCTAAGCCTTTTTTTTTTTATGCAGCAATGAAATCCATGTAATAATGATTTGTGAATGTAGTTCAGTTATAGTAGGAAATTTAATCATTGTCGAGCTACTTTCAGGGTATGTAATATATGAGAATGGGAAGTTGCTATGTTGGTTTTTATATCAAAATTTTTGAAAAGATATTCGTGCAGAAGGTAGCATATCTGGAGGGAGGGGTTTGCTTATTATTTATTGATTAATTATCTCATGATAACTTTAAAAAAAAATCGAAATCAACTTGTCCTGTATGCTTGAGATCATGCAAGAATTTAGCAAACCTGATTTTATCACTCCGGTTTAACCAGTGGGAGATAGTGTCATCAAGTATAAAGAAACTTTTTAAATGAATTGGGAAGTAGTTTTGTGTGTTTATTGTACACCAGATGTAGGACCACTTTTTGTTTGATGACTATAAGTACTTTTTGAAACCGTTGATGTATCAGACTGCCAATTAAAAGTGGTCATTAAAGACTAATATTTGGCATTAATAATAGAAAAATTTTGGTAATGCATAAAGTGCAAAACAATGAAATGGATGCTTCCAAAAGGACTTGCGGTTCTGGTCACGTGCTCTATGCATGTTCATTCTTTGTTTGAACATGAATTCCATAAATTAGGCAAGCTTTATGCATTATGTCATTGTTAAAATGAATGCATTGCCTAACTGACCAAGAAGAAAGAAGGATCATTTGGAAAATATGCATATGGGCTAACTATGAACTGGCTTATCAGAGTGAGTGAGTTCAGTGTAAGGTGGGTTTGTTTTGCCTGTCACGTTTGCTGGCCTCCAGATGCAGTTTCTCAAACTGTGTATACAGTATGACGGCATACGCAAAGCCGTGTGAACTGCTCCTTAGCTCCTCATATCATTGTGTTCCACAAAATTTTCTTGCTTGTAATGAGATTGTTAGACACCTAATCTAGTTCATTGCCCCCCCCCCCCCATACACCCAGTGGTGATGCCACATGGCCAGTATTGTATGTTGGTGTTCTTAACTGCTTTTAGTAGATATAATATTTGTAAATTTGCTACAGTGTCTGCCATCTGATAACAGACTTCACAAATAAACATGAAATATACTCCAATATTGCACTGTGTGCATTGAATGTGCATGTTTATTTTTCTACATGTATGTTGCACCATTATTTTACTGTTGATTTGTTTATGGAGCCTCAAGCACAGCTGTATACTCGTAGCGCTCTCATACAAATCATGAGTTATTAATACAGATATGACTACTTTATTCAGTGTCCATCTATCAACCTGCTGCATATACAATGTACTACATGCCTTCTTAATTTAGAGTGCAAACATGTTTGTGATTGTATTGAATGTTCCACAAAGGGTTGGTGTACATGTTCGCAAATGAAATAACTGGAAAGGGCACTTAAAAGTCTGTACAGTGAGTAGCATGTTTTTACTACACTGTTTTCATAGCAGAGTCATTGCTTTTGTGTTTTCCAAATTATTTAATTCCACACCAAGTGTACTATTAAAGGGCCTGTAGCAGATAAAATTAAAACCTTACAAGAAGAACGAACGCTCATCCTTGGTGTTTAAAAGTTTCATGTTATTCCAGTCATTGGTGACATGTATCATTTGTCTTCACTGTAAGCTCATCACATTTGTTTGCAGGGATGAAGACATGAATTACTCTGAAGGGGAAATATTGCTTCATGCTCATGACACTTTAGGCCTAGCTCATATTGAGACTTTTTACAAAGACCTACGTGTAGACTATCGGTGCATCAAGTCAGCATGAAAGACATGTATGTTTTATCATTTTATGCTTCTGTCGTACAGCGATATCTTCTTCTTCATGTGGATTATCTTTTAGTCGATGCATTTTGTGTCATAATGATTAAACTTGAAAATTACATGTGAATGTTGAAGTATTGTTATAATATTTAGTTTAGTTAACTGACCATACACTGGTGAAGGTATGACATTTGAGGTCATGAGGTCAGAGGTTGCTGGTCCACGATTTAGGCCAAACTTTCACCTTACAAGCAATAATTCAGAACATTTTTGGTGAAATCTAATCATGTCATGTTTGCTTGCATGTCGATTCAAAGAAGGCGTTGTCTAGTCTAATGTGCCTATAAAGCATATTCTGTATCATGTCTTACAACATTTTCTTCTTTCAGTGATATTTATTGCACGGCGTAGTGTTCTCATACAGACTTGAGTGTATATGCAGTAGAGCATATATCTAAATCGTGTCAGCTCTAGGTTGTTGCTGACATGGGTAAATGCCTACTGACAGAGATGTTGGGTTTTTTTTAACATCAAATGAGCCTGATTAAACTTCATAAAATGATTGTTTTTGTAAGGTAGTATGCAGTACTGAAAAGTTACATTTTATTGTATGGACATTCCTGACATATTTCCTATCATTTAGAATCTACGCTGAAGGATCAAGATACAGGAGTTTACACCTCTTGTGTTTGCTACAGCCACTCCTACACATTGAGTATTCACATCAATTCAAATAAAATGCAGATTGATTGAGTCGGGTGCTATTTGCAAATTTAACAACATGCAGATATATTCACTCTGATCCAAACATGAATGCAACATGCATGCATACATTTCTCCATTCATTTCTGTACTCCATGAACACGAATTTAAACCACTCGCAAAATTGTCTGGAAGTCCTGATTTGTGAAAAATTAGACTCACTAGATATGTGGCATATACAGTATGTCATAATAGAGACACCTATTCGTTCATTATTAATTGAATGTTAGACAGAATGTTCCTTTTATCTATATTATTACAGTGATAGGAATAAAGTTGTTCAGCTTTTTTTGTGTACCTCTGCTTTGATAGAAACAAATGTTAGGTTCTTGTCTTCTGTGACCGTAAGCAGACCTCCCAACCATTCTGAATTTTTAAGGAAAGAATCTGAATTTTGACCATTCCCCACTCTTTTTTTTTTTTTTCAACAGGAGTTTCTTACTTTTCATAATAATTTTACTACATACTTCTATGGGAGCTGCTCTTTCTTTCCTACTTTTGAGCCAAATCATCCATATTGCTCAGTCCAGGGGGGTGTTTCATCAACGTTTGTCGGCGCTGACAACTTGAATCACCATAGTAACAGTCAGTGACCAGAGCATCTCAGCCAATCAAAACCAAGGATTTTGCTGAAATTGGTCAGTGCCGACAGTTGTCGGCACTGACAAGCGTTGATGAAACACCCCCCAGAAGGTTGGAAGGTCTGCCTTAAGTATCCCATACAGTTTCCTGTTGTGTATGGCCCATGTAGAAAACCCTCATTTCTGCCCATATTGAACTGGTTGTTCAAAAAGTAGATAGTGACCATCCAAACTATTTCTACGCTGTTGTCATCCCATATTGCTGTCTTTCAATAGTACGTTATGCCTGACACACTGAAAATTGTGGAAGCAAATTATACCATGTATGGATGATACAACTGTATTGACATATTACACAATGCATCTGGTCACAATTCAGTAGAATCCTCTCATTGGCAGAGATTATCATTTATCTATCTTTAAATAGATTATACTGTTTTAGAGTCATTCATGTAATAACATGCATTTTGTGTAGCATATTGATATGTTATGAATGTATAGTGTGATTTATTAGGCTTTCACCTTGCAGCATGCACATTATATATGACTGCTGATTGTTTATTTGTGATGTGAAGATCAGCTGATTGTGCCTGTGATGTTCAACGATGGCTGTTTTAATGTCCTTGTTGTCCCAAGACATTGGATTTACCGTGTGTTACATAGTAATAACAAATTTGAATTTATTCTTATCTCCTGAAACCAAAAAATCAGAAAAGGAAGATGAGCAACATATGATATATTTTCTTGTGGTAACATTGCTGGCTTTGATCTACTTCATGACATGCTCCTTTTCTGGGGTAACTAACCCCTTTTTTGCACATGATATCACAATAGCAGAAGGTCGGTTCACAGCTGGTTTTATTTAATGCGTGGTCCTCTTTCCTTTTCCCTTTTTTCCCACAATGTATCCTTAGTGTGCACAGTGGATTTAGTACAAGAAATCTTTCCGAGATTTCTAGGCATATTGTCAATGAAAGTAGACATGTATTTTTCGCCAACCAGAAGATATGTCTATATGTTCCTGTAATTCCAATCAGTTACAAATTATATAGTGTATCTGCACATTATCCATAATGTACATGAATGGACAGATAGACGATAGATGTGCTGATAAAGTATATCTTTGTATATGTTTTATCTTCGATGTATTTGAAGTATCAAGAATATTGATTATCGCCATTCCCTAATGTTCCTAAAGTGGATAGGTAATCTGTTCAAAGAAGTGTATATCTCCTTTCATTTGTAGATGTACATTGCATTTTTTTCCCCTGCAGTTTGTTTTCCCCTTGATTTCTGTGTTAGTGGAAAAAAGGTGAAACTGTGATGTGAGGTGACTTAGATGAAAACTTTGAACACAGACTAATTTTGTCCCCACAAATGAGCCATTCACTCTCTAGCTGTATTTTTAAGGGTGAATATGTAGCAAATTTCCATGGCAATGTGGGCCCGGGGACATTCAATTCAACAGTTTATCCATTCTTGGATGAATATGTTGGAACTCTGCCGTATAATTCCTGTCCATAGGTTTTGACATGTCCCGTGTATGGCATACGATATGACAAGGTACTGTAAAACCAGACATTTTTGCATGCATTTGAATTTCACAAATTTCACGAAAGCCAAGATTTGCGAAATTAAAATGCATGCGAAAGTTCTTATGTACACCATAATGCATCGGATGCCAGTGGCAATTTGTGAAAAGGCCATCGGCTCCAATTTGTGACAATTTCATACTGTGAATATTTCTTGCTTTACAGTGTTGTAGAGTACAAGTGAAGAAGGATGTCAGATATATGTGTGTACTATTCAATATGCACATGTTATGATGTATGATCCAACTACAAATTTTTATCAGAAAGTGAGAGATATGACATTAAAATGTGATTTATGAGCATTTATGCAAGATGTCTTCTCCTGTGTATGTGTGTTGTGTTGTGAGGTAATAAGAATGTTAACAAATGACAGATTATAGGTGTCACATATACATGTAGTATAGATAGATATGGCAGAAATAGTATGGTATAATGTTAGACACCAGTTCATGTAGCAGTTTTTCTACAGTCAGCTCTGCATATGTTGGAGCTGGCCAAGTCATATTTTTGCTTGAGTCAAAGTATATAGATGTTGAACCCGACTTAAAAGCTGGTACGACATTGCAAAAGTGGAACATGGCCCAAGTCAAACTTATACTTGAGCTCTGATAGGTAAGAGTGAGGCTCAGTTAGCTGTTTACTCACTCCTGCTGAACACATGAAAGTATATCATCAGCCTAATAAACTTGAAGTAAACTCTATAAAACAAAAAAATGGAAGAAATATGTGAAGAACATCACAATTTGAATACTGCTTGTACAGAGAGCTTAAAATTTGAGTTGCAGTAGATTCCACTGTATATTGCATATATGGTGTTGCAGCTGAAGGGAAGAGTGATATAGGTGGTAATGAACATTTTTTGCCCAATCACTGAATATATGTATATATATATATACATGTATATGTATGTGTATATATATATATATATATATATATATATATTCAAATATTATTCTCTCTCTCTCTCTCTCTCTTGCTCTCTCTCTCTGGGATGCTGTCTTCAGCCTTTAGCATGACAATTCCAACGCAGGTTTATGTTTGAGTCTACATTGTTTTATTTAAACATAAAACATATCTACGAATATAAAATATTGTGGAATACGTGGTATTGATATGATTCAAAAGGTCAGATTTCATACAAGTGTGTAAATACATATTCCTCTTTAAACATCTGCATCAGAAAATGCACATAAAACTTTCTCTAAACTACCCCTAAATACAATAGCCACAGTCCAACTACAAAATACAGTGAAAGTGACATCAATCATAAAGTAACTACCAGTATTTCCAGCTGTGCTGATGCACAGAGTATCACAATATTCACTCTATGTGAATCCATTTCCATGCATTCATTCGTCCGCCAGCTCAATTAGCTCTATGTTGCACATTAATATTTTGTTTGTGGTCAAGAATAGAGTCATAAGATTGGAAATATACATTCAAAAATATTGCACACAAGGACCCACCCCTCCCCCTCCACACCAGAAAGAAAGAAGAAGAAGAAAAAAAGAGAGAGATTCCCACTCTAAAGTAAAGTGAGTTTCAGTTGTATCCCATTTGCGTCAATTGTACAACCACCCGTGGCTACATCGGCGTAAAATGGTTTCTCGCTGAAAGACGGCAGTTTTGTTTGTTTGTTTTTTTGTTTTGTTTTTTTTTTTTTTACACAAGAGTGTTCTTGCGTCATAGCTTGTTCACATGAAGCGAGTAGCAGCAGCCAGTAGCAGTGAGAGCAGAACGGCTGGCAGGGGAGACGGGCGGCTCGCCGCACCGCTTCTTGACATCGCAGCCTCCTTCTCTGTGGTGTGGAAGGAAAAAGTGACAGGAGAAAGAAGGGGATTTAGTGTGACTTCTTCATTAACACATGAGCAAGTTAGATTCATTAGAATTAGTCAGATAATTAGTCTTTCATCCAGTCATTCATCCATCCATAATCCATCATAATGATTCCATCTTTATATAAGATATCACAAATTAGAATATAGGCCTAAATATATATATATATATATATATATATATATATATATATATATATATATATATATATATATATATATATATATATATATATTTCAAATCCGCATTACATGAAAATGTGTTAAGGATGATAGAAAGTGACAATAATGTTGTATAGTAGGAAGGACTTGTGCACAGTGGCAATTATTACGCTATTGTAGCCCAGGTGGCTAGATTCAAAAACATGAATACCTGATCCTCTTCCGTGCTGTCTACATCATTTTCTTCATTGGGGTTGATAGAAAAGTATAAAATTGAGAATTTGTCACTTAAATTACCCTGAACTTGAAAAAAAAGGGGAGAGAAAGTAAACAAGAATAGAACCACAATCACAAGGTTCCTGGTTCGAGACCCCTCGTGGTTGTGGCGGTTGTGCCCCTAGGCAAGGTACTTTCTCCATATTGCCGAGTCCCATGGTTGCTTATTCATTGCCTCTTTAGCAGCTTATAAACCATGTTACAATTCAAATCTAATCAAATCATACTATTATGATTCAAAATACTTACTGAGTCTTGCAATCATGAGTTTCCTGGGCTCGTTGGTCACTCTGTACATTGTCACCGTACCACTCTTCTTTCCACCAACCATTAGGTAGGCATTCTTGTCGATCGTCTTTGACGGTGGGATGAATCTAGAACAGAGGCAAATAAGAGATAATTTACCAGTTTATGCTTACTTTATTTTTACTTGGACGTATGTATGTATATATATATATTATGTAATCCCGTTTGCATGTATTAGTTGTTGCTATGTCAGGAAAGTCTTGGATAAGCTCTCTAGTAAGATGGAACATCATGTGTTATTCAAAATTTAAAACCCTCAAACGGATTATCCGATTTTCCTCAACCTTCACTGATGTGTTTCACTAATATTGCTGCTTTCACTCAATCCATCACTGTAATATTTATAGGTTTTAATTCCTCTTATAGGGAAACATGATACGTGTACTAGTACTGGATTGCCTTGCGAGAGGTAATCGGGAATTGACGACTCACTGCAGCGTGGCGGGATCTACGTCGCCGATCGTCTTGGCGTCCATCAGAATGCTGAACTCTGGCGTCGTGGGCGCATTGCGGTACACGGACTCGAAGGCGGGAGTGACGTTGTTGGCTCCAACGCTGAAGATGGCGATGACGCTGGGCCCGTCGACACCGACGAAGACCAAATCGGTGCCGGCCACCTGACCGATGGCAAGACTCTTGCATTCTGCACCCTGTGCAACATTGTGGGAAAAGGTTGTAACGAGTTATTATGATCTCAACCAATATGCTGAACTGTCGGTAAATTGCGTGTATTATAGCGGCCACTGATGCCATTTTAGGATTGAGCAGAAAAAGTCCACACATCATCATCATCACCAACTACAACAATAACAACTGCGTAATTTCTTAAACACCTGTTGTTGTTTTTTGTACAAGAAATATGTATAACTGTCGATAGTTATTGCTAATATTCATTAAAAATATTACATGGATCGTACACAAATACATCCATACATGTGCTGCTTCTCTTTGGCCGTTATATAATAGACAGGTTTGATTGTATAATTATGTATATATGTATATTTGTTCGTGTGCGTGTCTGTAGGGCCTACTAATGTCTGTTTACAAATTGCTAGAAGAATTTATGCATTTTGTCGGCATATAATTTGAGTACATTCCGTATAACTTCTGCGTTCCATATAACATGAGTATATAAGAGTGATATGCTATTAGACCTTGCTTTCTTCGGTCTCTTATTTTTCGCAACCTGTCAGCCAGCTTTGCCTTTGTAAGGCGACTTTTCTTTTCTTTTTTTTTTCTTCTTCTTTTTCTTATTCTTCTTGTTATTATTATCATTACAACTCGTCTAAATATAGAAGAGATGCATTAAACAGAAATCTCTGAGAGGGAAAAGAAGCTGATTCGTACCAGTGACATAGAGGCCTTATCAGCCTGTGAGGCAGGTCCATGGGACTGGGCGTCGGCAGTCTTGCTCTTGCTGTTGAACACGTCCGGGAAGGTCTCCTGTACGGCGGTGGCGATTATGTCGCCACTATCCCAGACAAATTCCAGATCGCTTGTTGTGCCGTTGAACTGAAGTCAAAAGATAATGTTTCGGGAAAATCGGGTTATCACGGATATGTCATGCCACGAGCTAATAATGATACATGTAGCCTACGTATATCTATTAGGCTGTCGATCGTGCTTTTACACATAGTGGTTAATTCGTTAACTTTTGAAAATATCGCATCATATTAAACGGAGCAGTCAGGCGGACGAAACTTACACTTTGATGGTCTTGGTCACTGAGCAAAACTATTCCAAGATAAATGTTGCTTGGAGATTCCCTCGTGAGCAATTATTGTGACAAGTGTTGGTTACAGGATCTTGGTGTCCATTTCATTGTTGATCAGTGCGTGATCTATTGTTCTGATCTTTAATATCGAATTGTGAATTTACGGTACAGTGTAACCCTGATTATTATCTCCCATGCATTCTTCAATATCACATATTTTTCTGCGTTCATAGAAATGTTTTATACCTCGCTTCCTTGAGTGGAAATCAACAGCTGTAGTCAAATGCTGATTTTTGTGCACCATTTCATAGGTAAATATATACATCTTCTTTTGTTGTGCCTCGTATCATACGCCATCACTCTCTAACTGTATTTCATAGTTATACCTCATAAGTTGCTTCAGACCTGTTATTCATTCCGTGCTATGATGCTAACTACATAGACTTACATATTATGAATGTTATACATATGTTATCAAATACATGATTTATATCATACATAATCATATACTATAACATATATTATATAATATATAAGTAATTGTAACATATGTATTTGACAAGATAAGCCATTAATTGAAAAATGATGGCGTTAGATTTGATTATGTAGCTTGTTACCTTGAAGAGGGAGATTCCTCTGGAGCCGAAGAAGTGAAGACGGTTGATGGGTGACTGAGGATTTGAGGGATCTGACCTGCCGTCCACTTTGCTCACCATCAACTTGCCTGAGAGAAAAGAGAAATGATCATGAGCTAATGAATATATCCTTGGCGAAAATCGGTTGTTTCATATTTAGACTTTATAAAATAGTCTTTGATGTGATCGCAAGCAAAGAGCATGGCAGGAATACAGAACTAATGGACAATAGGACACAATGTACTGCAGCACCTCTCTATCAAACACAAGAGCTGCATAATCCAGTTGTCGAAAGTTCGCAATCTTGTTGCAAAGGACATTATAATAATGTTCTCTCTTCAGGTTTTTTTTTAACAAAAACATACTTCTCCTATTGAAGATTTGAGCTTCGGTTTTTGGGAGACTTTTGAACAATAACATCACTATACTTTATTCCATTTTCAAGAACAAATTGCTCATAACCACAGTCGATACTTTAAAGAAATACGTACAACTTGAAAACTCCGTTTCTATCTTACATCCGATTGTTATGAAACTTCTACCGTTCTCTGTCTCTTTCCCAAGGAACGTTGGACAATGCTCTTTTTAGCAGGGTCAGCATGGTTTATGGACAACTTACCAAGTTTTTCTGGATCTTGAAGGTCAGCTTGGAGGGCGGCTGGCGCTGTGTTAGCAATGAAACAAATCGTGAAATAATTTCATGATTATTGGTTCATAAGGATCGGACATATTATTAACTAGTAAGCATATCAATGCATTTATTTTTGCTTAAGTTTTTTTCCCCATCATGGTCGTTGTTATCATTATAAGGAATTTCTTGGCATTTTTTTTTTTTTTTTGGGGGGGGGGGTGGGAGTTGGGGCAGGACAGTCGTATAAAACTTGCATGATGCAATGCATTCCGTATCTTTATTAAAATGTTTTTTTATATTTTAGTATTTTTGATACTACAGAGCTGTGGGACTCGGGAATATCCATTCTACTTCGAGGCGTGAGACATTACGCAATATATATTTTGTGGTAATCTTGCTTGTTATAAGAATGTGATAATGAATGAAGTTAATCACCGTTTTCGAGGCGAGCTCCGCGGATAGCATCGGACCAGGTGCGTCCCTCGAAGGAGTACCGAGTCATGGCTCCCTGATCGGCTGTCAGGAGGTACGTGTCCAGCATGTTCCAGCCGGTCTTGCGTTCGAACGGCTCGATGGCGGCGGCCTGCCGAAGGCTGGAGATGTCGTAGCGGCCGAATGAAGGTCCAGCTGAAACGAATCGAAACAGGGGGTTCATAATAAAATGTTGAGCTAGAGCATTTTGGTCGTTCCACATAGATCTCTTTTCATGATTAATATGCGGACTCATTAGAAATGTCAGTACTTAACGAGTATTGACAAGCCACAATAAACGCTCACATCACTCACCGTCATGTGGAGCAAAAAGAAGGGCGCAAAGAGGTATGAGGTTGACTTGAACTACTAATGCTTGTGGTATGATAAATCAAATGTTTAATAGTTTCAATTGGCTATGTTCAATGTAAACTATGAACAGAGTGAGCTAGACGTACGTTGGGGAGCGTTGGTGGCGTCCAGGTTGAGCTGAAACCATTCCTTAGTACGGAGAGAGTTGAATGCCGACACGGTCTCATTGCCATACTCGAGGTTGATCTGGACTATGGCGTTATTTTCCTGAATATTAAAGACAAGAAAGAGAGAAAATCAAAACAATGCTGTGACTTAATGCGCGCATTTAGTTTTCTCTCTGAATTTTCATTGCACCATCTGCACCAAAACTTGATTAAGACATTCAAAAGTATCCTGGGGAGCTCCGACAAAATGAACGTAAAGCATTGCGATCGAAAATAATGATTGTAGTTTCATTTATGATTGATATGATATTTTGTTGTTGTTTGTTGAGGGGGAATCGTTCGATGGCGGTGTTCGCACTCTTGATATTAAATTTAAAGTTTTAGTTCTTCAGTTTCTTTCTGTGATGACTGCATCGAAATGAATAACAACAGCTTGACTAAAATGTGCATGGAATCGAATTCTTCCTTCTTGTGTTCCAGTTTTTCCAAATGATTAGCATTCACACAATTTGTTCAAATCAATGAAAACACAATGGTGATGTCAATATCACATATTAAACATGGAAAGAGTTTCGAATTCGCTTCTTACCCTCAAGCTGACGTAGGCGCTGTTGTACGTGGGGTCTCCTGTTACATAGTAGGGCTCTACTCCCTGAGAGAAAGTCGGTGTGCTGCTATCGAGTGAACCGTCATAGGGTGTTCGGACGAAGGACAGGTATGGGGCGAACTTTCTGCAAATTGTGAACATACGAAGACCAACCGTTGGCTTTAGTAAATAAGATGGCATCATATTCTCTGAACGTAGATTTGGAAATTCATCTTTCTATACTCAGAAACGTTAATTTTAACGTAATTATAAAACAATGCAAGCCATTCTGGTTTAATCTGAGCATGTCCAGCCTGTGACGGTGTTCTTTGTTTCAGTATCAGTAAGTGAGTGGAAAGCAGGATAGGTGGATAGGAGGATAGGAGGATAGGAGGATATATAGACTGTAAGATCTGCGTTTGATTTTCGGGTGGCAGCAGGTAGAATTCCTGGCTTCATTGACAAGGAGCGTGCCTGGACTTCTTTTAAGGCACCAGTTAAAAAGGGACTTATAGATGCTTACTAATAAGCTATCATTTGACCGATGATGCCAAGTCCCTTCCGAATTAAGACTATCAGTTACGAACTGCAGTTTCCTTAGCAACAACCAATTTTATACCCGATCTACCGAGTAATGAGCATTGCAGAGCTACCATGGAAACTACCTGTAGACTGCAATCAAAGTACGAAAGAATAATTTTGATTTCAAAACAAATGCGTCACTAAGGGTACTTTGTCGTGTTAAACAAAGTTTTGTTAACACGAACACTGCGTAATAAAAACAGCAAATTTGGTAAGGTTTCGATCATTATTTAATGTGATAGAACCGTGGAGCTACCGAATCACAAGAATATGCATCAGCCAGGAATCAAACCTGGTGTTTCGGACATAAAGCGAGACATAAGCGTCTCGGTGTTTTGATCGTGACGTCATAGTTTTGCTCCCCATTGCCCGATAGACTAACCCTATCAACCGCTGATTCCTCGAACACATATACACACAAACACTCATGCAGGCTCCTACCTTTCTTTATCTCTTTCGTGGAAACTCACGCAAACAACTACACTGTAGGCTCCTATTTATCCCTTACAAGCATATCACCTGCTACAGTCACGTACGACCCAGATTTTTTTTTTTCGGCATCATCATTCGACATTATTGATGATTCGTCGATATTAAGATTGCTATAAATCAGTCATTGAATGTAGATACGAACTTCCACCCATCTTTTTTTCCTTCCTCTCACTTCATTTATTCAAAACGAGTCTTTCTGTGGGATATATTTTACTCAGGCTGTCAGACACCTCCTCACTCATTCGAGGCTTACAAGTCACTTTACGGGGTCATATGGTGTTTCAAAAAAACCCCTCAAATTTAGACCATTTCAAATAAATTGGTTGTAATCTGTTTTTCCATAAACAATATCAGGCTCTATGGACTTACGGATCATTGAATCGTGTGAAGTCAATGGTGCTGATCGTCATTCTGAATGGAGCAGCCGTACCACAGTTTTGTGGTACACCGGGACCTGCTGGTGGGCCATTTGGCGGTAACTGCTGGTTGCCGGAGTTGGGGTACAGACGAACAATGGAGACTGTCCCTTCGGGGTTGGTGAAAGTTCCGGCAGAGGCGTCACCGGCAGCTGTGCCCTTGTTGGCGACGACGATGGTCGAGCAGTCATGGAAGAAGCGAAGATGCACTGGATCACTTCCGACTGCAAAGGACGTAGTTTTATCAAGAAGTTGAACGAACAGAATGTAACACAATTAACACAACAAATAGGAAAGCACAACTTGCTCGTAATCTGTGGTATGCTTTCTTATAGTAACGTACCTAATGACAGCGACGCGTTCCGAGGTGTATGTGTAACAGATTGGTTATTGGTGATCATCGTCATCATTAGCATACATTCGACTAGCATTTTTCCTGTAATTAATTCTACTATTATATATCATCAAGATTTATTTCATCGTTAACATCACCCAGAGGCGGCTCTGGGAATTTCGTAAAGGGGGGGGGGGGGGGGTGGAGGAAGGGGGGCTTTACAAAATTAAAGGGGAGACGCACGCGCATCCCCATTTTTCTTTTTATTTCTTCTGTTTTAACAAAAAAAAAATAGGGGGCGACAGGTACGCCCCCGCCTGGATCCGTCACTAATCCTCACCATTGTCAGAGATGTTATATCTCTATATAGGCATACGTATCCATCCACCTCCTGCTATCAGCATGATACGAAGTGAAGGATATCTTGTATATTCAATGAAGTGAAAATTCATAGTTTCCTTTGTTTTTATTCCCCTTCCTCTTCTTCCCCTCCTTAACCTTTATTATCTCTTTTTCTTACCTTGTGCTGAGCACAGCATGTTCCATTTCTTGGAGACCCGCCTATAGCTGTCGTATATCGTCAGGGTTCCCGGATCGGTGATCGACGCACCGCGGGTCAGCCAGGCCACAAAGTATCCGCACTGGGCAATGTTCGTGACTGCCCCACCTGTAGACTTGACCTTAGCCACGATGTCTGGGCGCCGGAAGCGCGCGAAGTCGACAACCTGGACATGCTTGTCACCTAGGGAGATGATAAATGGGAAATATGAAACTTTGCAAAAACTTCCCAAAAACTTTCCAAAAACTTTCCAATTCATCGTACTATGGTTTTAAGGTTCGGTGAATGAGCATGCCTGTCTCATTACATCACTACGTCACCAGTCCTTCTATACAAACCGTGAACCCCGCTCTTTAACCCTCTCTGTGTTAAAGACGTTGGACAGTGTGTATTATTCTCGGTGAATGAGCATGCCTGTCTCATTACATCACTACGTCACCAGTCCTTCTATACAAACCGTGAACCCCGCTCTTTAACCCTCTCTGTGTTAAAGACGTTGGACAGTGTGTATTATTCTGCAATGAGTTTTCTGTGCTTATCTTTACTCAAAGAGAACAATGGGTCAATCACATTGTGCACTGACAAATATGCAGTGTAAAATACAACTTGTTCATGATATATCTATAATTTGCAAATTCATAGAGGCTACTTTTATCAGTGCGTCACAGAATTACATCGAAAATATGACTGAAAGGCAACAGCAACAAAAACAATCTATCTTAGAACCATTGGAAATCAGATATACACTCGTCATTATCATTATTATGTAATACATGTACATTATCTATTAATACGACTGTGATGAATGGGTTATGACAGCAAGATAGTACCCCATTTGGTGTTTTACAAAGAGAACTGGGATACAACACACTATACAGAGGAAAGGGGCCATTGCTTGATTCTTTTTTTTATTGCAAATAATAATAATACGTAAGGCGTATCTCTATTTATCATTAATCGCCTATTGCCACAACTGTTAGTTTTTTGTTTTTGTTTTTTCATTCGGCACAGAATGATGATTGTCGGTGATTGAAAATTATTTTGTGCTCTTGAACTCTCTTGCTGAATGAACTTCATGAAGACGTCGGACTTTGACATTGTTTCAGCTGAAAAATTGTATATTGTTTAGTATTGTATTATTTTGTTGTTGTTGTTTTTATGGGGGTGGAATTCACTTTACTTTACTGCCAATATTAACCAACAGGTACAGAAAACATGAGCAAGTTTCAGCTTGGTGCATGTCACGTGAAGTTCCCAGTACATGTATTTTTCAAAACGTTAATGTAACTCACTGAACACGAAGATGCTACACGAACAACTCTTGGATTCTTTTCATACCTCAACTTCGTGAAGGAGCTGAGATAAAATGATGTCAGGTTCGATACAGTGTTTTACTGCTGCTACAGCAATGTATATCCCTTGGAAGATTCATAGCTATAAAGAGCTGGCATGGGTTCAGAGATAGGTCATATCAATTAGCTGCCTGACAGCACTATTATGGCTTTAAGACATTACCATGATTACTGGCATTAATCCTTCTCTATGGAGACCTTATAATCATGATACTAATAGTTTAAACATAACAGCACCAACTGGGTATCACGGTTACTTTCCCCCGCAGTATACAGTATACACTCCATGAAGTCAGCAGGGCGTTTCTAGCTGATTCGGGGGCACATCCTCTTACGTCATCCCCTCGCAGGGCGGTTTTTTGATAACAGGAATCCGGTGATGAGTCTCATTAATCGATGTCGGCAGGCCGAGGTTTATTTTCAGGTCCGCATAAGATGTTTCCTCACTCCGTTTCCCGACTAAATAACCATTCGTGACTAGTTTCAAATGACTGGATAAATAATTTGATACCGAATTCCTCTTGACCGCGTGCAGTGTATAGATTTGACCTTTAAGAAGGGGGGGGGGGGGGTGAGTGGTACGACGTAAGTTTCCAGGCTGCTGCTTCTTTGACTGGTGCTGAAGTCTTATGGAAATGAAGAAAAAATGAGCACTTCAGAAACTTTTTTCCTTTTCCTTCTCTTTGTACAGAATTCACAAAGAATAATTGGGATAAGTAAATGTTGGTTACAGAAGCAATTAAGAAGTATAGAGAGACCCCATGTCTTCTGAATATAGTTCAAATAAGTCGCCCCTACACAACCAGAATAAGGATTTCTTATGATCATGTACTACGCTGCATTCTATTTGTAATTATCTTGCAATACTGACGGCATTCTCTGAACACAACAAGTGTTATTTTTGTATTTGTACATTAGTTATCCCACTGGTAGTTTGTTCAATTCATAAGATCTTGAATTCAGTGTTTCATGAGTCAAGATGGTACAGTTATTACAAGAGGATTCACATAAAGTTGACAAAAATGAAATACAGACGGAGCGAGAGAGGTCGTGCTCCGAATCATCAAAACATGATGAGTAACAATCTACATTGGTTTGGAAAGAAAACGACAAAGCGTTTAGACAATTATGATTACAGTAAGTTATTGTGGAGGACAATCGCAATGACATACGTATCTAGTTTGTCTTGAATATATAGCGTAAATAAAAGCCAACCGAACCTAAAGTGACAAAACGGTAGAAGTTTTATTGTTAAAATCGCACAAAGAAAAGAAACATCAGATTTTTCCCCCCATGAAACACTGACTTTGGTCACAATCAAAATAAAAATATAGGCCACCGAAGTTTGGGTATCATCGTCTCATATTAGCAACGGCGTAAATCCGTACTGAGGAGTGGGGGGGATGGTCATCACCACGATCACAAGCCCATAACCGGGGGGGGGGGGGGAAGCTTTGTGCCCCCTCCCCTCCCCCCCCCCCCACCACAGACACACTTTACAGGGATCGGATGTCCCATGCATTCTTTTGCAGAAATATAAAGCGGGAGGAGAATGGCAGCAAAAATATGAAGACTTTTTGTTCTTGTTGTTGCTTTTTTTTTTGCTTGTCAGATGACTTGCGGCGGAAAATCAGTTTGTATTTGAAATATCTGTGAGAGGGAGCGGAGCGACCGAACGGGGGGAGGGTGTGTATGGGGGGGGGGGTGTATCCCTCTCCCACACGAGGAAGATTTTGCATTTTAAGACCTGAAATTCAGCGATCTGGTGCACACGTTTGGTGAAATTTTTGTGTTTTTTTTTCTTTAAAAAAACCCAATAGAAAATGAAATATTCACAATATATTATTGAATGACTAAATCGTGGTATTTCAGCTCTTGCTCCGCCTGTGCGACATCACTGCAAAGGCCTACTAAATAGTGGGGCCTATCACCGGCGTAGACAGGATTTGATCTTAGGGGGAGCGGTTTTGAGATCGTGAGGGAGCGAAGCAAGCAAGGGGGGGGGGAGGGTATGGTAGGGGGGTTTCCCCCTCCCATCTTTTTACATTGAAATTTTGACATTTTACTGTCCAAAAACTGCCGTTTGTAGCTATATTCTTCGCTTTGGAAACTAAGGGGGGGGGGGGCACACCGGCGCAACTGCTGTCAATCACTGGCAGCAACATCAGGAGAATGGCATAGCAATTAAATGCGAGCGAGCGGAGCGAGCGAGCTTGAAAAATTTGACATAATACTTTTACAGTCTAAAAACTGCCTTTTGTAGATATACTTCTTCGCTTTGGGAATTAAGGGGTGCCGCACCGGGCGCCGCACCGGGCGCAACTGCTGTCAATCACTGGCAGCAACATCAGGAGAATGGTGTAGCGATTAAATGCGAGCGAGCTTGAAAATTTTGGCATTTTACAGTCCAAAAACTGCCGTTTGTGGCTGTATTTTTTTTTTTTTTTTGCTTTGGAAATTAAGGGGGGCGCACCGGGTGCAACTGCTGGCAATTACTGGCAGCAACATCAGGAGAATGGTGTAGCGATTAAATGCGAGCGAGCTTGAAAATTTTGGCATTTTACAGTCCAAAAACTGCCGTTTGTGGCTGTATTTTTTTTGCTTTGGAAATTAAGGGGGGCACACCGGGTGCAATTGCTGGCAATTACTGGCAGCAACATCAGGAGAATGGCATAACAATTGAATGCGAGCGAGTGAAGCAAGCGAGCTTGAAAATCTTGACATTTTACAGTCCAAAAACTGCCGTTTTTGGCTGTATTTTTTCGCTTTGGAAATTAAGGAGGGCGCACCGGGCGCAACTGCTGGCAGTTACTGGCAGCAACATCAGGGGAATGGCATAACGATTAAATGCGAGCGAGTGAAGCGAGTGAGCTTGAATATGTTGACTTTTGACAGTCCCAAAACTGTCTTTGTAGCTATATTCTTCGCTTTGGAAATTAAGGAGGCGCACCGGGCACAACTGCTGGCAATTACTGGCAGCATGCAACATCAGGGGAATGGCATAACGATTGAATGCGAGCGAGCGAAGCGAGCGAGTTTGAAAATTTTGACATTAATATTTACAGTCCCCATAAAGTGCCGTTTGTAGCTGTATTTTTTCGCTTTGAAAATTAAGGGGGGGGGGCACACCGGGCGCAACTGCTGGCAGTTAGTACTGGCAGCAACATCAGGGGAATGGCATAACGATTAAATGCGAGCGAGCGAAGCGAGTGAGCTTGAAAATGTTGACTTTTGACAGTCTCCAAACTGTCTTTGTAGCTATATTCTTCGCTTTGGAAATTAAGGGGGGCGCACCGGGCACAACTGCTGGCAGTTACTGGCAGCAGCATCAGGGGAATGGCATAACGATTAAATGCGAGCGAGCGAAGCGAGTGAGCTTGAAAATTTTGACTTTTTACAGTCCCAAAACTGTCTTTGTAGCTAATTCTTCGCTTTGGAAATTAAGGGGGGGGGGGCACACCGGGCGCAACTGCTGGCAGTTACTGGCAGCAACATCAGGGGAATGGCATAACGATTGAATGCGAGCAAGCGAAGCGAGCGAGTTTGAAAATCTTGACATTTTACAGTCCCCAAAGTGCCGTTTGTTGCTGTATTTTTTCGCTTTGAAAATTAAGGGGGGGGGGGGGCACACCGGGCCAACTGCCGGCAATTACTGGCAGCAACATCAGGGGAATGGTATAACGATTAAATGCGAGCGAGCGAAGCGAGTGAGCTTGAAAATTTTGACTTTGTACAGTCCTAAAACTGTCGTTTGTAGCTATATTTTTCGCTTTGGAAATTAAGGGGGGGGGGCGCACCGGGCACAAGTGCTGGCAATTACTGGCAGTATGCAACATCAGGAGAATGGCATAACGATTGAATGCGAGCAAGCGAAGCGAGCGAGTTTGAAAATTTTGACATTATTTTTTACAGTCCCCAAAGTGCCGTTTGTGGCTGTATTTTTTCGCTTTGGAAATTAAGGGGGGGGGGCACGCCGGGCCAACTGCCGGCAATTATTGGCAGCAACATCAGGAGAATGGCATAACGATTAAATGCGAGCGAGCGAAGCGAGTGAGCTTGAAAATTTTGATATTTTACAGTCCCAAAAACTGTCCTTTGTGGCTGTATTATTTCGCTTTGGAAATCAAGGGGGCGCACCAGGTGAAAACTGCTGGCAGTTACTGGCAGCAACATCAGGAGAACGGCATAATGATTAAATGCGAGTGAGCTTGAATATTTTGACATTTTACAGTCCCCAAAACTGTCGTTTGTGGCTGTATTTTTTCGCTTTGGAAATTAAGGAGGCGCACCGGGCGAAAACTACTGGCAATTGCTGGCTGCAACATCAGGAGAATGGTGTAATGATTAAATGCAAGCGAGCAAAGCGAGCGAGCTTCAAAATTTTGACATTTTACAGTCCAAACACTGTCGTTTGTAGCTATATTTCGCTTTGGAAATTAAGGGGGGCGCACCGGGCGCAACTGCTGTCAGTCACTGGCAGCAACATCAGAAGAATGGCATAGCGATTAAATGCGAGCGAGCGAAGCGAGCGAGCTTCAAAATTTTGACATTTTACAGTCCAAAAACTGCCGTTTGTAGCTATATTTTTCGCTTGGGAAATTAAGGGGGGGGGGGCGCATCGGGCGAAAACTGCTGGCAATTACTGGCTGCAACATCAGGAGAATGGTATAATGATTAAATGCGAGCGAGCAAAGCGAGCGAGCTTCAAAATTTTGACATTTTACAGTCCAAAAACTGTCGTTTGCAGCTATACCATATTTCGCTTTGGAAATTAAGGGGGGCGCACCGGGCGCAACTGCTGTCAGTCACTGGCAGCAACATCAGAAGAATGGCATAGCGATTAAATGCGAGCGAGCGGAGCGAGCGAGCTTTAAAATTTTGACATTTTACACTCCAAAAACTGCCGTTTGTGGCTATATTTTTCGCTTTTGTTTGTCCCACGTTTATGGGGGAACCATTCCCCCCCCACCCCCATCGACGCCTCTGCATATGAGGGTGCTTTTGTTAAGTGAAAGATCAGCTGCACACTCTTTGATAAATTAGGGAAATATACGTCAATCTCAAAAGTGTACAAAGTCTATCGAAAGGGATCCTGTATAGCGGAGCTTTTGCATGTTAAAGATTGCAATACAACTATCTGGTGCATAGTTCTGGCGATATTTGGACAATTTTCCATTAAGAAGGTTCGAGATTTGTCCTCATCTCGGGAATTGCTTGGGGGATAAATGATTTGTCTGCCTAAACACTTGCCCCCCTTTGCCCCCCCCCCCAAAAAAAAAAAAATAGATTCGACGCCCCTGATCTTCCCTGGTATGCCCATAGATGTATCCTGACTGAGTCACCAGTCACTGTCGTTTCTCAGGAATGATTCAGGAAATGGAGAGGGTTCAATTATGGCGATATAGTTTTTTTTATTGTTTGTTTGTTTGTTTGTTTTCATACATATTTTGCAGATGGTCCCAAGTTACTCGCGTCATAGCATGTTTACATGTAGGCCTATACTATGTGACGTTGTCAACGTCTGAGCCATACCTTACATTGTACAGTATCGTCGGCCTCATGCCGAAAGGGCACTAATAGTGTACAAAGTCTATGGTGTTAAGGCCTTTTGGCATAAGGCCGACGGTTATGTCGATGTTACTTTCTTCGCGAGCGAGCGAAGCGAGCGAGCGCTTGAGAAAATTATGTATACATTTTCCTACAAGATAGAATACTGTTCAGCTCTGTTTCCTGTCTGAAGGCCGGCGTACAAACGTCACGCAATATGCCAAAATTGATACAATCACATTTCTGCTTCCTCCATTTTTTTTTTTCAAAATTCAGGGGGGGATGATTGTACAGGCCATCCCCCCCTCCTCCATTTCAGGGGGGGATATATCCCCCCCATCCCCCCCGGGATTTACGCCCATGCATATTAGAAGTCTCAAGCTGAATTTCACTTAAACCTTGGCAACTTTTTTCTTTTAACAAAAGGTGACTAAATCAGCAAGTGTGTGACGATATTATGTTATCCTTGTACGAAACGTAATTTAACTTGATTAAACTATGTGAAACTTAAAACATCGTCGTCTTATATACCTTTCTTATTTATGTGAGAGTTTAAACTCTAACATTGCATCGTTTACTTTTCTTTTACAAAATGGTAGCATAATTATGTATTCTTGATATGCATAATTGTAGACATATAATTAATTACTAACAAATCTACTATTTATTTATTCATTTATTTGTTTATTCATTTTGCTTATCTATTTATCTTTTTAACTACACACAGTAACAGATGTCGTCTCCAAGCTCCTCAGTGAAAAGTGATACCTAAGCTAATACAGGAAGATAGTACCAGCCTCACGTATTAGCGAAAGGGATCTAGTTGCCAAATCATCTGACAACCACCAGCACGATCTCTTCTAATTCTGGAAGACATTATTTGTTAGAATGCTACAACAGTCACTAAAATTCGGCGTATTAAAATTCTTGAGAATGACTTTGGCGTTGTTTGACTTTTCCTTGGTTGGAACAATATACCATTATATTGTAGGAGTGCAAAATGCGATCATTATTAAAGGTATAATCCACGTTTCCTGGAGAGGAAAACGCACGTTATCACCAAACAAACCCCGACGGATATTGATCTTAATCACCTGTAGCAAAGTTTTGCTCTTTCTCTCAAGTCCAGAACGGAGAGGGCTCAGACAGCCCCCTGTGCGGAGGGAGATGTTATGATATTGCCATAGAACCTTGATTAGTGAGCACTTCCTTGCGGTGCGTCCAATAAAGAACACAAAGTTTGGGTTTTGACATTACGTGTTCAAAATGAAATCTCTTTTTTCTTGGGCACTATCTAAATTAATAAACTAAACGCATATTTCCGGATTCCTTTCATCTGCGATATTCTGTGAGCCTACAATGGGCAAAGACTGCAAATTATATAGAATGCCGTTTCCTGTTGGACAGGGCGTAAAAAGCGACGGGTACATGACGATTGTGGCATTCAAATGTTCACGCGCAGACAGTGCCTTCATACACGAGTCATGAACTTGTTGATAATTTAATTGATGTATTATTCCCAAAAATAGTATCAATACTTGCCACGACTACAAAAAAAAAGTCTTCAGGTGAACACAGACTGAATTAGGACTGTTTGATTACTCATTTTGGCGACATCGTACACAAGCTTGTCGATTGATTGCTGTCACGAAAATAGGACATGAAATTTGAAGTTTGAATTGACTGATATAGAAAGATTTACTTGCGGTGAGTTGATAACTGAGGATATTTTGGAAGTGTTTTCATTTTATCAAACACCATAATATTGATCCGCTTTGAACCAAATTTTGACTCAATGTATAGGCCTACAATTAAGGCTTGGTGAAATTTGACACATTGTCATCTTTGAAAAAGGCGACATTAACTGAGGAGCAGTTAGTGTTAGGATTTAAGGATAAAATTTGAAGCACGTTGTTCTATATACTGGTGTATTTTTATTCTGGATTGACCTTTACATGAGCCGGGGAAGAGGAAGGGGAAGGGAAGCGCTGGAGAGGGGGTAGACAGCGGCCTAGGACGAGAGAGTCGAGTACGGGAAATGACACATCGCAGCGTGGAGCAGACTAAGGATGTCGAAACGACGCACAGGGACTAGACACAAAGAAATCAAAACCTTGAGATGGGTTTCGCCAACAGAGACAGAAATCAAAACCGAGAAGAAGAAGAAGAAGAAGAAGAAGAAGAAGAAGAAGAAGAAGAAATATTAGTAGAAGAAGAAGAAAAAAGAAAAAAAAATGTTAGTAGAAGAAGAAGAAGAAAAAAAAAGAAAAAATGTTAGTAGAAGAAGAAGAAGAAAAAGAAGAAGAAATATTAGTAGAAGAAGAAGAAAAAAAGAAGAAATATTAGTAGAAGAAGAAGAAGAGACAGACAGAAGAAAGTGTGTGTGTTAGAGAGAGAGAGGGAGAGAGAGAGAGAGAGAATAGTGATATCTTATCTCTCTTATGAAACACTCATGTGGTGACAAGGGGTAACATTGCACTCCTGAAAGAAAAGTTTTCAAGAAGAAAGAAATTCGACAACTTAATGGCATTACCGGGTTCAACAAACAATGAATAGAAACTGCAGAAAGAGAATGTTTGTACAACAGGAATGTATAATTTAATTAGCATGATATGTTTGGTACATCTATATTTTTGTTCAAAATGAAAAGAAAAAACAGCAACATGGAACAAAAGGTGTGATGATTAGCCTACAAGGATGAGTTAACCAAAGAGAATAGCACAGCAAAAATCTAATATATGAAGTACCCTATCAGAAGAAGAGTCAGCATGGACATGAAACCAGAAAAAAAAAATGTGTTAAAAATAAAGTTAAAAGCTCGAATATATAATCAATAAAAAATCGTAGAAGTGTTAAACGTGTTCTTTTTTTTTTCTAATCTGCACTATATAGAGTTGAATTCAACTATACGTTAATAGTAGTTATATATATATATATATATTATATATATATATTTGCAAGTAAGAAGGTATAAGAACTACATGTAAGTTTATTCCAGTAGCGTTGTCATGACTTTTCTAGTTTGATGTCGCATGCTACACAAGAAGATAGACTGAAACTCGCATCTAATGCTGCATGATTATATATATATATATATATATATATATATATATATATATATATATATATATATATATATATATTTATATATGATGATTTAATGTAGCCCTACTATACTTGGATTATGCACCTTGATATTTTTTAACTTCAATGTTTCCAATATACCTTATATACTTTTGTGGGTTTTTTTTTCTTGAATGATGAAACAAAACAAAACAAATCTGCTGAAATTGATAACGTTAATACACTATTTAGGAACAATCATTATTGATACTGAGATGTTTGAAATAAGAACAATCAGAGTCAGTTTCGTTGAAATGTTTCCGTACCATTGATTAATATGCTGTGGTCTATTGTGTTTAGCTCACAGACGATAAGAGCCAACAGAACACGTGCACTGCGTACCCCCCCCCCCCCCGAAAGCATGATACACCTCACTGTCACGAGTAGATGTTGCACGTGAATGAAACCGCGAACATCTCATCACGTTAAAAGTCAGTTTCATGAAAAGTTTTCACAAAATTCATTGAAATTTCCTATAGCTAACGAACCCGATTTGATATGTGAGCATGCAGAGGCGTCTATAAAATGGCCAAATAGCTGGAAATAACATTTATCTACTCTGCTTCAGGAATGTAATGCTTAAATCTCGAAAGTATTTATTAGATTATGGATATAACTATAGATAGGAGATTAAAACACTGTAAGAGGCCCTTTTCATCCTCCCTTATTCAATAGTTATGATATTCATCGTAACTCATATCAAGAATTCAGGCCACAAAAAACACTGTGTCATGCATTCCATTGATAAAATCTTAATGAATTGGGGATGTTTGCATCCAATATGCTACCTTTAATTGTGCCCTCGTAGAGAGACGAATGCACAGCCTTCCCTACGCCCGGATAGACTTAATTTAGCCAGCCAGCTGCCAACAATTTCCCATTCCAAAATTAGCCCCCCTGAATTGGCACGCGGACCAACTTCGAAAAAAAGAAAAAGTTACATAGCCCGATCGAATTTTTCATCTGGCAAGAGTGGACATAAAACCATCCAGATATTAGCAGCAATAATTGGGCTATTACTAATCAATAAACTCTACTAAGACGAGATGAATGTCTTGGCATCGTCGAGGTTCCCGTTATAGTTCATATCGCGCTGTATACTATCAATAATTCAAATGTTTAATGTTGATAATATACACTTTGTTTCTTCCTTATTCTTATATTTTCAATCTGTACATTTCCATTGCTATTGTTATATAGTAACCATTCCATTTCAGGACGGTTCCAGAAGTCCCAGCTTCATTCTGCGCTGCATATCATTATGTATATCTTTTTTCAATGTAAATATAGGTTCAAATCTCAGTCCTGATACTTGCGATGCACTTTGCACCATACTATATTTCTTTTCTGCCCCTTCCTCCTCGTTCTCCTATCTTTACTTTTGATGCCAGCTTCCTCGACGAGAAATACCCTGGACATTGATAGCCAGAGGCACCATTAGTTTTATCAATATACCTTCTTGGTTTGACCACTTTAGACTGACTTACCTGCAACGTATGCGTAGGAGGTAACTGGGTCGTAAACCACGCTGTTCACTGCACCTCCATCATAGACGTAAGTTGGCTCTGCTGCGTTGATATAGTCCGCAGGAACGTACTGGGTGGAGAGTTTTTGAAGAGTCCACACGGCAAAGGCGCCGTGGATTGACAACAAGAAAACGGATAAGATTCGCAAAAGTCCCATGGTTGGGGTGTACAAAGGGCAGAGTCCTTCAAGGAGAGATGGATGTACCTCACAAGTGGACTCCTTTGTGAGATGATGAAGTTGAAGAAGAGGCTCGCTAGAGAACGTGGATCACCCAAGGACGTCCACAAATGCAGAGGGTGTTCTAGAGGGATCGATGAAGGTGGAGCAAAACTTCCCCAAAAGACTCACGCGCATGCGCGGATGCTAGAATTAGTAAGAGTGCTCTGACGTAAAGATCTCGTGTTATATCTTACAAAGCTCACGCCACGATGACTAAAGGCATTGGAGAACACAGCCAGCCAACCTATTCTGACTGCTTTGACATCAAGAGAGTTAAATTGTGAAATAGGGCTTAATAATTCGGCCCTCTCCCTTGCCTTGAGCGGATGTGTGAAATAGAGTTAATTACCACAACACTGGCCAGTAAGGGGAATCTCTCATAATCACCCTCTGTGACGTAAAATGTGTTTCCTTAACTACAAACTATAGTTACACTCTCTCTAAGTTTTCTTTTCTTAAAAGTGGATTTTTATTTTTTTATTTTCAGGAGTAGCAATATGATATTTGCTTGGTTCAAATAGCAACGTCATTATTATCTTATCAATGATGCTTTAAAGGGATGGTATAGTATTGGTGGAGCTGAGGATTGGGCTTTCAACTTTTTGCAAGATACCAAGAAAACAGTCTTATGAAATAGTAAAGAGCATACCATTCTAAGAGGAATTCAAAGTTTATTTGATGAAAATCGGTTTTTGAATGGCTGAGACATCCAAAAACAAAGTAAAACAAAGCAATGTAATGAAAGGTGGGTCCCACCTTTTATTAGGATTACTCTGTTTTGTGTATCTCAGTCATTTCAAAACCAATTTTCATCAAATAAACGTTCAATTGCTCTTGGAATTACATGCTCTTTCACATTTCATAAGAGGTTTCTCATTATCTCACCAAAAAACGTTAGAAACCTGAACTTAGGTCTCTACCAGAACTATGCGATCCCTTTAAGACCCTTAAGTTCCTTTTTGTCGTGCAATTTTTTCTTCCAAGACATTAAACCATGGTAAATGCAAGAAGTCGGGAAGAAAAATAAGAGATTTCTGTTCAGTTTATTCATTTTTCAGAATCTCTTTCTTCAGAATGAAAGAAAAGAGAGTTCACAACAACAGAAGCAGAGTTCAGTCATCTGTGTGAGTTTTTATGTAAAAACGATTAAAAAGCGTGTACATCCCCAAACTGTCTACATTTCAGGACAAAAAGCCATTTTGCAGTTCCACTTTGCGCATGGGCAGAATAAAGTAAAAATAACATTTTCTTGTTGAAGATGAACTGACAGAGATGAGATGAACTGACATTAAGAACAACAATATTGATCACAATGTTAATTCAATTACATTGTACATAATCACTGTTATCGTATGTTCCTCCTCAAATACTAGATTAGAGTTTATGTTCAGTTTCACGTGTAGTTCATATTGTGTCGTATATACTACATTAACAAAGGGTTCAAAATTTCCCGAGAGTGAACGGAAAGGATACTGATGGTAAATAATCCTACTGATGAAACAATATTTTTGTTTTGTTTCCGTCAATTTATGATTCTTATGTAATATTCCGTTCCTAAGTTATCAAAAGAATTGTGTATACCTTGTTACAGCACGATCCACGCTTTTGTTCGTTCCACATACTTTGCTTTTGAATAAGGTCCGTTACAAAGAGAACAATGCGTATTCGTAAACCCATTACTTATTGCAATAAGACGTGCAATTCTAATGAATTAGGAAAGCTGCCTGCTCTTCGGATTGGTTCGAGTTACTGCACATCAGACGCACATCGTTCCGGCCGAAAATGCGTATGGCGTCCATCAGATAATCGACTGTAATCTCAGTTAGTGCTGGTTGCGGTAAGCATGAGTGTGATACATATACAAAGTTTGTTGATGTACACTGACAGTGGTTGCCTGCCTTTACGCAGATACAACATCGCCAACTTAATACGACTCAGTTGGCGGTGGTTGACTCAGAATTGACGAGATGTTGAATCAAGGCCTAGAGTTTGTGGTCTGTTCAGCACATAAGCATAGAGTACATCGAATATACAAGTTTTATGTCAAACAGACTGACTGTTGATCTCCCAGGAGCTATATGAGAATTTTAGCCCCAGCTACGATCAAAATCGCACGAGTCGAACTCCTGGAAAGCTCATAGCTATCCTGCCAATAGATTGTAGGATCATTAATCACGTCATACTGTTTCATTGAAGATTTGAGAGGTATGATTATGACAATAACAGGAGCATGGTCCGTTTCCGCACAACAACATTAGGCGTGCGATGAATATGAATGTCGATAGCTTTCTACTAAATGTATAGAGCTTGGCTCTGTTTGTTGTGATGTGACACCAGTCTTGTGTGGCGTTATTAAAACACTCTTAGCAAGTATGAATCCACGTTATTATGATAAGTTCTTTTGTGTTGCTATCTATATATATGACAGCGCCAAAATCTATCTTCAAGGTTTCATTGAAGCTTAGCTTAAGTAAGAACAAAAGGTGTATGCAAAGCAAATTCAAACTGTATGTCTGAAAGGAGTACTGTCAATGAAAAACTCATTAATGACACTAATTATTGAACAAGCTAAATCTGGTTGATTGCCTTACTTTTTTCTATATTAATGTGTATCCTCGTATCAAGAAGAAGGTGTATATATCTTTCATGCCTTACCATAAAGTTTCGAGTGCTTAATTTTATGTCGGCGAACCGCAGTTAGTAGGTCCTAACGTATTCTTTTCATAACGGTAATGTTGTTGATGACGCCCCTTTGCCCAAGACTTGTCCAACACAGTAACAAGCAAAACACGGAAAATGCATTCCGAAAACTTATTTATTCGATAACAGGTCTGATGGTGGTTGAAAAGGATAGATTCTTGCCCCATGGTAAAATAATTGTTAATTTGAATAAATTCGTAAGGTTTCTTATTAATGATTGAGAGCGTTATTTTCGACACTAGCTATAGGTGACGATGCAGATTCATCGAATAAATGAGACAATAGTGATGAGAAATCGTGTGATTATTACTGTCACTGTCCGTACAAAGCTTGCTTCCAAACACAGCAATTGAAGCAATGCGCATTATGATTAAGTACAAAGCTGTCCACTGGTCATACACGCATATCTTTTATAGTGTATTATGTTGCAGAAAGTCTGATACGCAGAAGAAATTCAGAACCTATTTTTTCGCCTACGGGCTATGCTTGGGGATCATTGGCCGGATCAGGGGTAATCACACTTTTCCTCTTCGGTATTAGGTTCTTTGTCCCCTACCCATGTCGAGTTCACAGCGGATGTTGACACATGTGTAAAGAAGCACCCATTTACTTCTGGCATTGTGGTTAAGCCTGAACATTTTTTTTTTTTTAAGTTGGTGAAACACCGAGATATGTTTTGTATGTGTATCATATGCTCGCGTGTATATTGTATGTTTGTATATAAGAGTCTACAATTCCACTTCTACAAATTAATTCGTCCTGACTAAAGTAAGATTACATAATGGCATTCTTTGGAGGGCAAAGAGAAAGGAAGACAATGGTAAGGATGAATGAGGGAAGGGGGCGAGAGGGAGATTTAGTCAAGCTACTGGTCGTGTATTATGATATGTGTAATCTTGCTTGCTATTTGTAGTCTAACCATGATAATTTGCTCAGACGAAATTCTCTGCAAAATATGTTTTAACTACTGATTTCTCCAATTATTTTAAACTGAAATTGATAATTTTAACTCCTGATGTGTTGTTGTGTTTAACATTATATTAAAGCAAACATTTAGATGAAACCATTTTTAATTAAAACACGCCTAGACCTGCACGATTTGCTATGTTTACTTTGCTATTTTGTATGCTTCCAGACAAGGCCTTTGCTCTCAATAAATGTATTCATCCGAGTGAAGGGTAACGACTGTTAAACAGATACAATTTGTCGAAAAAGCGTCGATAGTTTTAATGGTTTACTGTTTACTGTTACATCAGGAACCGGAAACCGTTCCCATAAAAAAAAAATGGAGTACACCAAGCGTTTAGATATCACCTTTTTCGAAAGTTTAGCATTTCTAATTGTATTTCCTCCCCTACCCTATCATTTACTTCCTTTACTCTGTTTGAAAACACACCAAAACTTTTTTTCAATGGCATTTTTCAATTCCATTCACATAATATAAGAACAGTAATCTAAACTGCTATTTCTGTACAACACAACAAAATATTTTCATCATTTGGACACAGTTAACAAAAATATCTTCCTTTTTGGCAGTAAAAGTATATAAAAATCAAAGGTTGACAATAAAAACACCGAGCATCTTATTTGTTTAAGTGATAACAACTGAAATGAAAATGCACAGAAAACGATGAAATCATACTAGCCCATTCCAGCGTAACCCCCTCCCCAGCTCTCCGCAGTTGCCCCTCCTATTTAACCCTGGTACCTCTCCGACTGCTCTATCCCCTTCACCCTGTTCTTCCTCCCTTAGGCCTGTCAACTTCCCCTAAACTTGCACAAACACCACACACACACACACACACACACACCCGGAGTAACACATACACATGCGTATAAACATAGTAACACATACACAGATGCACACATACCCTCTCCTATCTCCATCTCATGAAACAATATTGACTTCATCTCCACTAAAGGCAAACGTGACTAATAGTCAGTTACTTCTGTGGCATGAATAAGACGCACACAGGTCCAAAGTCATTAAGGTTGCCATTGGCAACCCGCTGTCTGGTCTGGGGCGAGGTTCCCTCGTGTTCTCGACTAATCTTGTCCCCCGGTCGACGCTAACCACATTGTCACATGGTCGATGGCCGAGTCGAAGGCCGCTGTTGTATCTTACTCAGCAATCGAGCCGCAATGAGATAGCGTGTTTCCCTTTTAGAAAGGTTCTTCTTCGCGTCATCATCTTATCATAATCATATGCATAGAATGTAAACTTTACGGGATTCAGGCTTTGAACGCAAAGTACTCAACAAAACAAGAAAGTAAACACTTTTTCAAGATTATATTTCTCATGGACATTTTGGCGAAATGTTAACGTATTATACGCCACAATGAAAGATAATTTGATTGGCTATCAACTTGATAAGTCAATAAAAAGGAAACTTTACCCATGAGTGAACACATTTGTTTTTCTCTTCCAAGACACAAAAGTGAAAATTGCAAAAATGATCAAGTTGTCATTCTTGCATAAATGCTCATCATTGTAATAATATGAACAAAAGACAAATTTAACACATTAAAGAGCATGGATTCAGTTGCAAAAATATACCTATGATCTCTATAATATATTTGAAGCCCAAAAGATCAATAAGGGCTAAAAAATAATGGAGGAAAATGAAGAATGTTCTGTCGAATCCAAATTCAAATGAGAAGAAGCAACATTAAGAAATATGGTAAAATTTTGAATTGATTTCTCAAATTAGGAAAATTGTAAATTATATTTGGTTCTTGAATTTGTGTCATGAATTCTTAAATTACTAAATTGAATCATTTAATCATCTTTGTGCCCTTACTCCCTATGTCATTTGAAGTTTGAGTTGAGAGAAAATTCTTATTTTCTGCCTTAAGTTTCCCACTGTGATTTCGTGTGAGGTTATAAAGAGATAAAGAGAACGCAAACTTGTTTCTCCTATTTCATTCATGTATCTTATTGTGTTAAACCGGTCTTTTGTTATAACTGTTATCTTAAAGGGCATTTGCAAATGAAAGACAATTTATGTCAATATTTGCAATTTTTACTTTTGTGCCTTGGAGGACAAAAACAAATGTGTTCACTCATGCGTGAATTTCCTTTTATATTGACCTACTAGGTTGATAGCCAATTAAATTATCTTTAATATGGTATATAATACATTGATTTTCATCAAAATCCTCTATGAAAATTTTGAACTCGAAAAAGTGGTTACTTTCTTTTTGCTGAGTGTATATTCGGTTTGATTACATTAATTAAATCATACATATTAATTTGAACCATGATAACTGTAAAAGCTTGTCTCTATGAAGATAATTGATCTTAAGTCATCTAACCCCTTATCATGCTAGAGAGAAAATAGAATTCCATATGAACCACATCAAGGACTATGAATCAAAAGCGCTGTGTATCGCCCGCCGACAGCAGTTTCACTTTTTTTTTTTTCGTGCTGATGTTCGCAGTCCTCTTCATTACTGATCATGTTTAGACTTATTTATGCATGCATGGAACATATTAACTCACTTTAAATAAACTTGACCAAAACTAAATGAAAGAAAACATTTCGTGTTGTTCAGAGTCCTATTCATTAAATAATTATTTCGAACTGTTAGACGAAAACTTCACTTGGATGTACCAGAAATAATTTTGCCCCATGTCTACATAATGTATAAGACATGTGCACTGGTCATGGAATACATTGAATCGTCGTTTTGACCATTCTGTTAGATAACATAGACCAAAATTATGAATATTATATCTTTTTCGGACGTTTCCAAAATCATTTTCACTATCATGTGATTATGTCATTCATGCGAAAACTAGGCAGATTGCCAGGAAACTATAGTTGATCACCATGATTTTCACAAAATACACAACTGAACCGTAACGTACCATGCGGGGGTTTCCAAAATATGAATTCGGCCTCGTCATACAACATTGGATGACAGGTTGGCCAGTCACAGCATTGACGTAGGCATCCCTACCTCTCGGGACCGGGTCACAGTGTAGGCTGCGGCTCTGATAGGTCGTGTCAGTCCGTGACGTTATCTGATGCATCGTCACATGAGCCACAGGCTTAGGTAAGCCCCTGTCATCTTCTTTCGTCTTTCGTCGGTCGTTAATGTTTACACATTCACATTCTTCTTATCACGGATTGTCGAGTTTCATCAACTTTCAGGAATCATTCTTAGAGCACGTGTTTCAAAGTGTGTTCCAAGGTACATGAAGTTAAAACGATTTGGATGACAGGGCCCCCAAGTTCCCTAAAGGTCCAGGGTCTATCAAATCTCTAAAATCTTCTTCTCCAGTTCCAGAAAGAGTAGATTCACGTCATGTTGCATGTAGACACTGTTCGTCGTAAAGACTATATACGTTTGGGCAATTGAGAGAATTAGCGCTGTCATTTCATTTTAACGCGAAAAATCAGACACAGATCAACTTCGACAAGAGTCATTAATAGGAACAGGAGACGCAGAATTGACCATCCAATTCACACTGATTGCTATAAGGACCAGACCTTTTCCCCGCTCAAGCGATAGGCCTATGTGTGAAGACCTCTCATTTATGGGAAGCTTTACACTTGTTCAAGGTGGTGCCACGGATGGTCCATTTTGGCCACAAGAAAACTTAGGTCATTTCATTGTTTTCCAGAAATACAATGATCATATTATTCAGTAGGGATCATTAGTACTCATTATTGGGAATGAAGGAACATATTGTAGTCCCTAAGGAGACACTTGGGCAGGGTTCCACTGGAGTACGAGAGCACTATAAATCTTTTTCTCTTGACCCTACAGTAGTACAAGTGAATTGTAGTTCGTGTATAGGTAGGCTGTGAAGGAGAATAATCATGTAATTGCCCGTGGAGTCCGAAGACTTGTTTTTTTTTTTTTTTTCATTTATGACGCACCACGGGGAGGTAACAGCGACGTTGAACTTGTCTTTGTACTCACAGGTGAACGTCAAGTCTCTCTTAGGGCTCTTGTCAATAGCGTGAATATTTTTCCCTAACTACTAAGCAAGGAACCTTAACGCCCTTTTTGAATAGAAAGGATTCAGTTCGACGTAACTATTAAGGCTTGTTGATACATAATATTTTGATAGACAATCATAAGTGTTTATCTCCATTCATCGTCATTCATCGTCATTGTTATCGGCGTCAGCAGCATGTTATAAAAGCCCGTGATTTAGAAAGGGGCTCCCATTCATGTAAAACCTGAAACTATACTATCATATCTTGATGTATTTTTTTTTATAATTAGAGCGCCTATATGGTTCATAGTCAAATATGTCAATTTGTATTTTCATTTAAAAACGTTATGTATGTGGTACACTCTATCAAATTAATACAAAACATAGTTACATAACAGTAGAGTTGGTAAGAATGTAAATCACACAGTTGTAATCAATTTTCAAAACTTGATTATTTTTAACATTCAAGTAACATATTATAAGCACACTTGGGTATCATGGAAATTGACGATTCTCGTTAGTACCAAAGATTCATACTTTGTCTTTAAAACAAAATTTTAATTTTAAGGGGCCATAAAATTTTACAGGTATGAGAAATAATAATATAATAATTATTATGTACAATTTCAACAGAAGTGTTTACAATTGTACGTTTCTTGTATTATTGTCTAAGATTACTGCATTTTCATGCATTGTATACTTTATCGTTTATTTGTGGTTAAATATAGAGGAGATTTGAAGTATTTTGTGTGTAAATATCGTCTTAAAAATGACAATAAACAATGGTTAAATCCGTTTTTTTCTGAATGGTTAGGGAGAACAAGACTAGAGGGTTCCCTTCTGCTCCATGTGCCCTTGATTCTCGCAATATCATATTACTATGTTTGAAGCATTTTTCTTTTTGTGGGGGGAGGGGGGGGGGGTAATCATGTATGATAACATTTTTAATGTCACATTTTATGTGCTTCCAAAAGTATGATTTGTATGGTAATAACGGGCACACGATGACAATGTCGGGAGGGGGGTTCTACTGCCCCTTGGTGCGTATTGCCTGTTTAATGAAATCTGGCAGCTTATTTTCTGCTTAGCTTTTTCGCTCTTAGTGGCATGTTTTTTTCCCTGTTCATATTCCACCCGATACGTGAATGACGAATTCTTTGACTAGAAATAAAGAACGAAATGAAAAACGTATCGTCAGGGAAGTGAGAAGAAAAACCTGTCTCACCTCCCTGCATGGTATCATCTCGTACAAGATTGATTGCTCAGACGCAGTTCAAAGAAAGGGAAAACCCCTTTCATTCTGCGCCACGACAAGTGAGGGCAGCAAACTGGGTTTGTGTCTTTGTGTGCTTACGTTTTTACAACTACAGTACATGTACTAAGTACTCCGTAGTCGACTCAACGTACAGTGTACAAGGTGGGTACAGTACTACAGATCCTGCAGAGCGCATATTCACTATACCGTACACACTGCTGCACTGAAGCCGCCCAGCAGCACCGTACAGCTCTCCGATAGCGATCCGAATTACCGAACGTACACGCAGATTTGAGCCATGTTTCACTTAAAAGTGCTGCACACTGTAAGGGTCCCAGAAAAGTAGATTTTAGACGGAGCCACTTGTGAGGTATGATATTTTCAATTGCTTTTCAGTGTGCTGTATTCAGTGGTATTTCAAACTTTTGTTTTTACAAGCAGTCCTTCCCTCGGCCCGGCCCTCGACCTCTCCCAGCCGACCGCGGCCTGACCAGACGCCGAGCTAAAGGGTACGGCGTCGCGAAGCGACCGCGTCGTGTGTCCCTTCCCCACGGGCTAGGTACCGGTAGTGTAGGTCGTTATGAATTTGTACATGGTGTATTTTGTAGACAGAAAAATCCATCTGTTATTCTGTGTGTGAGTGTGGTGTACTGTTTTTCTTTAAGTGTTTAGCAGTCAAAATCTAATTGTAACAGAATGTTCTGTCAGAAGTATTCCCATCAGTTCCTGATTTGTGAGCAACCATCGTGGCCATGATCAGTCAGTGATTGATAAAATAATTTAATGTGTCTTGTGCAGATGTTGAGTTGCAGCCTGCCTGACCTGCCTGCTTGGCCTGTTACCGTTTTAGGAAATTTGTGCTTAAATTTCAGCATTTATTTTCTTATATTTTTAGATCCACTTTGTTGACTGACAGAAAGTCAGATTTTATGAATCTTTTGGTGGGAAAAAAAGAACAAATTGTACCGTGCAAATAGCAGCTTTGAAGGTCAACGCAAGATATTCGCAGTAGGTCAGGATTGGTCTGCATCCCTAGCTAGGTAGTGCCATGATAATCAACCTATTGATTGTGGGCATCTTTGGCAAGACAAGACAAGACAAATGAATGCTTCTGTCCCATATCATTTCTTTCGCCAGCGTAGCCATTCCAGTGAAGTAGAGAGACATAATGTCTGTGCAGCCAGGGACGTACATCGATCATGACAACTGGCACAAGACTCCAGTCGGTAGGGAGTACTTTGCCAGTATTCTCAGGCATGGAAAACGAAGAACATTTGGTGAGTATATGACGGCGGATCCAGAGGGGGCGCACCGGACACGTGTCCCTTCATTTTTTTTTAAACAAAAGAAATAAAATGGGAAAAAATGAAATGAAACCCGAAAGTAGCACCAGAAATATATTTTTGCCCCCCCCCCCCATTACAAAATTCCTGGATCCACCCCTGAGTAGCACTAAGAAAGTGGAAGTGTTTTCTCACTGGAAATGTGATTACACAGTGAAGTGGGCAATATAGAAGCACAGGTTTGAAATAGTATGTAATAGGTTAAGTGTTTGAGGTTTGTCCCTCGCAAGCAAATTCAGCTATATTACAACACATGAATCTAAAGCAGAAGAGAATTTTGACATGACAAGTCAAGTGTAAATTTGCAATTCTGATAGAGCTATACCTCATAGTTTAGTAATCTTGATTAAATAAAGAGACATTTGATTTTAAACATTTTCTTAACTGTGAAAGGTAAGACAAAGAGTCAAAGAAGGCTCATATTGATCTGTTTTCCGCGAGAGTATTGAACTTTTTCTTTTTTCTTGAAGGTTGCATGGAGAGTCCAATGCCAGCCACACACTTGGCTGGGCCACAGATCATCAAATATAAACTGTGCTTGGTTGGTAAGACTGCAGTGGGCAAGAGCAGTACCGTGGCCAAGCTGTCCGGCCAGCCTGTCCCCATGACTCATTCAGAGACTCCTGGTAAGAGCTTCTTTTATGACTCCTATATGGGTATTATTATTATTATTATTAGTTTTTTTTTTTTTTTGTCCAAGCCATCTATGTGGGTTCAATCTGCAAATACAGGTATATACTTTTTTGATCATCCAAACAGATAAATTTCTACTAGGCAAAATCATGTACACATAAAATGGTGTCATTGATATTATAGGTGTTTTTGTGTCAAATGATGGTGGCTCAAACCAACTGGCAATATGTTATTACACCATGTTGATGGAATCATACCTGTACCTACAGTGCAGTCACTCTACTGGATTTTCCAGTGTGCACACACTACAATCCAAGGACCAAATAATAATGATACATTCCAAACAGCCACTGATGGAAATTGTAATACATCATACTCACTTTCTGCAGTACCCATTTGTTTTTGAATGCCTGAATCATGACCATTTCCAAAGCTGTCACACTCTACATTTTTCTGGTTTCCTGTTTTAGGGGGTCTTATTTAGATGTTGTTTTGTTTTGTTTGTTTGAATGTCTTTCAGTCTAACAGGCACTTGTTTTGCTTTAATGCAAAATGTTTTCAAGCTGTGTACATCTGTATAGATTTTTGGAAATAGGGAAAGAGCTGTAGCAGATGCTGTGTTTGTGTGTGGTATATGCCAATGGCAAAGCTCTTCTTTGGTTTATAGAAGAAGTTTGAACAGAGAGATATGTTAAATAAGAAAAGGAATTGAACTGACTTGAACAATTTGATCTCATACCATGCTAAAAGTATATACAAGTAGTTTCATATTTTTGCTTTGACAGGCATAGTGACCACTACTGCTTACTGGCCAGCATTTCTGAAGAGCTCTGGAAAACCTATCATGTTTCGTCTTCAGTTCTGGGATGCCGGAGAGAGTGTCAAAAGAAAGTTTGATCATATACAGCCAGTAAGTGTGATGTCAGAGTATGTAAACTTTGAAGTGAAAGCTTCTGAGTTTGCTAAATACCCATAGATGAAATGTGAAGCCCTTCGGTGTCTGTAAACAGGGAGGTGTTAAGCTTGAATGGTATTGCTGCTGTAAGCATTCTGTTTGGGGATCATTTTTAATATATTCATCTGTTTTATTGAAGAAATTTACTGTGTACCCTGGACATCATTTTAAATGTTTGTAATGGCCATGTCTGAAATCTGTACAGATAAAGCTTGCCAAGATATTTGGTATATTTTTTTACATGTAAACTGCAAGCCAGGTTATCAGTGGCACAATGACATATCTTCCTGCATAAAGTGGTATTGCTGAATGTGATTATTTTCTCTTTTAATGACAGAACAAACTGCATTCTGTTAAATAAGGTGACACAATATTTGCTCCTGTGACAATTGCTGTGGTCTTATTTTCTCCAAAAACATAGCATTAGGGTTAGGGCAGTGATAAAGTTTAAGGTTTAGTTTGATGTGAGGATTAGGATAAGGGTTTGTGAGTACATGTAGGTACACATATTACATTTTGGTTAGTGTGCAGATATTTCGTGGCAGCAATTGTTGCAGGAACAAATGTCATGGAACCACTCAATAATGGACCTGTAATTCATAAAAGATAATGTAGATTAGCATATCTTGGACAAGTTGATGTATGAGGAGCAAGAATTGAAGAATTCAGCTGGAATCTTCAAGTTCCTCTACATGGCAGTTCTTGATTACTGGAAGTATTCCTTGAATTCCATTTCATCTTTCTGACTGATTTAGGCATCGTTTTGTGTGTTCAAATATAAAAAGTTTTAACTTCTTAGACACAAAACATGCACTGAAGGCTGAGATGTGTTGTCTTTAAGTCCCATTGTGTACTCTTTCCATTGCTGCACTGTAATGTCAGTCTTGCTTATCTTAAGTTATGTTGATGTTTAACGTGCATTTGCTGCTATCAAAGATGTGAATGCTTCTTAATGTCATTAACCTAATTTTTTTCTTTCTCAAATTATTCTCAGGCATGTAGAGAAGGAGCACATGCCATCATATACCTGTTTTCCTTCGTGGACCGGTCAAGTTTCGAGGATCTTGGTAACCAGCTGAAGAAGGCATCATCAGGCAATGAGGACACACCCCTTCATGTGGTGATCGGCACCAAGTACGACCAGTACAATAGGAGTGAGATTACGTCGCGGGAACTGCATGACTTCCAGGAACAGTGGAAGGTGCCCGTCCTCAGACTGAAGAATGTTGTGAAGCCCACAGAAAGCAATGCCCTGCTGTCTGGGGATTCCAGTGCAGAGATCGATGACATCGCGCCTGTCATGAACACGCTGGTCGAGTACCTGTGGGTCCATGAGCAGGTGCTGGCAGGGAACATTAGGTCGGGCTTGGTGTCACAGTCCGGACACCCACTGCCGGGTGTTTCTAGAGACAGTGCAATAGGTAGTGAAGGTGCCAATGACAGTGAAGATGATGAAGCAACATATGTATGACCAAGGCAGATGGATCCCTAGCCCAATGAACTGAAGGGCTGGTCATTGTGCTTGTAGCATGAGCTTCATATTCGCTGTGCTGTTATCATTGTATAATCACTGTGATATTACATTGTGGCCATATGGAGCTGTGCTGTTTTCACTCTTGTTTGACATTTGTTGCTACCAGTGACAGGACATATGCTCCTGCAATAATTGCTCTGGTCTTGTTTTTTGTTTTGTTTTGTTTTTTCCAGGGACTTAGGGTTATGTTTGTGGGTAGAATTTATGTTTGGCTAGGAGCAATTGTTGCAGGGAAAAATGTCATGGAACCGTTGCTACCATGTACATGTATGTGATGCATAGCCAGTTACTTGTGTAAGTGTCCACTGAAATCTTTCATTGTATGCACATGCAATGTAACAGCAATTCTACCCTTACATTTTTCACTATGAAGCTCTAAACAATGCCTACGTGAAAAAAAACACAATTGGTTAAAGTCTCTATGTCCACACCACTTTGATGCGATGTTTATATTTAAGCTGAACTAAGCATACAATGTAAACTGCATTCTGGTTATACTCCTTAGTTTTGTAATGATGTAAAGGACAATGTTCCATTTGGAATGGGTTGTTTCATGTCATTTTGCATGAATGTGCCAAATGAACATATACTTTGCTACACATTCTATATGTCTCATTTTTGCTAGAAATCTTTTAATAATGCAGTTATGTTAAAGCAAACTTTATGAATAAATAAATAAATAAGTACATGAATAGATGACACTTATATAGCGCTTAATACTGACGTTTCTAGGCGCATTAATACGGGAAAAAATATTAAATCAAAATACAGCATTATGTACATATAATGAAGCATGAGTGATTGCAATTTGTGCAGAGGTTAATTTGAGTCTTCGCCCCTCATTGGAAGTACATAATTACCAGAAAAGCGGGCGAGATTAAGTTTAATATCAAATACAGAAGGTACTATACCGTTATCATCTATTCATGTTGTATATGAAGGGTGCACAACAACTTTTTCCTGTTTTACAGTTCTTTTTGTGCTCTGTTGTCTTTGTGTGAAAAAAACCCACAGAAATTATATTTAGATGTGGAGACAGAGTGGTAGTGCAAGACAGTGTGACAAAGAGATGATGGAAATATCATAGAGTACTGTAAAAGTGGATATTTTCGCGCGACTAATTTTTCGCGCTAGGCTGGGTCAGAAGAGTTTCGCGTGTTTTTAATTCCGCGGAATCAAGACATCACGCACAGGAACGTATGGCAAGCCAGAATATTCGTGTGTTTTTATTTTCGCGCTAGTTTCTGGTTGCGCGAAATGCGCGAAAATTTCAACACCGCGAAAATTTCCACTTTTACAGTAGTGCATTTTTTTGTGTGTGGAAAAATGACATTTAGTTTTTGTTGATTACATGTATTTTTATAAATCTTTTTATGGGTTGTTGGTTAGTGATGGTTTTGTTTATGTATTTAAAGTTTCTGGTCACCCCATCAAAAAATAAAATGCTCACACCCCCCTCAAATTGAAAAAATAAGAAAAGAAAAAAGAAAAACAACAATTGAAATATTACACAACCATGCTCAAAATGGGTCATTGTTGTTGTTTTTCTTTCTCAGAGCTTCTAAAGCTGTATTGAATAGTATGTATAACATATATTCTAAACAAAGTCTTTTTCACCTTGTTTTATAACAAGATCACCAAATTATGGTAACAGTAGTTTTCACAACATTCACTGTTATACAAATAATAAATGTCTATGAGTGCAATGGACAGAATATTTCACGAGGTGAAAAATACTGATCAGTACAATGAGGAGCAGCCAAGTTGAATGGATCAATAATTGCATCTTTCACCAAATGAAATATTCTGTCCATTGCATGAATGAAAAACATTTATTTGCTTTACGTAACACCTAAGGTAGATCCTTGTCATTTGATGTTTTATGAATTTAATTAGAAACAAGGCAGATTGTGTGAGATCCGAGATCAAGAGATTACTGAGCGCTAACACTGGTGCGCTGTCTGTCAATATGCTTGATCGCATGCACACTGTGAACACATGCGTTGTACATACGTAGTATGTAAGATTTTTGTAAGATTTGTAAGATTTTATTGACTCTATCGACCCCCTCTCAGGGTATGAGAGTACAAACATATATACAATATATGAATACAAAAATTGTAAGTGATAATGTACATGTACATGTGAAAATAACAGATATAAATAAACATGTTTACAAAGCAAGGCGTAAAGGACGTTTAACTACTTTACCACTACGCGTACACACATTCAAATCTACAATACTTTACTTTGTACAAAGCTACTGTCTTTATTCTTTGGTTTTGAAGAAAACTGAAACATAATTATTCTGGTAAATTTGGCTAGTTTTTTCAAATGGCAAGCATTAGCTGAATTGAATACATGTAGTTTGGCCATATGTAATGCACTTGGTTTACTGGCCGTCAAACTACTAGATAAATACAAGTCTCTCTTTGTGGAGAAAGGGACAAACAAAAATATAATGAAATTCATCCCCTATATCTGCAGATGAACATATAGTACCATGCAATTCATCTGTCAGGCTTGCATCAAACCGCCCCTATTAACAGGTAATCCATTAGATTGACATCTGAATTTGCTTAAAGGACAAGTTCACCTTCATAAACATAAGGAATGAGAGAATGCAGCAATATTAGTAGAACACGGTGAAAGTTTGAGGAAAATTGGACAATCAATGCAAAAGTTATGAATTTTTAAAATTTTTGTGTTGGAACCACTGGATGAGGAGACTACTAAGGCTCGTGATGTCATATGAGTACAACAGTGTAAAAAAATGTAAAGAAAATTCAACATATTTTCACTTTTTTCGCATAATAAAAGAGCACTTGACTTGCCTCTTTCTAAAGGCAATGGGAATAATATTACCCATAACATATGTCAGTAACGAGTCAAGGGAATGTGTACTTTTTTCAAAAGATTAAATTTTGTGAAATTCTCCCTATATTTTCCTTATATTGTTGTAAGCATGTGACATCATACACTGCAGTAGTCTTCTCATCCAGCAGTGACTGCACAAAAACTTCAAAAATTCATAACTTTTGAACGGATTGTCCGATTTTCCAGAAACTTTCAATGATGCGTTCTACAAATATTGCTACATTCTCTCAATCCTTATGTTAATGAAGGTGAACTTGTCCTTTAAAGTAATATAATCTTTCCTACACAGGACCTGTAAATACTTCTCAAATATCAAATTATCCTTAAACATTCTATAATTTGTACAAATTCTATTTGACCATGTGGCTGCTCTCCACTCTTGACTAAACATATCAAAAAGTCTAACTTTTGAAGTGTGTGAAATCCATGCAGCACTAAATCCAGTGTGCCAGTGCCAGGCTCTTGGCGTGTATGCAAATGGAGCAAATTCCATGGGTCCAAGATTGCATGGTAAATCGAGCCACAATTGCATGAATGATGACACAGTAAAATGAGACAAATGATCAATTTCAAACAACCATTCAAATGACAAGGATCTATTATGGTGTTCAATATGACACCATTCAGACACCACAATCGCCCCAATCAGACATACACCACCACTTTAAGTTACAAACAAGATACATTATGCTCACTTATGTTCACTGTTGTTTCGTAATAACTTTCGATTCCTGTTTGGCTACATGGCAATAGCCATGTTGCTTATAGCTAGCTATCATTTTTCTGACCACTGAAATAGGCCGGTGCTGGATCAAAAGCTGAGAAGTATAAAACTGGGAATTCAAATCAGCAATGCCATCGTGTTTGTTCATCACTTCATCTCAAACAATCAATCAATCTATATCTTCTTATCTATCAATCTATCTATCTACAATGTATATCAGTAATTTGTAGTCCATGTGTTGGTCAAATAATATAAAAGAAAAATAGAACAAAACTCAAGAAATGCATCGTGCTATCAATACCAACAGTTTATTTGATACATCTCTTTAGTTCTTTTCTATTTTTGAGATATATTTAGATTATATATTATATATACATTGTATATATATGTAAGCCCTGTGCCAATGTGGCAAGGGTCTTTTAGAAAATAAGCTCACTGGACTCGCTGGAAAAAGAGACGAGGAGAGACGGTCTGGTTAGAATGAGATGGCATGGCAAAGTGTGGCCGCATCATCAACCCTCCTCGGCTTCCACGTCACTCTTTCCTCTCAACATTCTTGACTCTTCCATTTTGTTTTAGGGGTGTGACTATAACTTTCACACTTGTTAGGTATCTTAGGTAAAGGCATGTTAGGTATTTTTATGAAATGGAATACATATTGCAGGTGTTATATCTTAAAAAAAGGGGGGGGGGCATAATTTCCTTAGGGTCTCACATCTATTATTATGAAGAGTTTGTTTGCAAAAACCGATAAGTCCATATTTGCCAAATGGAGATATTTGCGATTAAAGGTCAAGAAAAATAAGGAGAATAATAAGAATTTTTTTGCTTCTTTTGATCATAACTTCCAAAAATGTACCTTTATATGTAGTGTCCAATATATCATTTAAAAGGTATTATTTTGTACTTTATGACAGAAACCGTACTTCAAAATCTTCAAATATGGACTTATTGGTTTTTTGTGAACAAACTCTTCATATATATATACATATATATATATATATATATATATATATATATATATATATATATATATATATATATATATATATATACATACATATATATATATATATATATATATATATATATATATATATATATATATATATATATATATATATATATATATATATATATACATATACATATCCTGGTATATTATTATATATATATATATATATATATATATATATATATATATATATATATATACAATCTAAATTATCTGTTGTTTCTCTACATTTTTTTCTAGCATCAACACCCTTGTTCTTAATGTTAAAATAAGCCAATGAAAGTGTTTTATTTTCCTGGTCTTCTTTATTCTCAAGTGGAGTGAATTCAACTCGTAGAGAAAGCGAAGAATCGTATAACTACCGATTTCGATCTCTTCGATAGCCGGAGTAACTAAAGGGCTCACACCCGTAAATACAAGGGAATGCCCCAGGCCCCTTCACAAATTCGTACCAAAGATACCAAATTAAATGAAGAAAAAAATTTATTAAAAATCAATGATGTAGTTTGGCAAAAAACTGAATAGCTGTAGATATTGAGTATGAATTCCTCTACAAATTGCATTTTGGTTAGAAGATGAAAGCTTTTCTGGTGGAATTTGAGGGGACTATATTTCATTGTGTACGTGTACGGAAAATGGGTGACTTTTTGAGTGACAAGAACTCGTAGTCTGGCTTTTCGGACCCCTGAACAGAATTTGAACTGAATTATCCACCCTGAGAATTTGATGGATGAAAGGGTACATCTAACTTATCCAGGTTAGTGAAGCTGAAACACTTCATTTCTCCCAGCTATTTTACAGAATTTTTTGAAATTTGATTTTTAACACACGTCCCTATGGGGAAATATTTATGGGTGTGAGCCCTATAGAGGATGCATGCAATGCACACAAGTCTATGGGAAGTATTCATCCCATACAAACTCTGCTGGTTTATGTTGATGTATTGTGTCAGATCTCTTCCTCCCTCCCCCTTCCCCTTCCTACCCCCCCCCCTCTCTCTCTCCTCTACCCCCCCCCCCTTACTCTGTTTGGCTATAATTTGTTTTCTTATTATGTTGTTGTGTTGTTGTGGTATAGATAGATCTTTGTACATAACAGTCATCAGTATCACACAACTTTCAATGACTGTGTTATTTTAATGTATTTCTTTGTTTGGCTACCACTGGAACAGGTCAAAATTCATAAAGTTAGTCTGTTTGACAAAACAAAGTCTTTTCAAGTATTTTGTAGGCAATAATGTGATGATGACACCCCCATAATCAAAGATTACTGCCTGCATCTAGGTATTCATCTTATGAAGAACTGATCAACACTACATTTTTATTTTTTTAAAAAACCTCAAAGGGTGTGAGTTTCAAAAGTGTCCCTTTGAGAAGCTTTATAACCCTAGAATGTGTAATTTCCCATATGATGTAGGTGCAAATATCATCAAAAACACATTTATAATGTTTAAAAGTCAAATGAGAAATATGACCTTCACTATAGGGCTCACACCCGTAAATACAAGGGAATGCCCCAGGCCCCTTCACAAATTCGTACCAAAGATACCAAATTAAATGAAGAAAAAAATTTATTAAAAATCAATGATGTAGTTTGGCAAAAAACTGAATAGCTGTAGATATTGAGTATGAATTCCTCTACAAATTGCATTTTGGTTAGAAGATGAAAGCTTTTCTGGTGGAATTTGAGGGGACTATATTTCATTGTGTACGTGTACGGAAAATGGGTGACTTTTTGAGTGACAAGAACTCGTAGTCTGGCTTTTCGGACCCCTGAACAGAATTTGAACTGAATTATCCACCCTGAGAATTTGATGGATGAAAGGGTACATCTAACTTATCCAGGTTAGTGAAGCTGAAACACTTCATTTCTCCCAGCTATTTTACAGAATTTTTTGAAATTTGATTTTTAACACACGTCCCTATGGGGAAATATTTATGGGTGTGAGCCCTATAGAGGATGCATGCAATGCACACAAGTCTATGGGAAGTATTCATCCCATACAAACTCTGCTGGTTTATGTTGATGTATTGTGTCAGATCTCTTCCTCCCTCCCCCTTCCCCTTCCTACCCCCCCCCCTCTCTCTCTCCTCTACCCCCCCCCCCCTTACTCTGTTTGGCTATAATTTGTTTTCTTATTATGTTGTTGTGTTGTTGTGGTATAGATAGATCTTTGTACATAACAGTCATCAGTATCACACAACTTTCAATGACTGTGTTATTTTAATGTATTTCTTTGTTTGGCTACCACTGGAACAGGTCAAAATTCATAAAGTTAGTCTGTTTGACAAAACAAAGTCTTTTCAAGTATTTTGTAGGCAATAATGTGATGATGACACCCCCATAATCAAAGATTACTGCCTGCATCTAGGTATTCATCTTATGAAGAACTGATCAACACTACATTTTTATTTTTTAAAAAACCTCAAAGGGTGTGAGTTTCAAAAGTGTCCCTTTGAGAAGCTTTATAACCCTAGAATGTGTAATTTCCCATATGATGTAGGTGCAAATATCATCAAAAACACATTTATAATGTTTAAAAGTCAAATGAGAAATATGACCTTCACTATAGGGCTCACACCCGTAAATACAAGGGAATGCCCCAGGCCCCTTCACAAATTCGTACCAAAGATACCAAATTAAATGAAGAAAAAAATTTATTAAAAATCAATGATGTAGTTTGGCAAAAAACTGAATAGCTGTAGATATTGAGTATGAATTCCTCTACAAATTGCATTTGGGTTAGAAGATGAAAGCTTTTCTGGTGGAATTTGAGGGGACTATATTTCATTGTGTACGTGTACGGAAAATGGGTGACTTTTTGAGTGACAAGAACTCGTAGTCTGGCTTTTCGGACCCCTGAACAGAATTTGAACTGAATTATCCACCCTGAGAATTTGATGGATGAAAGGGTACATCTAACTTATCCAGGTTAGTGAAGCTGAAACACTTCATTTCTCCCAGCTATTTTACAGAATTTTTTGAAATTTGATTTTTAACACACGTCCCTATGGGGAAATATTTATGGGTGTGAGCCCTATAGAGGATGCATGCAATGCACACAAGTCTATGGGAAGTATTCATCCCATACAAACTCTGCTGGTTTATGTTGATGTATTGTGTCAGATCTCTTCCTCCCTCCCCCTTCCCCTTCCTACCCCCCCCCCTCTCTCTCTCCTCTACCCCCCCCCCCCCTTACTCTGTTTGGCTATAATTTGTTTTCTTATTATGTTGTTGTGTTGTTGTGGTATAGATAGATCTTTGTACATAACAGTCATCAGTATCACACAACTTTCAATGACTGTGTTATTTTAATGTATTTCTTTGTTTGGCTACCACTGGAACAGGTCAAAATTCATAAAGTTAGTCTGTTTGACAAAACAAAGTCTTTTCAAGTATTTTGTAGGCAATAATGTGATGATGACACCCCCATAATCAAAGATTACTGCCTGCATCTAGGTATTCATCTTATGAAGAACTGATCAACACTACATTTTTATTTTTTTAAAAAACCTCAAAGGGTGTGAGTTTCAAAAGTGTCCCTTTGAGAAGCTTTATAACCCTAGAATGTGTAATTTCCCATATGATGTAGGTGCAAATATCATCAAAAACACATTTATAATGTTTAAAAGTCAAATGAGAAATATGACCTTCACTATAGGGCTCACACCCGTAAATACAAGGGAATGCCCCAGGCCCCTTCACAAATTCGTACCAAAGATACCAAATTAAATGAAGAAAAAAATTTATTAAAAATCAATGATGTAGTTTGGCAAAAAACTGAATAGCTGTAGATATTGAGTATGAATTCCTCTACAAATTGCATTTTGGTTAGAAGATGAAAGCTTTTCTGGTGGAATTTGAGGGGACTATATTTCATTGTGTACGTGTACGGAAAATGGGTGACTTTTTGAGTGACAAGAACTCGTAGTCTGGCTTTTCGGACCCCTGAACAGAATTTGAACTGAATTATCCACCCTGAGAATTTGATGGATGAAAGGGTACATCTAACTTATCCAGGTTAGTGAAGCTGAAACACTTCATTTCTCCCAGCTATTTTACAGAATTTTTTGAAATTTGATTTTTAACACACGTCCCTATGGGGAAATATTTATGGGTGTGAGCCCTATAGAGGATGCATGCAATGCACACAAGTCTATGGGAAGTATTCATCCCATACAAACTCTGCTGGTTTATGTTGATGTATTGTGTCAGATCTCTTCCTCCCTCCCCCTTCCCTTCCTACCCCCCCCCCCTCTCTCTCTCCTCTACCCCCCCCCCCCCTTACTCTGTTTGGCTATAATTTGTTTTCTTATTATGTTGTTGTGTTGTTGTGGTATAGATAGATCTTTGTACATAACAGTCATCAGTATCACACAACTTTCAATGACTGTGTTATTTTAATGTATTTCTTTGTTTGGCTACCACTGGAACAGGTCAAAATTCATAAAGTTAGTCTGTTTGACAAAACAAAGTCTTTTCAAGTATTTTGTAGGCAATAATGTGATGATGACACCCCCATAATCAAAGATTACTGCCTGCATCTAGGTATTCATCTTATGAAGAACTGATCAACACTACATTTTTATTTTTTTAAAAAACCTCAAAGGGTGTGAGTTTCAAAAGTGTCCTTTGAGAAGCTTTATAACCCTAGAATGTGTAATTTCCCATATGATGTAGGTGCAAATATCATCAAAAACACATTTATAATGTTTAAAAGTCAAATGAGAAATATGACCTTCACTATAGGGCTCACACCCGTAAATACCAGGGAATGCCCAGGCCCCTTCACAAATTCGTACCAAAGATACCAAATTAAATGAAGAAAAAAATTTATTAAAAATCAATGATGTAGTTTGGCAAAAAACTGAATAGCTGTAGATATTGAGTATGAATTCCTCTACAAATTGCATTTTGGTTAGAAGATGAAAGCTTTTCTGGTGGAATTTGAGGGGACTATATTTCATTGTGTACGTGTACGGAAAATGGGTGACTTTTTGAGTGACAAGAACTCGTAGTCTGGCTTTTCGGACCCCTGAACAGAATTTGAACTGAATTATCCACCCTGAGAATTTGATGGATGAAAGGGTACATCTAACTTATCCAGGTTAGTGAAGCTGAAACACTTCATTTCTCCCAGCTATTTTACAGAATTTTTTGAAATTTGATTTTTAACACACGTCCCTATGGGGAAATATTTATGGGTGTGAGCCCTATAATGGGTACAGCTCGGATCGCAGAGACTCAACGTAAGAGGGCGATCTGACACATAATTTCTTGTGACCTGTGTATACGACGATTCAGTAAACGTTATGCACGTTTCAACTTTTGATTACAGTGAAAATCAAGGCTCCGTGATCTCAATCACTCTTCTGTGGAACTTGCCCGACCGGTATCCTGTCTGGCTGTTCTTGGTAAGATAATTAATTTAGTAATGAAACATTTGATTTCTGTTATCTGTTATTGAGATAAAATACACGAAAATACGGTGTAAAGCAACAGTCAACTTTGTGGAAAGGCTACGATCTGTTTCCATTGCATTACACTTACAGGAGAGGGCACGTGTGGGACCGTTGGCGTGCTTTTGGCATTGTAATGCCATATTCATTGACATTGATATTACAATGCCAAAAGCATGCCAACGCTTGGTGGTGGTGGTGGGGGGGGGGGGGGGGGGTAGATTTACCACGGGTTACATGTTTATGCTTAGCATGCTTAGCCTTCTCAGCCCCGGCTATACGGTGCAATTAACTCACTGATATAAGAGGCCAAAGCTTGAATTCGAAACGGTCATCGAGCGAGCACTGCACTGCGGAGGGAAGGACAAAAAAATCTCGAAAGTTCACCTCCTCGTATCTCCCTTATTTTCACACTAAATCCCTTGAAACTTCCCACATATATCTATGTAAGGCAAAATCGTGAAATAGGCCCCACCGCAGTGCGCGTGCACCCGTGCGTATAGCAAGCAAGGTTAGGTTAGGGTTAGGGTTTAGGGTTAGGTAGGGTTGTATTTATGGTTAAATTGGCCATTAGATTAGTCAAGGGACATTAGGGAGTCCTTCCGAGAATAAAAAGTAGAAGACCAAAGAAAAAAACGGGAGAAAGGGAGGACGAAAGATGCTATGCTGTGGAAATCGGCCCCACCGCCGTATGCATCTCGCGTAAACGCCGTTTGATGGGGCCGCATTCACGAGTATTATACTGTGGAAGAAAGCCCCACCGCCGTGCTTATCTACCGATGAACGCCACACGGTGGGGCTGAATTCACGAGTATAAACAGGCGAGCCGCCGTAGTATTTGTACGGACACGCAGTGGTGGGGTCTATTTCACGAGTATGCCCTATATAATATGGATATATCATCCGTCATCTGATTTTTGGGCGAAAATGCTGATGTATCTTTCGAGATATGTGTGTTTTTCTGTTTGAGTCGACCGTGGAGAAGGGTTGCGATTTTTTCTGGACATAACAAAGTCTGCGCCTGCATGAATATGCATTTGATTAACAATAATAACATATTGCTACTCTGTATACACCAGACTCACTACCTGCAAAGTTTTGTGTCTGCGCAATTAGTAGTTAGGTGAAAATAAGAGCAAAAAGACAACCGAATTTAAGACAAAATACTGGACATGCACAACTAACTAGAGACACAGAGATGAGTAGATCATCCTCCTGGTAGTCCTGCGCATGCGTTCTCTGCTGGTCAGTGCACGCTTAGCCAATCAGCGGTGTCAGGTTCGGCGCAATGCGACAGGGTTCGGTTTTCGGTCCACTGGGTGGTGAGTAGGCAAGAGAGGAACCCTGCAATGTGCTTCAACTGTTTCACGCAGCACGAAAATACGAAAATCGATACATCGGACTGCATACTGCTTACGCTAGCGCTATCTATGGTCATGGATTTTACGTGAGTCACAAGTGACAGTGATCCAGTCTTTTCTGTGCGCCAAACGATACAGAAAAGATATTTGGAACACGGTATACTACCAAAAGTCATACCAAAGTTTCATTTTTTGGCAATGAAGGAAAAAGTGAAAAATAACACTTGTTTTAAGACCAAATTTTCTGTTTCGGAAGCTAAGTTTTACATTATTTTCACAGGTTTATCCTCAATAAAACCCCAAATAACTAACTTTGCGGGTTAGAGAATAGTTTCTTCTTCAATTTGCTGTATAGATTGAATCATTTGATGGCTTCTGAGGTGAGATATTGTGATTGTCCTGCAACACTTCCCCAGCAGTATTGCGTACACAAGCTGTCTACTTTATGCAAATTTGAGGCTTCGAGGTCATACTGCTTATGGCGAGTTAATTGCACCGTATTGCCTTGCCTGTTCTAGAAGTGTTGACGATATCAAATTGGACATTGACAGATTTCATGGTCTATAGATTACTTTAGGACAGTGAGTGTGATGATGAGAGATTGATGGGCTCTATGTTATGATGACTCTGTTAATTTTAAATTCAGTTTCTAGACCTAGACGCTAAAGTTGGATCTATGATCTCTAGACTAGTGACAGTGAATTATGTTATGAGAGTTTTGTGATTGTAACACAATTTGTATGTAAATTAATGAATATACATTGTAGAACACACCCTATGCATTTTTAGAAGATACATTGTAAGTTATGCAATTGTGCACTTTACGGCCCTATATTATCGGTACCTCACAGAATGCTACGTAAGCACTTGCCCGATTGCCCAGGGCAAGTAAAAATCAAATTCGGGCAAGTGTTTTTGAACAATGAGAGCAAATGCTTGCCCAAATTGGGCAAGCAAAAAGTTTTGAAGCCTTCTTTTTTCAGTTATCCCCCAACATTCCCACAAAGTCAGCCATACAGAAGCCCCAAAATAATGGCTGTTAAGTGATGCAACACACTTTATATTTCATTTCACCAGCTTTCCAACACTACGTGAAGATGCCCCAATGCAATGCAGTGGCAACACTTGATTGGACAGAATTTATTACTCCATTGCGTTTAAGCGTGCGAATCAAAGTGTGACATTTATTCAAATGATTCTGTTTTATTGAGCCCTTGACTTAAACATGATATTCTATATTATTTCCTTATATTTTGGACTTTCTTTTTGGGCAAATAAAATTAATGTTCGTGCAAGTGTTTTGCAGCAAATTTGAAAGTCTGCGTGCCCGATCGGGCAAGTGTCAAAGTAAAGTTATGTAGCACCCTGGCTCATTCGCTGTATGCCATGAACCACCACACTGAGCAGCTGGCCAGCTTCTCTTGCTGTATGGAACGCCATATGACAAGTGATAAGGTCACTAAAAGCCTGCCTCACTCATTGCGCTTCTGGCTCTGCAGAGCTGACACATCGAACACTGTGCGATCGCGATTTTGCATGCCTTTGCTCTCCGCTGCAGGATTATTGAACTATACATAGACAATGTTGCATTGCAGAAAATTGCCAAAATTGCAAAGTGTGAGAAAGTTGGCAGTAGTCTGCGATACAATAGATTCCATTTTTGAACATCCTAGCTTGCGCCAGCTTGCCACAACAGTTACATGAATATTTGTATGCCTCCTTCATCCATCCCAATCCGACCCTATCACAAATCGCACAAACCAACCATGCGGGCGAGGCTTGAGTGTGTGTGTCTTATGTAGTGGCTGCCCGTAAATCAGTAGCTATACACACTTCGCATGGCGTCTGGTTGGGCTCGTTAAACGGTAACTGCGTAGACGAAATAAACACTAACTGACTGACGGACATATGTCCTCTGCAATAAGTTAATTAGTGATCCCCTGCTTAAGATATAACACAGAATTCATTCATTTAAAATCATGATTGAAGCACAGAAGTTTACCACTCATTACGTTCCGTTGCATTATGTGCCAGTGCACAGCACCCTGTTTGTCTTGGATCTGCTCGCTCGTTCATGCCGCGTCGTGTCCCGTAGGGAAGGCCCTTACAAATGTGTAGAGCCACCATGTGGCATACCATAAGTGCTTTCATCACCACGCACACACACGTTGACGCACTGCGTCCCAACGTGAAGTCTCACACACGTGCACACAGTACAGTGCTGGCAGACACGCTGTCAAACCCGTGATGCCTGATAGGTACTCAAATTTACACGCACTGCATGATTAGGGTAAAATCTCGCACCAATAATATAGGGCCGTAAAGTGTACAATTGCCGTAAGTTGTTAGTGTTGATCTAGACACTAGATTCACCTTTAATAAAATTTAGCTCATCTATGCATTTATTAAAGTTCTGCCAGCCCCAATAGATTATTTATTACTTCTCCAGCTAGACAGAATGCACCCCTCCTTCAGAAAAGCAACAATCTGGTCAGTGAAGAAATGGCTAAAACTTTTTGTTTGATTCTGATAAAATCAGAGCAACTTGTAAGTTTGCATTATCTTTGTATGGCTTTGTTTTCTCATGCAGAAGCGGCACCCTGCATTCGTGTGGGTGGCGGGAGAAGTTAAATGACCTAGAACCCTGAAGAGAAATGCCAAGCTCAGAGAAACACGCACGAAAGGACAAACACAAACAAGAGGAGGGTGATTGGCGAGTGAAGACACTCGACGAGATACGGCAGGAGAAGAAGAAGAAGAAGGAGGAGGAAGAGAAGAAGAGTCGAGAGTCATCTAAAGAGATGGAGGCAGGAGAGAGAAGGCAAAGAAGACATTCTTCCGGAGATGAAAGGTTGATATACCAGTATATTCTACTTATATTTGCACATTGCTTCTCAAATGTCCTTCCTAATACAGTGCACTCCCGTTATAGTGAACACGGTTATGACAAAATTCTGGTTACAACAGCATAGATATTCAGGCAGCAGCATTATCCTCCCTATGTTTTTTTACTGTTTATTTGTTCCGTTATAACGAAATTTCGCTGTTATGAAATAAAACTGCTGGTCGCGATGACTTCGTTATAACAAGAGTCCACTGTATATCTTTACATATCAATGCTCTATTTGTGAAAAAGCTGCAATGGAATTTTAGTATAATGAAAGAAAACTGCTAGTCCAAAGAGTCACCTGTGCTAGTATTTGTGTAAAATCAAACTAATCTCTGCCTGCTATGTCAGTGAACAGTATAATGTGTTGATATCTTTCAGTTGAATCAGTTGTCGTGAATTCAGTCAGCTGATACTGCTGTCTACAAAAAACCTCACATACAACACACCCACTCACATAAGCCCGTACAAATACGCAATCACATTAATACAAGACCCATTGGTCTGACACCTTCATATATGAGGCAAGTTCAAGCAGCAGTGTGTGAGAGAAAAATGTGTATTTGCAAGTCAGTTGCTTGGCCTGTATGCATTTGATAAATTTCAGCAGTAAATTGACATGAAAGTATTCTGTTTGCATACCTTAACCCTAAAAGGGCCGGGGGGGGGGGGGGGGAATCCGCCCCCCCCTCGACGTTTCGCGCTATAATTCTGTAACGCGAGAAGGCCTCATCGCGAGGCTTCTTGACTTTCTTCGTTCAAGTCTCGCGCAACTTTTGAGACCAAATTTGCAACGTCCGCGCATACTTTTGCGAAGCCACGCCCATTTTTGTAACGGAATGTCGCTCCAAAACGGGCACAATTTTGTGATTTTGTGTACATTTCCTATGGAAAACAGTGTCTGTCATGAAAGGCATAAAAACCTGATTATTTTTACAATTAATCACTTTCATTGATTAATTTTGTGCTAATTATGGTAGAAAAGTGGTCAGTGACAATTTCCAATGAAAAAACAAAGAAAAAACAAAAGTTGAAAAACAACGAAATACATAAGAAATTCTGAAAACAATAAAATACATAAGAATTGAAATGAGTTTTGGAAGTTTTTGTGATGTACAATTGTTGAATATGCTAAAACAGATTTACAGATCAAAAATTAGACTCTCAATGCTTTTAATTAAGCTAAAATATCACCTTGAGCTTAATTTGCATAATTAATTAATTAAAATTAGAAATTGATTGTTTCAAAAAATCTTATAACACAATCTTGTAGATTATGACGCGGGTCTCACGCATGCAAAATTTCATCGCGATCGCACCACCGATGGCCGAGATCTCGGGGGGGGGGGGGGGGGGGGGGGGGGGCGGAATCCGCCCCCCCCCCCCCCCGGTCTGAGCATAGCCAAAAAAGCCCGGCCCCTTTAGGGTTAAGTAACGGAATTCATAGAGATGTCGGTGAAGTTTCTACAGGTTATGGTTTACTGATTCAAATCTTCCCTTCATTGGATTATACGAATGGTAAACTGAATCATGTCTTTTTTTTTCTGAAAAAGGAAAGAGATCTTTATTCCCTCCACCATGTGGAAATTGAGATTTTACAATATATTAAGGACCACATTGTATTTATGCATGACTAATTCTCTTCAACTTCATTTCTGGGATGAACACTGTACAGTACTAGGGCTTTCTATAACTCAGTTTGTAGAGCACTGGGGCAGCAGTTCAGAGTCTTGAGTTCGAATTCTGATGGAATCTGATGGAAATTTTCTTTGCTCAATTTTTTCACTAATATTACCTTTCTTGAATCCATATGAAGGTTGGATGATGATGAAGATGACATGTTGAACATCCAGCCGCCTCAGGCCAAGGCTAGCTCCCACCGTGACCCCAAACACAGGAAGGAGGAGAAGAGGAAACACAGTCGTTCACACAGCAGGGATCATGACAGGAAGAGGAGTGAGTTCACACTAGTCACTCATCTCTGCACATGCTACAAGATAGTTCCCTTAATCACTTATTATCTCTGTAGTGGTTTATTATTGGACTTTGCAAGAGATTGACTCCACGATTTGATTTAACAAAACAACTACATTTTCTGTCAGATAGAAGTATTGTAGTCACCAGCTCTATTGATATTGGATACAACTACATGTGTGAACGAGGCAGTCATGCAATCTGTATGAACAGCAGAGTTAAACAGGATAGCATTTTCAGAATGATGCCGTATAATCAAGAAAAGATGATATTCCAGTCAAAATCCAGAATCAGCATGTATAGCGCCAAGTGTCTGGAAATCAATGAGTAAATCTTTTCCAGTCTTACTTTCTCTGTCTCTCTCATTGCTCCTTGTTCCATCTCTTTCTGCCTTTCTTTCTTTTCACACTCTTACATCATGTATTCGTTTTGTTTTGTGTTTACATTGTATGTACTTGTTTGTTTATTTGTTGTTGTTGTTGTTGTTGGTTTTTTTTTTTGGGGGGGGGGGGGGGGGTGGGTAATTATAGTTTCTCCAGAATGGTTCCAAAAGCAGGCAAACAAACGGATTAGACATAACACAATTTGTTGTGCTGCATCAGATGATGTTATGATGAAAAAAAATCCTGTTATACTTCAAGCATTTGAGAGGATATTATAAGATTTGGTGAACAAAAACCTTTCTTCCAAACAAGTTTAGGAGTCTGTTTCTCATAAATGCAGAGAGAAAATGTCAGCAAAAATTTTACTTACACTGCTTGGTGTACATTTGTGTCTTTTTTCATCAGGGAAAAGGTCACGATCAACAGATAAGAGCAAGTCTAGGAGTAAAGAGAGCGAGAGAGATAGGGACCGTGAGCGGGACCGGGACAAGGGTCGGGAGAGGGACGGCAGGGACAGCCGGGACCGGATGAAGAAGACTCGCAAGGACGACCACGATGATGGCAGACAGGCTGGGGCCCCCGTGGGACGAGGCCACCACGAAGACACGAGGCACGTGATGAGCGGGGGCGCTGTTGCATCTCAGGAGGACCTCAGGCAAACGATTCTGGAGCGGAGGGACCAAGTTGGGAGCGGTGACAAGTATCAGAGAGACATGGAAAGGAGAGGCAGGGATGGAAAAAGAGAAGGGTAAATTTATTTAGTATAATTTTAACTTTTCTTTTACATATAGCAGGCATTTTGCCAACTCTATCAGTGTAGGGAATTTCCCTTTACGTAGAAAATACTTTTGATCAGAAAAGCATGTATCAAACTATCTGCATTTGTTTGTTTTTTATATTACGTATATTACATATTATAAAATGGGTTCAGGAATGTAGCCTATCAGAAGTGTTGAAATGAATCATGAGTGCATGTTTTAGTTTTACACTTATGCAGGGGAGTGCAAAAAGTGCACAACAATATAACATAATGCACTCTCACTGATGTCACAGTGTACATACTCTAGCAGCATACGCTACATTTAAATCAGTTATAAGCTTGCGCTAATCATTTCTGTACTGCTTACAATTTCTAAGTTTGTGTTCAGTACATTTGGAACATTTGTTCAAACATCTTGGCTTTTGAGCAAGTTCTACATGTAGCTGACTGATATTCGCCCATAAAGGTTAATTCAAGTAGTTCTTAGACCCATTTTATAAAACAAATAATGCACAGATTAAATTAATGGCATTCCTTAGTGGAGATACAGCGCACTGTCACCCATGCATTGTTTGTACTGTAAACACTAATGTATAAGGCACACCAATTTTGTCCTGAAAAATATCAAGTTTGGGGGTACACCTTATACACGAATGTAAGAACTTGCGTCAGTGTTGTTTGTTTTTTTTTCCTGTCCAATGTCCCAAGTTGGGGCGTGCCTTATACACGAGTGTTTTACCCTATACTATTGCTATACCACTATTGAAGAAGCATTATGTGTACATGTGGTCTGTGTTGCAGGGAGAGGACTGAGAAGCCCAAGGAGCATCCCTCAGAGAGACCCAGGAGGGAGGAGAGACACCGGGACAGGGAGAGAGAGAGGAGGGAGAAGGAGGAGAAGAGGGAGAGGAGTAAAGGCAGCTCCAGGCATGAGGGACACAAGAGCAGGAGCAGATCACGGAGGGAGGAGCTTACCGAAGAGAAGAGAGATGGTGAGTTGAGATGTGGTACTAGCAGCAGCAACTGTCGAAAAGTAGTAGTAGTAGTAGTAGTAGTAGTAGTAGTAGTCGTCAAGCAGCAGTAGCATTTGAGGTACATGTAGCAGTAGAAATGGTAGAAGTCATGGTAGTGGTATTGGTAATAGAAGTAGTGATAAATGTGCCAGCTGTAAGCTTTGTTCTAGTAGCAAAAATTGATGCAGAAGCAAGATCAGCTATGATAGTAGTAGTACTAGTAGTAGTAGTAGTAGTAGTAATTGTAGTAGTAGTAGCAGCAGCAGTAGATGTAGTAATAGTGGTAGTAGTAGTAGTCATAGTAGATGTCATAGTAATGAAAGCAGTTTAAGTAGAAGCAGTATTGAAATATAACAAGAGAAGAAGAATAAAATGAAGGTGAGATAATTGCAGTAGTAAAAATATGAGTAACAACAGTGAATGATAATTGTAATGTTATTGTGTGTGTGTGTGTAATAGTACTAGTAGGTTAATTCCTGTAGTGTATTTTTTTTTTCTCACTGTCAAAGGTCAAAGACCTAGCAGCAAGGAGAGGAGTAGTGGAGGCAGTCACCATGACGACAGTCACCGTGACTCCAAACACAAAAAAGGGCTTGAGGAACATCATAGTTCAAGCCGAGAAAGAAGTCCACACAGATCTTCTAGAGAAGGTGTGTAGACTCTTTCTCCTTCATGCTGAATTTTGATTCTTAATCTGCATAGATCAGTATGTTGCAATTTATATGTTTGTAATGATACTACTTGATATCCCATTGCAAGTGTGGGGCAATTATGAAAATGTTTAAACACATATATATATATATATATATATATATATATATATACACATATATATACATATATATATAGTCATTTACCTTGAGCGCACGTCCTTCCGCTGGACGATCTTCAGGCGGACTGGCTCCTAAGGCATTTCCTGAATCCTACGCAAACTCTTCGCACTTATATATATGTATATATATATATATATATGTATATATATATATATATATATATATATATATATATATATATATATATATATATGTGTAGCTTGGCTTGGCTGAATGCCCATATTTTGCTTTCAGAAGTTACTCTCTCTGTTCTACACCTTTTCTGTCTACAAGCTTAAAGCTGAAAAATGCACTGGCTAATCTATCTAGATGTGATTGAGAAGTATAAGAGGTTTATAAGTAGTATGATTATCATGATGCATATCGTCGCTGGGGCGACAAGACCTCCTATATACAAAATGTCAAATGTTCAGGAGAGCAAAAAAACATGGCAGCCAAAGCACTGTATCAAATGGAAGAACCTTTCCTTTAACATGCCATGGTGGCTTCATTTTTGGGGTAAAACAGCTAGGATTTGGACAGGACATCACTTCCCTGATTATCTGACCATTGATTCAAAAAAGTCATTTTCACCAAAATTTCAGAGACGAGGTCTTGTCGCCCCAGCAACGATATGATGGTGCTGTATTCTTTTTGTCCTTCATACTCAATACTTTCCCCTTTTATTTATGCAGAGAAATTAAAGAGAGAGGAGAGAAGGAAGGGCGAGGGCAGGGATTCTGATCACGACTCCGACTACCGGAGATCCAAGTCGTCCTCCAAGTCGTCGTCGAGGTCGGGCGAGAGAGATGAGGAGACCCAGAGGGAGATCGACACCAGGAAAGAGATGATGGAAGATGAGGAGGAGCACGAGGAGCACGAGGAGCAGGAACAGGAAGGGCAGGATGAGAGGAAAGAGGAGCAGGGTGAGAGCGAGGAGAACGCATCATCATCGTCCGAGGATGAGGGGTCGGAAGAGGAGGAGTCTTCTGGTAAGGCGTTGCAAAACGTTATTGGGAAATTGCTCTCCTTTATACTAACAGAATATGGTGACTGCAAGTTTTTTGTTTTATGACCTTGTCTTCTTTTTGAGGGCATTTATAGATATGGACTGGTATTTTCCTGCCCCATTACTAAGTATGCTGTAATCGGTCTGATTGAGTGCATGGTTTGCAGGCTGGGATTAAATGCTCAGGCTTTTGACCACTGTATTCCAAACTACCTCTGTCCAGGTTGACCTGCTAAGACTGCCAAGACCCAAGTGCCAAATATCATGTCCTACAACCTACAATGTATGTCCCTATGGCCAATAATTGTCTGCAGGTTAGGAGTGAAATTTAGGCAGTGAGATAAAATTGCAGCAAAAAAAGATAAAACCATTATGATTGTAAGTGAATTCTTATGCTAATGCTAACGGAAGGATTTGGTGGTGAAAGTTTTCAAGCTTTGTGCATTGATGAGATTGAAGCATGAGTTGCAAAGGTAAGCCAGTGCATATAAAGCCTAATGGCCTTATGGGAAGTAGAGTGCATATACAGTCACTTCTGAAACTACAGTCATTTAGACTTCATGTGCCTGTTAAAAAGTTTTATGATTGATTGATATAGACATATTTACTCCTCTTGATATTGAGTACCTCAAACAACAACTCAGAGGGACACAGACACTTGGCCACTTGGCCTCTGCATTTTCCCATTTAAAAAAAACCCAAACAAACAAACAAAAAACCACCAAACACACCCATTTCACCTACTGTAACAAATACAGTGATACAGCCCCCTCCTACACACTCCTAATACGGCTTTATTTGTCCCTTGTGTAAATAAACAAACAGAAGCTGAGTCCGAGTCAGAGGAAGAAGAGGAGGAAGAGGGTGAGGAGAAGATGGAGCAAGCCTCAAGCTCTGGGGAGGAAGAGGAGGAGGAGGAGGAGGAAGAAGAGGAGGAGGAATCATCTGAAGAAGGAGAAGCATCTGAGAAGGATGACAGTGAAATGGAGGTCAGTATACAGCATTGTATTAAGGCAATATCCTGTGGCATACAGATACCACAAAAACTGATTTTAGGTGTCCATGTTCCTGTTTGTAGAACTTTGAGTGTTCAGTTGCTAAAGCCCCAGTCTCATAGACATCCCGGATCACCCCGGATCTGATCCGGGGTGATCCGGGAGAGATTCGTGTTGACGCCTTGGACATCCTTGGACATCCGTGTATGTCCGTGTAGATCCGGGGACATCCGGGAGGCCAACACGGCGACTTTTGGAGGTCAAAAACATCCGGTGTCATCCGGGGATTGCCGTGTTGGCAGAGCAATCGGGGATGGTCCGTGTGGCTGCCGTGTTGATCCGTGAAGATGCCGTATTTGTCCGTGTAGACGCCGCGCTCTTCTGGCCTTATCCGTGTAGCTGCCTTGTTGATACCATATGTACAGTCATATCAACGCTCGTCAACACTCCATTGAGGTCGAAACTTTCCTGGATCTCCCTGGATCACCGTGTGGATCCTTGAGGATCCGTTTTATATGTGACTGGGGCCTAACCTGACGGATGTTGCTTACAAATCCTGCTTTGTGTAGTACAAAATGTGATATAGCTGTATATGGTATGGTGCTTCCTCACTTTCCTTCCCAACTCCAGTATTGATACATGCAAATGTTAGTATTTAAGAAACTGTGTTTACTTTTGTGTAGTGTTGGAAGTTGTTTCACCAAAGGGTTGATTCTGTGTAAGCTTGTAGTATGACATTGTTTCAATATCGCAACACTGCTTTCTACTGAGCAAAAATACTATTCTACCCTTATCACCGTCATTCTAAACCTGGATGTTACATGCACCATTCATCCTGTGGTGCTTTTGGTCTCATTATTATGCAAAGCTGTCAAGTCTCTCTGGCTCTGGAGGAGGTTTCTTGAATAATTAATAATCATCCATGACTGGAGAAGAGAATATAAAAGCCTCGGTGATTCAGAAATTGTTCTCATCTATTCATAGTCATTTAAGACACACGTATCTCCCTGATTGCTCTGTAGAACCTCCCTGAATTTACTGTGTGAATGCTGGTTACCCTTGCACACTGCTAAATTAGAAGCTTTGTAGATTCCTGAATTTTGTAAATTTCTGAACTAGCAATCGCTGTGAAGTAATGCTAAGGTTTGTTTGTTTGTTTCTTTTTTCCTGACTGTCTGTCCCTCTGTTTCTCTATTTCTGTATGTTTACCTGTAGGAAGGAGAACACAAAGATAGTGAGGAAGAGGAAGAGGAAGAAGAAGAGAGTGAAGAGGAGAAGTCTGAATCAGAGGACTCCGAGTCTGCATCAGAGTCTGGCTCAGGTAACCTTTGACCCTTTTGGGACTGTGTTAACATGAACGGTCAGTCTATATGACTGGGCCTTTATGTTTTAATATCCTGTGTTGGTTTTCTCTTTGTACACGTATGTGTGCTTTCTCTTGCATTCAAGTACAGCGGATTCCTGTCACAACGAAGTCCTCGTGACCGGCAGTTTTCTTTCATTATATCGAAATTTCTTTATAATCGAACTAATAAAAAAAACAAACAAACAAAGCCAGCAATGTTGCGGCCTCAATTTTTATTTCGTCGTAACTGGAATTTCGTTATAACTGGGTTTGTTATAACAGGAGTGCACTGTATTAAAGGAAAATCAAGTTCTTTTGTGTGTTTGTTTTTGTAATGGTTTTTCTCAACTTGTAGACTACATTTGCATAGAATTACATTTGTAATGAAAACTATGATAGTTATTTTTGCATTCATTAGCTGTGGGAAATGTAAAATTTTATTCACATTATGTGCTTGAGAGTTGTAGTGCATTCATTTTCTTTGTGAGTTCTCTAAGTTTAGTAGAGAATTATAGTTCATGTGCAACCTTGATGCACATGAACTGAACTTGATGATGGATACTGCACCATCTGGAGTACACACAAAAAGTGCATTCTTTCTTGTAAATTACTGTAATGGTTTAGTATTAAGTTCAAATGTATAGTATCCGCTTTATCGCTCTATTGCAAAGATGTATGAATAAAATGTGAGATAATCTCTATCTATACAGAGGAGGAAAGTGAGAAGTCTGGAGAAGAAGGGGTCAGTCATCCTGAGCAAAAGGCAGAGGTCCCAAAAGTCAAGGAAGAAAAGCCAGAAGACATCCGTGAAGTGTGTAAGTCCACAAATCCTCTCCTTTGCTTCATGGGCCTTCCTCTCTTTAACCCTTTTGTCCCTGAAGTGGCCACGGTCACCCTCTCCAAAATTACTTCATAACCTGTGTCAACCCCTAGATGTATATGCATGATGAGTGTGTGTATGTAGGGGTGTGTATTTGCAAACATATTTACTTTACTGTGCGTGATTCATTTAATGTCTGTTTCAGCCTGCACCGCAACTTCAATATATCTAGAAATCCCAAATCAATATTTGTCCAAACCTGTGCAAAACAGTGTGAATGTTACTGTATCCTTGTGTTTGTACAGATTGACTTTAAAGATATACCAACAACAGTGCTTGATGTGGTCATAGGTAACTCGGTGCATTGAATTCTTATTTGTAAAATGATTTCACAGTGAAACAATACACTGAGGTATCTGTAGTCATGACTGAAATAGAATTTCTCAAAGGGAATTGCAATGATTTTTTTTTTTGCATGTTAGAGAGACTACCATAAAAAGCCATGGATTATATGAATGGATTGATGGATGGATGAATGAATGAATGAATGAATGAATGAATGAATGAATAACAGACAGACAAAGCTTCATGTAGTATTGGTTAAGCCTCAGCCACAGAGGTGTAAAGATTGGCTACACGGTCTAAGACGAGCAAATGAGGATATTTTCTGTGAATGTCTGGTTCTGTGTGCCATTCACTTTCCCTGTGTTTCATTCCCCTCTTAGCACAATATGAAAAGCACAATATGAAATATTTTAGCAGTCTGTGTTTGATATCAATGTCCCTGGTTGCTCTTTTAGTTCAGCACACACCATGCCTGTGCACTACAGTGGCGGATCGAGGGAGGACCGCACCGGGCGCACCCCCCCCCATTATTTTTTTTTTGAAACAAAAGAAATAAAAAGAAAAAAATGGGGGAGGGGTGCATGCGCCCCCCTTTCATTTTGTAAAAGTGCCCCCTTTTTTACAGAATTCCTGGATCCGCCCCTGCAGTATGTTGAGCAACCTGTACAATTTCTCAGTATTCTGTCAATTTCAATCTCACAGATGCCAAACAGGCCAAGTCCAAGTTTGATGATTCCCCCAGCCCTCTTGGCGGTGGGACCGTCAAGGTGGAAGAACCTTCTGACATGCTCAGCGACACCGAGTACCTCCAGGACTCGCCCCCGGCCTCACCCATGGAGCTGGAGGAGAAGCTACCCCCGTACTTACCTGCCATCCAGGGGTGCCGCAATGTGGAGGAGTTCCAGTGTCTCAATAGGATAGCTGAGGGCACCTATGGAGTGGTGTACAGGGCCAAGGAGAAGAAGAAGAGTGAGTGTTTCACTGAAATATAGGTCTTGGATCTTAGCCTGGGCTAAAGACACACCTTGAAAGTTCTAGAATAGGCTGTACACCTCAGTCTTAAAGGCATAATTTACCATTTGCAGATGAAAGAAAACCCAGCATTAGTGCTTTGAAAGAGTTCTAAAATGTGATTTAGAGATAGATACAACCACTGTAAGAATTTGAATAGGTAAAATCGATGTAAGTATTGTTAAATAAACAAAATAATATATAATATGATGTATATAATACATAATATACAAAACAATAGTTACAATTAAAATGTTTCCAGACTAAATCGTGTACAGATACCATTTTTTGAGAAAAGTGCAGATATCTCCTTATATTTTAGGCTTTATCGTGAAAATTTTATATGATAGGATGTTTTGTGGTACAACAGACCTACACATGTGCATTAAATGTCATATCTTGAAATTTGTTTAAATCACTGTTCCCAAAGGTAAACAGGACCTTTAAGTTCTTTGGGTAAACAGCAACAAGAGATATTGAATGAAACAAATGAAGTCTTAGAAGGACTTTCTGTATGAGTTGAGGTGCCACAGATACAATATGATAGAACCTATTGTGGTCACTATGTGTATTATCCATTGCCACAATATTGTGCAATAGAGCAAACATGAACAGAGTAATAGATTTATTTTACTTAGCCAAGGGAAGCAAGTTAGAAAGGATATTCTGAAAGTGTGTTAGTAGGGTAAGGGGAGTATTTATAATCTAAAGCTCTTACATTATCACTTAAAATGAAACCCTTACGACATTACTTTTTATGGGTGTGCATGTTTGCAAAAGTCTTGTCAATGAGTTGTTCAGTTCTAAAGAAAATCATGACACCCAAACGTTCGTCCAATTTCCTGGGGCTGGGACTTAATTGTTTGATGTTATAACATTATCTGATAAAAGATTGTCGAAATCACACAAAATTGTTACCCTGATATATTGTTATCATCGTTTTAGTTTCCTTTGCATGTAGTCAAGTTATAACTGCCAATCATTTTTCCTCAGTCACTGATCTTTTTCCATTGTGTCTTTTGTGAACAGATGAGATTGTGGCACTGAAGAGGTTAAAGATGGAGAAGGAGAAGGAGGGCTTCCCAATCACATCACTGAGAGAAATCAGCACACTACTCAAAGCCCAGCACAGGAACATTGTCACGGTCAGGGTAAGGTGGCGCACTCCTTTACACCAAGCACAGAACTCTTTCTGTCGGTGATGGAGCTGAGATTGTACTCAAAATCAAGAAATGACGAGTTTAGTGTAATAGATATGCCTTTTTATCCATAGCATTGCACACAGAATTGCTTCATAGTAACCTTCTCACGTATGGTTAAAGGCATAATTTACCATTTGCAGATGAAACAAAAACCCAGCTTTAGTGCTTCAAAATATTTCTAAAATGTGCCTTAGGGATAGAAACAACCAATGTAAACATTTTAATCGGTATAATTGATTAATTAATTAATTAATTAATAAACAATAGTTATAATAAAAATGTTTCTAGAATAAACCGTCTACAGTTATGGTTTATTGAGAAAAATAGTGATATCTCCTTATATTTTAGGCTTGATAGCAAAATTTTTACATGGTAGGATGTTTTGTGATACAACTGACGTACACATATGCATCAAATGTGATATCTCGAACATTTTTAAATCACTGCTCTCAAGGGTTAACCATACCTTTAAACAAATGACTGTAATTCACAATTGTGTCAAGAAGGGTCTGCCATTCATCTGCCAAACTCTGTAAAATATTTGCAGAAGGGACCCAAAAGAGGAAAGTGCCCCCAAGAATTTATGCTTTATCCCTGACTCAGAAATATGAAGCTTCATATTATTTAGCATGCTTGTATGTCCAGTACCTTGAACAATGAGTCTCAAGGTATATGGAGAGCATGCACATAATCATGGCAACATTGAAAATATTCTTGTCTGTTGTCCTTGTTTTGTGGTTTCAGTAAATGTTATGTGAACTTTCTGCTCTGTATCAAAATTTGCTTTCAAACACCAAATCTTGTGAATTAGTGCCATGCGCATGACCAAAGTGCAGTGTTCAAATAATGCTGGCAGGGTTCAGAAAAAAAAAAAAACAGTTGTAAACCTTATATGATGGAATTGCATCATATTGGTCTTGTAAAGCAAATATTTCAGAAATATTTTCAAAGAAGTTAGGCCCAGACATGAGAATGTTGTCAAACATTAAACTTCGCATACAAGATACAATCACATAATCATATAGATGAGGTGAAATGATGTAGTCATAGTCCCACTGATTTTCCATTTCCTGGCTTACAAATCTATCTTAAATTCAAGAGAATGAAATTATGTGCTTTATGTGAAGTTATTCTGGAGTTGTACGTAGGTGTTAGTCATTACTATGTAAAGGGGAGATATAACAGTATGCTGACTCATATTGAAGAAGAATAATTGTAAATTACTTTAGGTAAACACAAGTGTGATAGTTTTTAGGCAATAGCATCATCACCTGTCAAGTTTGCATGTCAATTGTGTGATTGTGACTGATATCAATTTTCTGCAAGAACTTAATATCAAATTTCAAATGAATTTTTTTTTTTCAGTTAAACAAAACAGTTCTGTTTGTTTGATTTTCCACTTATTATAGTCAATTTAGATATAGTCAATATAGATACAAGAGTGGACTTTACTATTGAAGTATCTGCCATCTAGATTTTGCATTGTGTTCGATTTACACATCTCAGGAAATTGTTGTGGGAAGTAACATGGACAAGATCTACATTGTCATGGATTATGTTGAGCATGATCTGAAGAGCTTGATGGAGACGATGAAGCAGCCATTTACTATCGGTGAGTTCCTCATGGGTTTTGTAGCTTGATTTAAGAAGGGGTTCAAGTTGAATGTAAGGTTTGGCTGAACCCCATGTTTTTCACTCTTATGAGAATGATACTAGCATGTCAGTTTCTAAGGGTCATTCTACATGGGAGCAGGCTGGGCAACAGAACACTTACTGGATTGGAAGAGAAATGCTAGCCATCTTGAATGGTTATTACCACACCAGAGCCATGGCTCAAGTGATTTAAAGGATCATTCCGGGATAGTGGGATATTTGCAAACCTATGTGAATGGTGCATTTGAATCACATTGTCGTCCAGAAGCAGGGCCCCAAAGCTATGCCCCAGACATCTTCAGCACTGTTAGAGAGAGTGTCTGATACAGATCAAATAGGATAACATCGTTTCTTTACTCTTCCATTCTCAGAGCCTTGGTTGTAAAACTTAGTTACTCAAGTCTGTTTTTTGTGAACCCTTCTATTTTGCAAAACCTTTTAATTATCTAATTTTTTATCTTTTCTTCTGCTGTTAAATTTTCAGGTACATTGCATTATTGAATTCTTATGGGCCTTTTATTGACCTTCAATTTTTTAAAGCTCTTTCTCAGTCTATAGACTACTTCAATTCTAAATGTATTTGTTGTTTCACATTTGTCCATTCAATTAGCGGACTGCTACTTGGTAGAAGCAAAACATAAAGTTGAGAATTACTGGACACATTGAGCTCCCTGGATCCTCATTTACTTATTATATCACATGTTTCAATAAAAGCCTGCAGACAGTCAATGTTAATCACATGATTTTACATGATAGGTGAAACCAAATGCCTGATGCTGCAGCTCCTGCGTGGAGTACACCATCTCCATGACAACTGGATCCTTCACCGTGACCTCAAGACGTCCAACCTGCTCCTCAACCACCAAGGCTGTCTGAAGATTGGAGACTTTGGTCTGGCGAGAGAGTACGGCTCGCCAATCAAACCCTACACCTCCATCGTGGTCACCCTTTGGTACAGGGCACCTGAACTGCTTCTCGGCACAAAGGTAAAACCTTCACTCTCTTTTTAGCTTGGGCAATTTCAGTCTTCTTTAATGCCGAAACAAAGACCTTGAATGTGGTGCAGGCAGTTTGCCATTATTTTTCCTCTGGAAGTTCTTTTAACTTGATGGATATTTGTCCATATTGTGTTTCCTTCTTTGCAACATTTTGTAGGAGGTTACCATCACGTCATGTAAGGGGTCATGCATGACATGCTCTAAATATCAAATATCAAAGAGCCTTCTCTTCTGTTGCACCACGTCTGTGGAACTCTCTACCAGTCCATCTTCGGAATTGCAACAGCCTCAATACCTTCAAGTCTGAACTGAAGACTTATTTTTTCCAGCAACTTTGTGGATGATGTGTGACACTTTGTGGGAGCTGGGCGCCTTTGAATGTTTCAACAGATAAATGGTGCTATATAAATTCTGTTTCATCATCATCATCATCATCATCATCATAACATCAAATGAAGAACATTGCATTCAATCTCCATTTTCCATTTTCTTTGGCACCTAGTACAGTAGAAATGAAGTGATTGATACAACGTATATGCAAAGTATTTTATTGATTTCATTTCCCTTACAAGTAGTTAAGTGATTTATATGCCGTAGCAACATCTTCAAATTTTTGAAGGTACAGACCGCAAATGCTTGAGAATTGTCAAGGGGGATGTCAATAGCATGCATTCAAGTGTCACATATTATTCATTCTGTGATTGAGATATGATGTCTTGTTTGCGATGTTCCTCTTTACTTAAAAAATGTATAAACAGAAAAATAACAGGAAGAGTTTGAAACTGAAATTTGTATTATTGATTTCTGCTTGACCTTTTCCATTGTTACAGGTTTACTCCACCCCAATAGATATGTGGTCAGTCGGCTGTATTTTTGCTGAATTCCTGACAATGAAACCCATCTTCAATGGACGTTCAGAGATTGACCAACTTAACAGGATATTCAAGGTAACCGTGAATGTATCTGTGTGGACAGTTCTATTAAACACAAAAATACATGCACACAAATAAGAGCAAAGCTTTGAAATATGTATCTCATGGTATTACAAAGATATGAATGTTGAGGTTTGGAAGGAGCATCAAGCAGTGACAGACTTCGTACAGAAAAAAAAAAGAAATATATTATAAAAAGGAAATGACCAGTAATTTTGTCTTGGTACAATGCGTGTAATTGCTACATGTAAAGCGATATGATATGATGTCATTTAGAAGGAGATTTTTTTTTTTTTGCAATTTACATCACTTAAAAAAGGGATATACTCAAGGAAGATATAAAGATGAACTAAAAATTCCATGTTTCACATTTCCATGGAAGCTTGCATTTCGAGGATCGAATTGCTGTTCAAGATTTGTGCTGCACAAAGGAGAGCAAGTGTGTTATGATATTTTGTACTTTTGGTAGTGGTTCTGTCCATAATCATTAACAAAGGCTATTTACCAGCTTTGTCGTCAATACAGTACCATGAAGCTTTTTTATTAACATAGTAGCAGTTTTTTCTTCCATTTTACTTTGTTTTTTTCCATAGTAGAACAGATACATCTCCAATTTGACAAGTTTTTTTTGGACAATTATAGACCCCCAACCCATGTAAAATGACCAGAAGGACATTCCAAGAAAATTGTATATCACACTAGTGACTTGGGAGTTCTTAGCAGGTGTGCTTGGCATGTTATTGTATCAAGAGTCGAATAGTGAAACATTTCAGGAACCCTTTCCATATTGCACATCAATTTATATTTTATCTAATGAAATGTAACCATGTAGTAAACTATAGAAGGCAGAAGTGTCACAAAGTGACAGAGGTGGCAATATGTAGATATACTTGTCATTATTCACGATATCAATATTATTATCTGTATCATAGTTATAAAAGTGGTTCCTTTTCCTATCATTTCCTGTGAAGGAACTGGGCACACCCAGTGAGAAGATCTGGCCAGGTTACAATGAGCTTCCAGCCGTCAAGAAGACCACATTTGCCACACATCCCTACAATAACCTCCGTGGGAGGTTTGGCACCTACCTTACAGACATGGGCTTTGAACTACTTAACAGGTACTAAGGAGCCAAATGTTGTGGCACAGCGTAGTACCCTACAATCACTATTCAATAGTAGTCCTGTTTTTTAGATGGTGGCTGTAGATTGGAAAGATATTGGTAGTTAGCATTTAATAAAGATAATGTATTCATGAAGCTCACATATTTAACGTTCTTCAAGTTATGTGGAGTTGTCTAAAGTGATCATAAAGCTATGCTGTACAAAGAACTGGTAGTGACACTGAATTTTTTTAAAGCAAACAAGAATGATGTTGGCAAATAGTAAATCTCCCACCCTTAAATAAAAAAAAAGAACAACAAATGATGTAACTGATTGACAAATTGCCCTACATCGACGTAAATAAGCACTGAATTGATCAGTGTTTTAGTAGTAGCCATGATAAAAAAATCATGGGCGTACATACCCGAGCAGGATTCGAACCTTACGACCTCCTGATCACCGGACAGGCGTCATCTCCACTAGACCACCGAGCTTTCGCCCGACAGCAAGTGTTGATTCTAATCCTTATAGCATGCAGCGGGTACTGCTTTGTTATTCAAATTCATGAATTTGAATAACAAATGATGTGTTCGCAGAAGTCTTTTGAGATGTGATGACATCAAGAAATCCAGTTCAATGAGGTAATTTCAGTGTGAGAAGAAAGGACATGAAATTAAAAAGTACTAATAACTGTGTCATACCAAGTTTTGTGGTTTGGCAAGTTCACATTTTGATTTGATAAGGAGGTATATTCATTCTATAATTGATGCTGCCTTTGAGAACTGTGCATGATTATTTTTTTTATGTGTTTTGTCATAGAACAACATAATATTTCCTGTTTTTCTCATCATAACTTATTTATATTTCTTTTCTTGAACTAAAACAAAAGATTCCTCACCTATGATCCCGTTCGTCGCATCACAGCGGAGGACGCACTGAAAAGTAGCTACTTCAATGAGTCTCCTCAACCAATCAGTGAATCCATGTTCCCCACCTGGCCAGCAAAGAGTGAGAACGCACGGACAAACAAACCCAGAAGTCCACAGGCCCCAGAGGGTGGACAACAGTTTGCCAAACTTGTGAGTCAGATGTACCTTTTTTGAACCTTTGCATGTAGTTCACCATTCCTGCATCATCATGTATACATGGGACTACATGCAGTTGATATGTTCACTATACATACTTTCCTTTGCAAAATAGGATGAACATCCATACTTTACCACTAGTGGTACACCTGAAAGTCTACTTTTATTACATTCATACTAAAAAATTAATAACAAAGTCCTGTTGAATGAAATGATGGTACATCACATTTTCCTTTGTAAGAATTTGGTTCAAGACTTCGGACTGAAAACAGACAAAACCAGTATAACGGTTCCTGCTGTCAAGTACCGGTAGCAGCTGGCTGTTCTCATATGTAATTTAAGGGGAAGTCCAGACGACTTTCATAATTTCACACTATGTATTACATAAATCAACAGCTCCATGTGTAGATTTGCGGAATTTATTGTGATTCTTGAGCAGAGAAACCATTACTCTGAAAAACCTAAAACAAATTACACTTATCAAGAACGATGACATGGGACACTCATATATTTCAGAAATGTAGCGATGTTATTCTATTACAATATTGCTAGTTTAACAAGTTCACCTGTGTGGAATTTATGCATGCTTTCTTCTTTTGTTCTGCGTTCTTATGAATCCACTCATGCATTCTCATGGTGAAGCTGCCATGTCATCATCTTTGTTCGTTGTGAACTGTTATAAGGTTTGAAAACATTCCTGTTCCTTGTCCCAATCACTATAAATTCTGAAACTCTATACCCAGTATAACCAATTTATAGTTGTTCATATGTTAAAGTCTGAAAATAATCTGGAGTTTTCCTTTAAAGTTGCTGGTCTATCTTTCTTACTCTCTTGTAGTTTCAGTGCAAGATTTACTTTAATTTGTAGATGAAAGCATTAACATTATATTGTCCTTTTCACTGAACACTGTACAGGAGCGAGAAGAGGAGGACTCAGGGTTTCACATGTCTCTGCCAACTCATGGTAGCTCTGCCCAGACCACAGGATTCAGTCTGAAATTTTGAAGACCGACGGCAGTCTTCAATCAACGTGGTTGAGCACTGTGAATTTTGCCTGGGGAAAGCAGTTTGACATACTGCCTGGATATGAGGAGGAATGCATTGGACACAAAGTAGCAGTACCTTTTGTGATCTGTGCAGACTGAAACTTGTCCCCTATGCACTGACCAGAATTCACCAGCAGCCTGACATTTTACCAGCAAGAGTACATTTTGCATTTCACTTTGACCCACAATGTACTGTTTCCTCATCCTTTGAATGCTTCGCATGAAACCTGCTGTGCCGCAATGATTGCGCAATGCATTCTTTTGGAGTGGGTTCTGTTGTGCCTATTGGCAAACAATGCAAGCCATCACAACATACTGCTTTGCATACAAGTCACAAGAAGGGTCAAATCTTGGATGTTAATGCCTTGGGGGCATTTCATGAAGCATTTTGTCTGACAACTTTCTTGGACAAATTTGCTCTCCGCCAATCAAATGCAAGGATTTCAGTAGCTTTTAACACTTTGTCAGACGAAGTATCTGACAAAACGCTTCATGAAATGCCCCCAGGTCTGCATATGAATATTTGGATGCAGCAGAGTTGCTATGCTGAAAACACAATATCTTGTTATTTCAACATATGGCCCTTCCATCAATACCCTTATTTGGGGGGCAAATATGTAATGTGTTTCAATTATTAAAAAAAAAATCAGAAAAGCAGCATGAAGTTAACCCATATTATGTTCTGTTGTATGATTTGACAGAGCTGTTAAATCCCAAGTGTGACATAGGGCCAAAGTAAAGTCTTGTATATTTGTGTACAGAAGAACATATCAGGTTTCCATCCACTTGAGGTAATTACAGTTTTTGGCCCTTGAGGTTGGATGATCCACATTGCCTGGGTATTTTTGAGTGTGTTACATTTACCTCAGTCTGTGGATCAATGTTATGGCAACATTTAGAAATGAAAAGCCCAGAGATGAATCAGAATTCATGTGCAGCCTCCTAAAAAGTTAGGTTCATTCAAGAAACTGTTCCTCTTTTGAGAGTCTTAACTCTTTTATTTCGTGTGGCAAAGAGAGCACATCACTGTGAAAGTGGAAAAATGAATCAGTGGGTATATTAAAAATATGTGCATGTGTGTTTTTTGAACACCCTGTTTAATTATAGTATGATGATGGTCATATGTTTCAAGATGAAAATGATATTCTGCTCATGTTCAGAGATGGTAAAAGGTAGCTGTGTTACCACCAACTCCTGCTAGGATGTGCTGACTTCTGACAGAATTAAAGCTACAATGTGCTCCACTGTTCCTTTCAAGGTGTTCCAAATATGACTGTGGGAGGTGATTTTGTGGATTCTCTATTCTGCGAAGTTGAGCCATTCTCACAGCACATACAATGTAGATTTCAAGAAAATTCCATATGTGAGCTTTTGGTTGAAACTTACGCTCTGCATATGGTATACATGTAGAGTATCCTACAGGTACCTTATTTTAAGAAGTAAGAAAGTTTGTAATGCGATGGATGTGCGTGTCCCAGAATGTGGGTAAGTTACTTTGATACCGATAATGGTTTAAGTTGAGATGGTAACAATAAATCATCAGTGCATTATGAATTTGACTTCTTTTTGCCCAAAACAACCACTTGGTGGGGTAAGTCACATTCGGACAAAACAAATCTGCATTAATGTTTCCTATTTAAGCAATGCCTATTCTCTGTGACCCCTCTAATGTATATTTGAACATTGTAATATAAAGTATATTTGAGCATTGTTCAGAGTAGAAGTTGTGCAGATGTGTGCAAGCCTTGGGGTGTATAACACAACCAGGAAGTCAAGGAATGTATGAATGTGAAAGCAGTGGCGGATCCAGAGGGAGGCACAACCGGCGCACGCCCCCCCCCCCCCACCCTTAATTTTGCATTAAACACAAAAGAAAAAAAAAAAAAAAATGAAATGAAACCTGGAAATGGCGCAAGAAATATTAATTGCCCCCCCCCCCCCCCCTTTATAGAATTCCTCGATCCGCCCCTGGAAAGAGGAAAATAAGGCCAAAACAAAGCCTGCTAGGATTATGATGTTGGCAGATTTCCATCAAAGCAAATGTTCAGCATCAGTTTCCTACAAACTTCAAGACTTGAACATGTTCCATGAAAAAATTTCTTTCAAGTATTTTAGATCTCAACTATTGTGGAAAATACAAAGTTAGGTAATATGTTTGTAATATATCTGCCATACAGAACATACCAGAGCTGTATTTGTAAGAATTCAGTTGCATTTCCATTGTTCCATTGCAATGCCTGTGACTTTGGTTTTTCTGTCTTTTCTGGAAAAGAAGCTGTCTTTGCCTTCTTTTTCTTCCCAAATAGGGATTGATATTTGACACTGGGAGAAATATAAAAACAATTGTCCCAACATCTTAACCCATTCAAGACTAGTCCTGAGTATATTCGGGCAGGTGTCTATGGTAAATGTGTGTTGTAGCAAAGTCAGCCCATCCTCAGTGGGTTAATGTAGCATAAAAAATAAATAGGTGAATAAATAACTGTTGCTTCTAAGATTCTACAATCCCCACAAGAGAGTGGACCGGCAGATCTGATTTTTAGAAGGTAATACAGGTAGTTCAGGAATTTAATGTCTCTTGAAACGTATTATTTTTCTAGTCCCTTTGCAACACATTCCAAGTATGTATGCTCACTGAGAAGAACCCAATAATGGAGGAGGGATCAGTTGCCAGGGCCTTGTTGCGTAAAAGTTGAGATTGAACAAAAGTCAGAAAATTGAGCATAAGCATCTGAGTTCACTCAATCTGATTGGCAGATTCCTTACGTATGTTTCATTTTCTGACTTATGTTCTAGTGCTTCTTTTTAAGAACAGATCCGAGATATAATTTGGTATTTGTTAATCTGTATAATACTCCTCATGTACATAATTCTTTTGACTTCATCTATGAGATTTTTTTTTTTTTTTTTTTTGTTCTCTGGGATTCACTTTGAGATGCTGTCCTGTCTTCATGTAATATATGTGATGTATTTTGTTGTGTGCCTTGTCTGGTAGGTGTATATGTTTCCTATGAAAGGAAGTTCATATGAAGAATGAAAAAGGAGTTAAACATGTATGAAGAAACATTTTCAATAAATACAATCACTTGCAGATACACATGTATTGTATATGACTATGGCAATCCTTATTTCTTGTGCATTACAGAATTATGTCTCTTTATCTTTTTTTTTCTCAGTTTCTGTGTGAAATTTATCCTAACCTGAAAACGTGTACATTTCACTGAAGTTCTCAAGATAATAGCAGGATTAGAGTTAGAGTACCTATTTTCTGAAGTCCATTTTTTTAGGTTAATGTTTTTTGTTTTGTTTTTTCAGGAGATTGCAATAGATACCAAAATAATGCATCAAAATCTGAGTTAATTCTGTAATGCAAATGTTGTAAATCTACCTTGATTTATTCTACCCCATGATTGTTACCAGAGTCAAGTTTTGCTTCAGACCACCCACAATGTCTTGTATTGAGAACAGGGAGTTTGGTGGCCTGACATCCATGTTTAGTGGCCCTAGGCCACTGGGCCACCAATAATGTTGGTCCCTGTGTGTTTGGACACCCTTCAATCGACAATAAACAAACAAACAAACAAAAACGAAAAGAAGAAAGATTGAAAAAAGAAACATGTGAAAAGAAAGATATAGACTCAACTAAGGAGTAAAAGAATATGAGATATGAAAATAATTGCTACCATCATCTGGACTATTGCACAATGAGTCCCACTTTCATTTTCTAACTTTACTGAGAATTGTTTTCGTCCGCTCGCTGACCATATCCGCTAGTGGTCACTCTACGGCGTAATACAAGCACATCTTTACGACCGCTCTGGCCCTCTGTATCGCGAGCACTCATATATTATCATCTGTCACAGTCACATTCCTCACGAACAACGTAACTTCACCTCCGGTCACTCCTACGGTCATCATGACAACGCGAGATGGACATCCTTTCTAACTAATCTTCTTTTCTTCGCTCCACGTCTCGAAGAAATTTCGCACGCATGCTACAACTCTTCATTCACAAAATTCAACTTTTCACGCACACAACACTTCTTGACCAACTTTCGACGTGAAAGCACGGAAACGTCAAGTTGTCAACTCGCCAAACTTCATCATCAAACATCGGACTCGCGAACTTCTCTCTCTCTCTCAATCTATCTCTATTTTCCATCTCTAACTTCGCCGTCTCGTGGAGCATTCAACATTGTGCTACTTCGCCATATTTACTGGAATTATACTTCGTGTCGCGTTATGTTCTTGTGTATATTCCAAAGGGGAAAGTGCAACAACTGAACTCTCAATTGGAGGCCCATTTCCTGCAACAACATCGACTCTAGGCGCAGCTCGGAAACGCGGGAGATGTTGTGTGTATCAAAACAACGAATGGTGAGTAGAAGGATATATTCTCTATGCTCTACAAATATCCTACTACGAAATTCCTTCACAGTGTATTCAGATATTGGATTGGCTGTATTTTGTTTTGGGACAGTTCATTCACATTCTCCTTGCCTACTTAAAAGTCCGATCTGGACAAATGGGTCTTGAGGAACGTAGCCCTTTAACATCTGAACCGCCGGCACGGCCCATTTCGATCGCAAAACGCACTGAATTAACTGTGGCTGCCCTGTGTGTGCATGAGTCCATGACACTGGGCTGGATGTGAGTGCGTGAGAATGGGTGTTAGACCAGAAATTTTTGCATGCATAAAACTTTTGTGATTTGGCGAAGAGCAAAGATTCACGAAAGTACAATGCATGCGAAAAGTTCTTTTCTACACAATGCATTTCGATGCCAGTGGTAACTCGGCACGAAAGTTTCATGCCACAAAAAAGGCAGTCGGCTCCATTTCGAGGAAAGTTTCATGCCATGAATGTTTCTGGTTTTACACTACCTGTATATATATCATCCCCATATCACCCTCCTCTGCAAATTTTATCCCTACACAAACAAGAGGTGCAAAGTCTCCTTAATTTTGCAGGAGGCTGCTTGAAAACCTGATACATATATACATAATCTCTGTGTCTTGACAAAAGCTCATGATAGCCTCCCTGATAAATGGAAAATATTTTCTCCTGTTGAGATGTATGTGAAACTCAAGTATTCTACTGATTGCTGTTTGGAACCTTGATTTTGATCTGTGAATGTTGGAATCCGTGAACTACAATCCTTTTCGTCTCATTCGTACGAGTTTTCTACTTCCCTTCATTCAGCACAATGACACGGTGAGAAACCTAGGTGGTACGTAGGGAATTAAAGAATGTTAGAAATAATAAAAGAAGTGGGTTTAACTTTACTTGTATCACTTAGAAACGCCAGTATTAAGCGCTATATAAGTGTTATTTATGATGATGATGATTATTATTATCATTATCATTATTACTGTTACTATTATTACTATTTATCATCATTATTATTATCACTCTCGATCGGTGCCAGTGAAGTGATATTTCAACCATCCAGTCTTTAGGAAATAAGAGATGATAAATTTGTCATCATTTTTTACATCTCTGAATTTCACTTCATGTTTAATATTCGCAGAAAATAAGATTGAACTGGTTAAATTAATTAAATCTGAAAATATGGCAAAAATAAATTCACACAAATGTGCCGAATTGACAAAGAATTAGAAGCTTTAGCCTTCTGAATATTGTGTTACCGATCAGAATCAGATGACTATTACTTCAGCAATCAAAATTAGGATTGTTTGTTGTTGTTTTTTTTTTTTGGACAAATTCATCATCTAATAACGAAAATGATTATGATAATTTGAAGAACTTAAAAGCCCAAAGAACAGATTTTTCTCCACCTTTAAAAAGGCTGACAGTAAAATGTAAGTATTATGATAAAAAGACACACCAAACCACCAAAATGTGATACATTGGAATTACGCAATAGCGACATTTGGTTTAGTCCAGATACTGGACGATTTTTATCATCCGCAGTCCCCACACACTCGGCACCCACCCAATGCTCCCAACCGCTGATTGCGACACTCCACCAATTGGTACTCCCGAAAGGAGGGGTGAATTGTGTAATACAGTGTACATACAGACACCATCAACGTACGTCCGTACACACGCGGGCACACTACGAATACAGTCCAGGAAGTGGACTACATTTGGAACCTAAAAGACTGTGATATACATTCCATTGACAAGCTTGCAAATCAATCCTTTCCATAGTGAGATTATAGGCTGAAATAAAAAGAACAAAAATCAAGCATTTGTTGTTGTTTTTTGTCAAATCAATGTCAGTCAACGGACTTTCAACATTTCCTCATATGTTTGAATCAAGAATGAGTTATGTCTGATCTAGGACAATACAGCTTTTAATGATTTTATAATCAAAATTGAATTTCACAGGCAAAAGTTGATCAGAATTCAAAAGTCGGGTAAACAGACTTGTAGAAGTCTCACCACAACCAAACTTCTGCCGAGGCAGATCGTAACTAATCTAAAATTCACACATTTTTCATTGAATAATAAATGTATTAGTCACAACCATGTGCAAATCAGCAAAGGGAGATGATGTCACTGGTTTATCATAAGTTCGTGTAAAATAAGAGAATATTAGGTTCTGTTTTATTATTCATTATTCAGCAATGTCGACTCTTGCTCTTCAGAAGTCGTCATTGTTTGGCTGGCATATTGCAACACAACTGTTTTTTTTTTTCTCCAAAAAATAGATTTCAGTCAATTAAGTAGGACGTCGACAATGAAGGTTTGCATCACAGGTTAGTGAGAGATGCGTGTGATTATGACATCACCACCACATCTAATTTGCATATGAATGCGATTAATTAGACTACAAACTAGCTGTATTCTGTGACATGTGACAACTCAAAACTTCATTTTTTCCCCTTTAAATCCTACTACCGACTTCTATGCAACTACAATCACTATTTTACTTTCTTATATTTATATATTTCGAAAAGCTAACTTGAACATGATTGGAACATGATTGTTACATGGGGAGATGAGAGGTGGCTCCACCCGCAAGCAGATTACAAATCTAAACGCACACATATTATTGTGTTTATCAAGATATTCATTCATTTTATCGAGATATTCATTCATCTACATTCACACGCAGTCTATGCATCTCATAAATCACACACACACCCACTGTAATTTCGACCCGCTTCAATGAAACTCGTACCGGTACTCTTTTGTGTGCTCGACTGAGCTTTTAATTATAAACTCATCACTACAATTCCTCATAGAAAAATATCCTCTCGTTGTCATTAGCCCTCCTTGGAGGAATGCTTCTAAAGTTAGTAACCTATTACGGTACCATAGATAGGTAGGTATAGATTCAGTGGGGGTGAGAAAAAATATCTTCCCCCATCCCGTACTAGAGTTATCAGTGAGAGATATCCCTACTCAGCTGCTTGTACAAATTGTCATTTTTATCATTATTAGGCCAAAAAAAAAAAATTGCTTGTTTGCCCTTAATTGCCAAAACCCAAGAGGGTCGGTAGGTCGGTTTTTTTTTTTTTTTTTTTTTTTTTTTTAATATCAGGGTACCCTTTTTTTCCATGTCAATGCACTCAAAACTCCAAGAGATTCATTCAAATTTACGTCTTGCTATAGGGCCCGGTACGCGAGGCAGAAACACTCACTGACAAACACTTATAACGTTCATTTTTGTTAAATTTTGCAAACAGCTCCAAAAAAAGTACCTTCCAGTGAGATGCTGGCAACTGAACTCCAAACAGTTTTGGTGCCATGACAGCTGGTAACGGATGCTGCAAAAGTAGCCATCTTGTGAAGGGCTGCACACTAACCCATTTTTTCTGCCGGTCCGACCTGTCTCTGTCGGACCGGTAAATGCCCCGTTTTACCATTTTTTACAGGTCCGAACAGAAAATTTACCGGTCAACAACGACAACATTTTAAAAAACATTAAATGACTTGCAAACTTATTTTCTTGTTTTTTTATGTATGTACCCCCCCCCCCCCCATGTACATTTTACAGATTAATATTTTTTTAAAACTTGCATTGTTTATTGCACAAGAAATTTAAAAATAAAGACAGGAAAAAATTAGAATGTTTGTTTGTGAATTAGTGTAAAATGATAATGAACAAAATCAGATTGTATCAAATGCGTTTGCGACTCTTTCTAAACATCGGCGCACGAACTTGCTGCGTAACCTGCTCTTGGTGGTCAGTTGGATTGCGATGATTTAATGAATTATTTTAGTTGTGATATTTTCTGATGCACGCGATACAAGGGGTTCTTTATTTTTCTCCCGATAATCTCTTCGCATTTGTGCATGCGTTCTTGAAAGGTACACGACATGCAGGGCCGAATTCGCAATCCTTTTTGCGCCCATTTCCACCTCAAATATTAGCGGGATTGTGACGATTTCATAAATTACTTCGGCTGTAATATTTTACGAAGCACGCGCCAAAAGGGGTTGAAAATGCGTCCTTTATTTTTTCCCGATAAACTCTTCGAATTTCGTAAGTGCGTTCTTAAAAGATGTACCACACGGCCGAATTCATGATACTTTTTTGCGCCTATTTCTACCTCAGATGTCAGCGGGATTGTGACGATTTCATACTAGTAAATCACTTCGAATGACGGTAATCTTTTGTGATGCACGCACCAGCTAGAATGGTTGAAAATGCGTTCTTTATTTTTCTCCCCATAATCTCTTCGCATTCCGTAAATGCGTTCTTAAAAGATATACGACACGGCCAAAAATCATGATTCTTTTTGCGCCTATTGTTTCCTCAAACTTCAACGGGATTGCGATGATTTTATGAATTATTATTCGGCTGTAATCTTTATGATGCACGGGCCAAAAGGGGTTGAAAATGTGTCCTGTATTTTTCTCCCTATAATCTCTTCGCATTTCGTACATGCGTATACGTCACGGCCGAATTTACGATCCTTTTAGCGCCTATTTCTACATCAAATATCAGCGGGATTGCGATATTTCGTTAATTATTTCGGCTGTAATCTTTTGTGATACATGCACCAGAAGGGTTGAAAATGCGTTCTTTATTTTTCTCCCGATAATCTCTTCGCATTTGTGCATGCGTTTTCAAAACTATACACTGCATGCTGGGCCGAATTCGAGATTCTTTTTGCGCCTATTATTGTTTACTCAAATTTCAACGGGATTGCGAAATTTTCATGAATTACTACTCGGCTGTAATCTATATGATGCAAGCGCCAAAAGGGGATGAAAATGTGTCCTTTATTTTTCTCCCGCTAATCTCTTCCCATTTCGTACATGCGTTCTTAAAAGGTATACGACACGGCCGAATTCACGTTCCTTTTTGCGCCTATTTCTACCTCAAATATCAGCGGGTTTGTGGCGATTTCATTGATTACTTCGGATGTAATCTTTTGTAATGCACGCACCAGAAGGGTGAAAATGTGTTTTTTATTTTTCTCCCGATAATCTCGCCGCATTTGTGCATGCGTTTTGATAACCAACACGGCATGCAGGACTGAATTCAAGATCCTTTTTGCGCCTATTTTTTCCTCAAATTTCAACGGGATTGCGTTGATTTCATGAATTTTTATTCTGCTGTAATCTTTTATGATGCACGTACCAAATGTGTCCTTTATTTATTTTTTTCTCCTCTATAATCTCTTCGCATTTCGTACATGAGCTTTTGAAAGGTGTACGACGCGGCCGGCCGAATTCATGATCCTTTTTGGGACGATTTCTACCTCAAATATGTAAGCGGGACTGCGATGATTTCATGATTTTTTTTTTCTCCCTAGTATTATCCCTTCACATTTTGTGCATGCGTTCCTAAAAAGTACACGGAAGGGCCGATTTCGTGATCCTTTTTGCGCCTATCTTCATTGTGAGATCATTCTGAACGAATGAAAATATTCATTTGTGAAATGACTGTGTAAAATGAAACTGAACGCAATCAGATCCATTTACTCTATCGCTGAATATCGAATATGTTTTTACTTTTCTAAAAATCGACACAAGTAAATTAATTCTAACATGTCAACTGCCACGCTGCTGCGAAGCCGGGATCGGATCGTGAGTAAAATGACCCAGAAATGCGTGCGCTTCTAATTCTATCAAGGCGACGTTTGATGCTTCTTGTCTGGCATGACCGCCGATCGCAAGCAAACGAAAAGCAGTTACACTGTACATGCATGATGGCAGTGCGTGAGCAGCGCCAATGCGCAAGCTAGCGCGACTACTGGTCGCCAGTGTGCAGACCTGGGGGGTGTTTCATAAAGCTATTTGTAAAGTTACGAACGACTTACGAGCGACTGGTGATCAGTTCTTGTGCTGATTTATGGAAATTCTGATAAGTATAGCACATCAGAACTGATCACCAGTCGCTCGTAAGTTGTTCGTAACTTTACGAACAGCTTTATGAAACACCCCCTGTACTATTAAAGTGCATGATATACATGCATTGATTGGATTTCGTGCGCGTGCACGCATGTGAGCCAAAAAGGTTGCTACATTGTAGCATGCAATGCATGCTGTAAAACGTAGCCTGTGGACCCGCGCGTCCCGAACACAATTACGACGGGTCGATGAGATGAAAAAAAAAAAAAAAAAACATTTTTAGACTTTTTTTATTCTTTCTCTAGCTTAAAATGGATAATTTTGGGTTTAAAACCATTCACAAATTTGTAGAAGGTGATATTTGTGGAAAAAAATAAACTTGAAAGAGCAAAAAAAAAAAAAAAAAAAAAAAAAACGCGACCCGAAATTTCCGTGATTTTCGGTCGGTCGCGAAGGGCAAACAAACCATTTTTTTTTTTTGGCCTTATTATCATTACTAGTATAGTATTACTAGTACACGGTACATGTACTTTTTTTTTTTTAAACTTAGCGCCATCTGCGATGAATGCGACGCATCAGGTGATCGGTCAGCGCGAAGCGAGTGACGTGAGCTAGAGAGATGACTGCATGCATGACGTTATTTTGGTTTTGATGCAACTGCCCATGTCCAGTGACTCATTCATTCTGTGTTGACCCGTTGTGGTGTTTCATCCAGTGTTTTGAACGGAAGTACGAAGTCTAACTAGCTAGCTTTCATATTGTCTGAATTTGTAGCGCCGCATTCACATTTGAGAGCTCGACGGTACAAGTTGAGCATCTAACAGTTACAAGGTAAGCGTTAGAAAATCTAACGTTTAATCTGATACAGTCGTCATCAACACAATCAATAATGACAGTCAGTGGGTATTGTTACAGTTTAGTTGTATCAGACTTGTAAGTTGTGTACAGATCCGCGTTATAATGCAACGCAAGTAGCCAGTGCGTGCAGTAGAAAACTGATCTACTAGTATTATATTAAACTAGTCAGTCTAGCTAGACAAGTAGGCTATAAACATTAGGTTTTGTAGATTCTAGGCCCTTAGAGCGCATGAACCATGAACCCTGTGACATGTTTGAAAATAAATGTGCTATTTAGACTAAGCATGCAAAATGTGCAGCATCAACATGATCAACATCGTGTGTAACTGATTCTTTGTTTTAGGCAGATGGTAGGCCTATTGGTGGATCTATCACAATCAGTATCAATCTGTCTCTTCACGCCCACGGACACGGTGGGCTTGTTATCAGTTATCTGTTTACTCATTTAGGCCTAACTCTAAATAAATTTACACAGCCCAAAGTCAAAGACTTGGGCCAAGACTTGTAATGCTGGTAATGTAGGCCCTAGAGGGATTATCAGAGATGCCAAGTTCAAAAAACTTTTATGAGTGAGATTTTCATGACTCGGCATTTCGGCACTCGCGCGCATGTGCGCGCGAACGAGGAGGGTGACACCCCTCCCATGGTATAGAGCTTTTTTGAATTATTAGCTCTTAATGATGCGATCTGACGCATACTTTTTTACTAATTTTGAAAGACAAAAGGGAAATATACCTTCAATTGCAACTATCACTTGAATCCTTTGAGCTATACTCCTTATTTTTGGCACAAATTGCAGACTTCTCCCGATGCGTGAGAAAAATGGGTGCCCTGCGTGAGATCGTGAGACAGGCCCTAAATTCTTGAGTCTCACGCAGAATGCGTGAGACTTGGTAGCTCTGGATTATGCATATGGGCAATTCCACGGTATAGATCTATAGGACACAGATGCCAAAAGTTCAAAATGATATTTGTTTCAAACACCATACATTTTCAGACAATACCAGTACTTGAGTTGAAGTTTTAAGAATCATTATGTTTTTCAATAAAAGCGGCCATTTTGATTTTCAAAATGGCTGCCAAAATATGCCTATAACTCAATGGTAAGAAAGAGTGTATTGTCACATGATTGCTCTCTGTATATCCCCTTTACTAGTACTCTAAAGAACAATCTTCTATATGTGTGCAGTTACCAGAGAAGTCTTTTACTAGGGTAAGGGCACCAGTATTCGGTCAGCCCCCGGTATACGGTCACTTATCACTGGTCACCAGCCAGTAAGTTCAACTGTCACAACACACGCAAATCACATTAATTCACATACTTGCACACTCATTCACAACAGGAAACTCCCTTAGCCCCCTCCAAAAATTAATCCATCCAAAATCCCAAATTTTACCGTCAAAAGTGCAGAATCGGCGCTACTTTCCAAAAGTGCGCGCGGATAAGGCCCAGTTTTAAGAGTACGGGTCACCGAAAAAGCGCTAAAAATCGAGAAATACGCCGTTCTCTCGCGGGATTTTTTCGCTTATCGCAAGCTTGGAGTGTAATGGTATCTTCAAAAACGCAAAAGAAAAACAAAATTTCCGTACGTGCCGATACAGTGTCCCAATGTACAAGGGTTGAATGCAAGTGCCGAGGCCTCAGTATTCGGTCACCAACGGTCGCCGCAATGTCCCTGATGCAATTTTGCGCCAACAAGGTAGCGTGCACGCGCATTTTTCAGCTGCCTTGAACATGCATTGACCTTGAACGCGCACATCGTGTGACCGAATACTGGTGCCGGTGACCGTATACTGGGGAATTTTCAAGGTGAAATGTTTTGGGATTTTGTGCAATTCTGTGAGATATTTAACAAAATGAAAGTTGAGATTAAAGAAATTTGATATATTTCACATACATTGCTGTAGATATGATGTATGTATGTATTATTTTAGTTTGAAAAATATTGCAAAAAAGCTTAAGTGACCGAATACTGGGGATGTTACCCTACATGATAGAAAAAAAGCTGGTTGCTTGAAAGAATTTGATAGAAACTTTTAATTAGTTTGACAATGATGGATGTAACATCAGTTACCAAAAACAAGGAATTTTTAACTTTAATCATCAAAGAAAGTGAGCTGTATGATGTAACTTGGGATTTCTTATGTATGCCCACATGCCTTCCTTTCAATACCAGAAATAAGGATACTTGCCATACTGGAGAGTCATGATGAACACTTCAAAATGTGTAACGTCGGTTACCGAAACATCATATACCAGTGGTGTAACGTCAGTTACCATGACAGTAAATTATAAGTGAGGCAAATTTTTTTGACTTAAGGCCATTTCAATACATCTGACAAGTCAGAGGTTATCAACAAAGAGCAGCAATCCCTTTGATAGGGAATGATGTCATCACCATGGCATGTCCATGGATATATTTTTTTTCATTATTTTTTATTAATTAATTTATTATTATCATGATAGTATCCGTAATCCGTAAGTTATTGGATCAGTCTTCCACTGAACTTCTCATTCACGCATTTGTTTCTTCCCACCTTGACTACTGCAATTCCCTTCTTGTTGGTCTCCCTGCTTCTAGTATTGCACCACTTCAAAGAATTCAAAACACAGCTGCTAGGCTTGTAACCCTTACAAAAAGATCTGACCACATTACTCCTGTTCTCCAATCCCTCCACTGGCTCCCCATACATCAACGTATCACCTTCAAAATCCTCCTTATCGTTTACAAGATATGTAATAATCTTGCTCCATCTTACCTCAAAGACTTAATTTCTTTCCGCTCCTCCACTTCAACCTGTTCTCTTCATTCTTCCTCCACTCTCCAACTATCACATGGTCCCCGCACCTGCACCCGCTATGGTGATAGGGCTTTTTCTGTTATTTCCCCGTCTCTCTGGAATAAACTTCCTCTCCATATTCGTAATGCTGATAACGTTGATAAGTTCAAGTCATCATTGAAAACTTATCTGTTTACTCAACTTTAATTATGTTGTTTTGCTGCTGCATGTTATATCATAATACGTATATTTACATAATGCTATATTTTATTTTAATGTCATACTTCTTTTCTTTTTTTTCTTTTTTTTTTTCCGGATCAATGCGCTTAGAAACATCAGAATTAAGCGCTATATAAATGTTATTCATTATTCATTATAGTATCATTTTTTTTTTTTGGCTTGGGCTTTTGATTTTAGGTTCAGCACAAGTTTAAGGCTAAATCATCTGGAACTTCAGGTTTACCACATGCAATATAAAATGCACTCAAGTTACTATACAGTACATTCACATTCCTACGGGATGATAAAGCTACCAAAGTTTGTAGGCCTGATCAATGATGTGGTTGCATGGTACCACCTTTTTCTATTAAAAAGCCTGTGTACAGAGCTCTGTATACCAACAGTTTAATAATCTTTACTAATGATTGCTTTTGCTAGCATTTTTCTTTTTTTCTGGAAGCTTAGTGAAGTTTCTACCTCAAGGCAAATGCACAAACAGATATATTTCTTCGCTTGCACTTAAATGTCTGGTTAAGTTAATATGGCACATCTTGTATTATGGTACAGAAGACATGTACTTCATTACTGTTTGAAACTTAACACTGATGTTGCTTAATGTTTAACACTGATGTTGCTCAAAGTGAGAGGTGATTCTAGAGTAAAAAAAAATGTTCAGAGTTGTTGATTACTTTCATTCATGCAGGGACATTTTGTAATACATGATAATTATGAACAGGAAGATTCGTCTAAATATTGATCTTAGAATTCTTCCGTTGCAAAGTCCTGTTTCTTGTGATCTGGGATGTCTTTGCAAGCCTTGATATGCCAGTGAAAAGGAAAAGAAAAACAATTATATTACTTCAAGCAAGGAATAATCCAATAATGCCCTTTTGACCAAAAAAGCATTTAATGTTTCTTCTTCACAGGAAAATATGAAAAGTGTAACAATATTAATTTAAATCAATTGATGATGGAGATCAAATTTTTATTTGTGGCCCTAACAATGCCTTGAAGGAGAATGAGTAAAATAAAGAAAAGAAGAAGAAATATATCACAGTAGATTCCATACATGCATATGATTTATGAGTTGATATTTGTATGTTTTTTCCCCATGACCTGAAAGATACAATATATTTTTTTACACACCAAGATATCTGCGTTTTGTGTAGTACTGCAGGGTATTATGGGTGGGGCACTCTACATGTTGATAGAAACTTTCTAGTTCATTAAAATTTTTTTTTTTTTTTTAATCTATAAATATTGATACATATATGTACTTGGAACTGCTGAATCTAAATGGCTCTGTGTAATCATAACTGTTGAATAAGCATTCAGTCTTAACGCTCATTCACAGACGAAAGTCGAAATGCCAGCAGCGCATAACACACAGCGGGGGTACGGTACCTGTTTGTAGTATGCCTATGCGTGTATCAATGCACAGTAGCTTCTATATGGGAGTGTACCGACGCGTTGGGTTACGTACTTCCACGGCGGATAGTACGGATGGATAGCGAGTGGAGCTGTCGCTGTAAGTGATCACCCCTACGGTGGCGCTCTTCAATATGCTTCAAAATTTGTGGATTGACCGTTAGAAAACTCCTGAATTCAGTAAATAGTATGCCTACATTTTACGTACTTTAAATTACTTAACGTTACTCATACTGATTAAGATTTTCATATTGGTGATTTTGATCCTTAACTCACACTTTGGAACCTGATACAAAAGGAAAACTTGTACTCAACCAAAGGGGAACTGGCACTTTCAGACATATGTCAAGAAATATCCTCTGGTGCATTTACATTATTTTTGCTCAACTGTGCTAGGGCATGTGGGGAGGGGGGGAGGGAGCTTGCCCCCTAAGGGCCCCACCCCATTTGTGTCTTTAAATTTTATTCTAATTTGTTGCTTAGTAAATGCCAGGGATTGTTACTGGTATACTGCAGTCAGTATAATAACCTGTTAAAGAAATTAGTTCTCTGTAAACTCCATAGCAAAAGTATGTGTAACGTCAGTTACTGACATGTTTACCTTTAAGTTTTCATAGAACACAAAGAAAATGGACTTATGTTTTATTTCATTTGTGTATTTGTAATTGATGAACCAAGGTATGATTCCATATCAAACAAATCACTCTGAAAGGTCAGAATTATAAAATATCACACAACTATTCTCAATCATGATTTTGCATGTGTAAACCCTATGGCAAATGTAAGCGTAACGTCAGTTACCGTCATGCCTTCGCTTAAATTGGCATGGTGCTAAAAGGAAATATCTAAAGTGCACATTATTTTGCACACCTGTTCCTAAGAACCTAGGTATATTGCCATATTAAACACATAAAGGTTACAAGTCAGGGACATGAGATATTTCCATTTAAATCTACACCATAATTTCCCATGTCCTTTTTCTGTAACGTCAGTTACCGGACACATTTTCACTTGCTGTGTGATAAGAAATTCAGTTTGAGAGAAAAACTTTCCACCTATTTCTTCTTTCTCATGAACTCATTCATCAATCAATGCTAATTACAAGCCCCAGTTCCTTTTATTCACAAAACTACAACATATATGTACAATTTCATGAAAATCCTTCCGCGTAACGTCAGTTACCGTGGAATTGCTCATATCATACGTGAATTATATAGGGGATGACATATAATGTCTAAAAATTTTAAGAAACATGTCTTCAAGAAACCTCTCCATCTTGTACGATATCTGGCGAATAAAGCTCAGGGCAGGGTTAGCTGCGACCAGCCCCAACGCGTAGCCCCCACAGTATAACTGTGTACATGGAGCGCCCCGGGGTTAGGTTAAACACAGATAGAACTCTATAAACCGTAAAAGTTCACTAGACTACACCTAACTGCGAAACACAGTCCGAATGCCAAACGCGAAGCTCCCACAGTACATAACTGTGTACAAGGAGTGCCCCGGGGTTAGACTACACCAAAGTAAAACTGCAACATAATGGGCTTTGAGTCAATACGGGGAAGCTCAAATATCAAAGAGAATGAAAAATAAAAAATGTTTTACTGACTTTACTGAAAGTCATTGACATAGCATTTGAAGTGAAGTTGTTGTCTATTACAGCATTTGCAATGTGTGTGTTCATTATAGTTCTTCAAGATGCATTTGTGTGTGTGTATGTGTGTAAATGGAAAAGCAACACAGAGACTGCTGAGCACTGCTCATTGTATCAAATTTGGTGATCAAGCATCTTGAAGTTGTTATTTTTTTGTTTTAACTTCATGTCAGGACTTGCACGATTTAGATTCTTCATGGAGGCACACATGCTCATCTGTGGTGAGATTTTGTGTGTGTGTGTGTGTGTGTGTGTTGTAGATTGCACATAATTATCATTATACAGTACATGAATGTATTGAGCCATTTTTAATTTATTTCTTCAAGAATACATTTTGACCATTATAAACGTAATGCTTAAGGCTGTGCAGGTTCTTTTGTGCTAATCTTTATGCTCGTACGTGTTTTTGAAACAAGGAGGTAATTGCTCATCACGTACAGTATTTGTTTTGTTTGTTCCAATCTTACAGGCTATCTGTGACTCTAAGCAGAGCATTGTCTGAAATACATATTGTAGGTGAAGAAAAATAGATTCCCGAGGGAGTATTTGATCGATCCAATGTCAATGATGAATGGCAACATGGAGGAGAATCTTGAAGAGAAGACAATGCCTGATGTGTCCTTTGAGGGTGTCCGTCTGACCATGGAATCCAGCAACCTGATGGATGAAAACAATGCCCAGGGCAGGGGCGCCACCACTCCTGTGGACAATGCCAAGTACCAGGCCCCACCCTCTAATGCCACTGGCTTTTACTTCGCCTCCCAGGTATAGTAGCCCCAGCTTGGTTAGTAGACAAAGTTTTGATTCCATTCAAGGGGGTGGGAGGGGGCAAGGGGCTCCCAACTAACAGATGGCTTGGATTGACCCATGCAAGTTACTCAGCATTCTCATACACATCAAGGGGCTAAAAACCCACTTGTTGGCTTGGCCTCGGCATCAAAAACTCATTGTCAGGCAAGTAGTATGATAAAATGTTAACCTGTTGAGGAGCCCCTTGCCCCCTCCCACCCCCTTGAAGTGGATCATAACCAGCACAAGATATTATTTACAGATTTTTAACCTGTTGAGGACGAGTCTCAAGTATACTCGGGCAAGGTCAATACTGTATAAGCTGTTATTTTCGCGTACAGATATTTTCGCGAATTAGAAGGTGACAGACATTTTCGCGAGATGTTGATTTTGCGAATTGACACCAACGCTATCTTGCATGTATTGTTACTCTAGTGTATGGCGACATTTTCGCGTTTTGTTAAATCCGCGATCTAACTGTGATTCACAAAATTCGCGAAGATTAAACCCTCGCGAAAATAACCACTTATACAGTAATTAGTTGAATCAAGAAACTGGCTCAATTTTCCAGTTTCTTGATTCAACTAATTATTGATCTTGTACTTCGACTGGATGAATGAGAAGAATTTACATTGTCTATACTCAGGCAAGCTTCTATGGGAAATGCATGTCGTAGCAAAATCAAACCGTCCTCAATGGGTTGATAGCACTGCTGGTGCCACATTTTCAAAAGTGGGGGGGGGGGCAGGCCCTCTTCTGGGTTTCAAGAGCTAACGAGCAAAAAAAAAAAAAGGCCTTCAGTGCAACTTCTGATGCCACTTCCGTTTTTCTTCAGCTGACAAGCAAAAAAAAAAAAACTTCCTGGGGTAAAAAAAGTGTGTGTGTGTGTGTGTGACCAGGCCTTTGAAGCAGGCTCCACCCTCTCCCCCCCCCCCCCCCCCACCCAACCTCCACTGGCCAAGAATAGCATACTTCAGCCAGGTTCCCAATTGCCCATTTCTCTATATTGTAATGTGGGTACTACACAAGTGAGGCTTAATTCTTGTAGTATTGACCACTCTGCTGACCTATCTTACATGAGGTGGATGCTGGTAGGAAAGAATGATACGATAACCTTTGCAGCTGGACTTTATGTGACACTTACTAGGGTAAGCTCTACAATCTCCTATAGAATAGACAATAGACATTTTGAGTAACAAAGAAGACCAAAGAGCTACTACACAGAAGACTTATATTGGCAATCTGGTGATGATAGGGTTGAGTGGCTGAGAGTGCACTCGATCCTCCCAAATTATTAAAGAGTTTTCTTGTCTTTGTTTTATTTGTGTATGACAATATTTTACCCCACTGAAAACTTTGTGTTGGATGTATGCGGTATTAATTGCAGTGACAGATTATTACTCCATTTGGGCATGTGGTGATATGCTTCTTGTACAATGTCTTTCATTGAGTGCAATTGTAGAGACTTTCCATCTCCTGGTGTACATTTCCTGTAAGTGACATTTCATTTTCTAGCAATTGTCTCACAACCCATTAATGACACCGGAACATCAAAGGAGGCATTGAATTTCAAAAGGTGACTGAAATGAATGTGCAATGTAAGCACAAAGCCAGCAATCATGACAGGCCTCACATAACAGAATGTGCATCAGGCTGCGTTCACATAGAAGTATACTATTCGGGTATTCGGGCTCGTTTTTCGAGGGCACGAGAATAGCTTGAATCGAACGATAGGATTTCCTCACACCGGTTCACATAGGAGGGCACTATTCGAAAGTACCGAATAGCTGCGAAAAGTATAGCAAAGTGGGAATCGAACTTGTTCGATTTTCTTGCAGCGTATACCATCTCTCGTTTATGAAATAATGACAATTTTGGTCTGGATTTGCCCTTTAGCAAAAATAAGCATGGAGACTGATATTCTGATACAGTTTAGAAATTGTTAATAAGATTTGCTAGGATGTAGGAGGAAGAAATCTTCACTGCATGGGATGATGAGTTGACGGTGCGGGTGATGGTGTATTCGGGGCCCGAATAGCGAATAGCGAATACCGAATACTTCTATGTGAACGCAGCCTAAGTAGCTACTGGCCAATGTTTCACTGCATTATATGATTCTCTTCATTGTTAAGGGGGGGGGGGGGGCAGCATAGGGCACTTCTGTTATGTTAATGAAAGTGTGACATAATCTATAAAAGTAAAAGAATGACATGTACTCTGCATACCATGACTAATCCACATTTTTCTCTCCACGTGCTGTTATTTGTGTGTTTGATCACATGTTGTGGCTGTGTATCCCTCCCTGCAGTCTGGTCGGCTGGAGGCAGCGGCCACCGCCTGTCAGAACACGCTGCTGAAGCCGGAAGAAGACGGGCGTGTCCTTGGGGTGTGGCTGCTGACGGAGATTGATCACTGGGACAATGAAAAGGAGCGCGTTGCCGTGGTGGCGGAGCACTGTCTCTTTCTCATCAAGTTTGATTTCATCACCAACGTTATCAAGAGCTACCGCAAGATCCTCTATGGCACCCTCACCTCTATCCAGAGAGGGAATTTTTCATACCCTGAGAAGACTTTAGCATCGTGAGTAGCCTCTTTTATCCCTCTTCACCTTGATAAAAGTATCTGTAAATTGAAAGTGGAACCCTCCTTTGCCAGCGCTACTTTCCAGATTTCCTGTACCCTAGTGCTGTAGTCAAAATTGATATAAAATGGCATCATGAGTGTTCCATGGAAGATTTAAAATTTGATGGAAAACCAAGGTGACAGTATGACTAGTATATTTTGAGAGGTTACATGAGAAATCAATTCTAGATGAACGCAGTTAAATTTTCTCTCATTTCTTGATCATTTCTTTTGGAAATGACTCACTCAGTGAATGTGAAATATCACTTATAGGGCTGTTAGATCTCATATGCTTGTTGTATTCTAGCTGTAGTTTCTGACAATGGTTTATTGGCTTGTTAAACAGCCATGTCTGTGTGGCCCAAAGTGCTTTTGATCAGAAATTTCATTGTTCCTTGCAATTTCCTTTGGCAAAGGCAGTATCTTTATGAGAGACCTCATAGGACTGGGAGACTCACCTACTCACCCACTCACCAGCTCACCTAAGCCAAGTGGCTTAGTGAGCTATGGCGATGGCTTACTGTCTGGTGTGTGTTGTCCACCATGCACTGTGTGTAAGCGTTTAATATGATACATTTACTGGAAGATAAAACGAGCTTTAAACAAAACAAAACCAAAAAACCCTACATGAGTTTGGCATTATTGTAGTTGTACAATGTCAATATGATGAACCGCACAGAACCAAAGATAACATAGCTACTCACATGTAATTCTAAATGATTTAAGTACAAGAAAAGCTCTTGCAGTTATCTAACTGCCAAGAGAATGTTTTATCCATTTTCTAAGATATTTCTTTGTAAGTGAAGTTACACAAATCCAGGTAAGTACGCCTACTGTCTATGTGCCAGTGACAAGAATTATGAAGCTTTTAGAGCCTGTATGCAGCAAATTAAAAACCAAGATTTTAGTAGGAATGGAGGTCATAGCGATTTAAAAAACAAACAAACAAACAGATTCTTGCCCTTACTGTAAGGAAATAATACAATGTGAATTATTCTTGTGATAAATAAGTTCAGTGTTTTATGCTCTCTTTATTAAAACACTCCTTTACCTTGGAATAACCTGACAGCAAGTAAGTTTACAGCCACATCTTTGCATAGATTTAAGAGCTGATTAAAGTCTTTCTTTCTGGCTGTTTTGTTCATTGCATCTGTAGACTCAAATCTTGCAGTGATTTGATTGCTCTATTTACATGTCGCAAACTTACATATATGGGTTCCAGCTTCATAAAATTATTTTGCCTCTTTTCCATTGTTAAGTTTCCCAGAAACTTCTTTATGATAAAATCATCCATTGCTTTTCTGTCTAGAATAAGTTCGTTGTGCAAGTGTCAAGTATTAACTATAAAAGATAGCTTGAATTTATTGCTTAACATTGGATTGGACTCTTCTTCTTGCCCTTAACATCATCCATGTAAACCTTTCATTGATTCTTTGTAATCATTCTTTAAATGATTTTTCATATTTGCATGCAAAACTTTCATTCTCTTTTAATTTTTTACCTCAGTTAAAAGTAAAAATATGTAAAGTGTCACAGTCATTTTCCAAGTTCATTTATTTTATGATATTCTTTGTCACGTATATTGATTAAAATGTGCATCTGCTCTTGCATAATATTTCTTAATCATAGAATGTTAATAGAATGACAGTAATTTTGTGAATTCAGCAGAATTTGGGCAGTATGAACTCTTCTACAGGTTCCTGGTTTTTTCAGTTTTCTGTGGTAACATTCTATAGACTCTGATCTCCAGTATGCATAGGAATCTGATTTAATGATTTATATGTGTGTGTCTGTTCAGTGTGATCTTTGCAATATTCTTGTATCAGTGTAAGTATCGGCCAGTTCATGGCTGGTTAGTAATTTATAATCTGCTTTGTAAGAAATATGAATGGACATAAGAGATGAATAATGAATGTAGTCCATATGTACCAGTAATTTCTCAAAGCATTGGCGTGATGTGTGAGCATCCATTCAACCTTATATGAGGTGACCTCGATTGTCCTTAAAGGTCAGAATGAATATAGATTTGTCCCTGTATCATGGTGTCCTAATAGTGCCCGCACTGGGGAAGGGGCCAGACTCCACTGGAGCAGCAATCGAGATTTGTCTGTCCTGGACAAGTGGAACCCCTTCAGTGACTCCATACCGTACATCACGCTGACTGGCCACCCTCTGCAGTCGGACGATTCCAGACAGGTCCAGAGCTACCAGGTACTCTCCATGGTGTCATAATCTTTTGGTCACATGATGATTTTGATCACATGATCTCTTGATCACTGCAATGGACGAAGCTCCAATGACATACCCATGCTGCGCCACACTGCTCATGTGTCGTGTGCAGGTACGGGTTACGCCTACTGTAACAGTCTAATGTCCCATTATGAGCGAGTCAAGAATTATTCATCAGTCAGGCCAGTTGGGCTGGCAGGTACTAGTACATGGTATGCAGACTTCTAGAGCTAGCTAGATGCTAGGCACTTACATGTTTTGTTTTTTCCCCTCAGGCAGCTTTTTTGCTCTCTAGTTCACATGTACACAGGCAAGAAAAAAATCTAAATTGCACTGGTTCACGAAGGAAAATCAGGACTGAAATCGCAACAGTTCATGGGAGGTCAAACTACACATGGGCAAGGTCCCGCGCACCTTGCATTCATGTGGGATATAAAAAACAAGTGCGATCTCGCACAGCGTTCATACACACTTTGCACCACGAATAATCGTAACTATTTAAGAAAGAAGCGTGACTGTTTCATAAATGTCACCCTTAAGGTGATATGCAGATTGCGATTTGAATCTTAGTGATAGTCACAATTATTATGTCCACACACATATTTTTTTTTTTTTTTTTTTGGGGGGGGGCATGATTCAAATTACAACCCAAATAATTGCTATGATTAGTGGCTGTGTGAATGGACTTTTTATGGACACTCTTTACACACTATGATGCTTACAACTAAAACAAAGGGATCATTTGATGGCCACTATTAGAATTTTCAGTGGAGTTGGCATAGGATAATTCTGCAGAGAGCCAGTAGGGAATTTGCTTCTGCCATTTAGGCACAGAACTAGTCATATCACCTTGAGATCTTCATCCTCTTCAGTTTGATGACACTGCACTTCTCTTCCTGTTTGCGTATTACTTCATGCATATAATCAGGACACACAGGAAATAATGGGAAGCTATACAGATTTGACTTCTTTTGTTTTAACCCACAAGGACATTTAAAGTTCAGAAGTCAAAGTTGACCATAATGAATAGAACAAAGTCATGTTCTTTGTTGATTATTTGCTAAAACAATGCCTTGCAACAATGCAGTCATCCCTGCTGAGTTGGTATAAACCTACAATCACTTGATACAAAGAATAAGCATAGCCCTTAGCCATTTCATGGAAAAAGAAATATAATTTACATTTATAAGGTTTTATATGCAAGTTAGTGACAGACTTATCAGATAATGACATCAACACCGTATATATTTTGCAGATGTGTTGCAAAACGATGAGAAACTATAGAATCTGATTTTTTTTTTTTAATTCATTCCGCTTAAGTGAAACTTCCAGCATTCTGTTCGCAAAAAGAATTTTTACAATGATGATTTGGCCTTGCAATACAAGCTTGAAAGTTGTTACTTAAAGACATATCATCCTTATTGCATGCAAATTTTTGAAAATTTGGTGAGAACACTTTGGTATTGAAGAAAACACTATTTTGAAACCTCCTGTAAATTTTGAACTCAAGAGGGTCTTTATTTGTTGAGTTAAATTGACCGTTAAGATGCGAATACTTTTTTTGTACTGCAAAAAAAAATTACAAATCTAAACTACTAGTCTAGTTTTACAGACCTGTGTGATGCACTTATGTAGTTCATGTAAGTGGTGTGTTGTTATTTGCCTTAGATAACAAAGTAAAAGAAGCTAGTGAATTCTTCCTTTCTGACAGCTTGAACATGCATATCTTTTGTTCAAAGTATAAGTATCATATTACAACCACAGGAGGATTAGTATGTGCAGCTGTGCCTCGTACACAGAATACGTTTCGGTGAGCATTTGGTGCATTATTTGAATTTTAACGGCTAACAACCTTCAAATATCACAGAAATGTCATAGCTTTACAATAGTCTTGTCATTCATTCTGGTGGATCATGTTCTGTGCTATTTGGGAAGGAATGCAAAGGGGATGACCCATCTTTAAAGGGGATACACAAAAAAAGCACTTTGTAGCAAATTGATCTAACTTTCTGAAAGGCACAAACATACAAACAAACAAATTAATGAAGTACAGTATTCACCGCATAATCGGGACAGGTTGGGAGTAGCAAACACGGCCCCTTTAAGCGGGGTGCCCGATTTCGCGATGAGCACTCACCATACACTAACGGCATACGACATGTACATTATGTAGTGCACACACACACACACACACACACATGCATACTGACGTACTGTACATGTACATGAATACACAACCACGCTACCCCTCGGCGCGACCCTCTAGCTGTCCCTGCATTCTCGCAATGATGTAGAGTAATCGCAACCGGGTTCTTCTTCTGTCGCCTCTCTTCGAACACGAAATATGTGGATTAAAAGCTAGCACTTTCTTAAACATTCGTAGAATTCTTGGACACGTAGGGCGTTCTGTGTAAATACATATCCACAACCATGGGAAATGATTACCCAGAACTGATGTGGGAACGTCAATGAAAAGTCCTTCAATCATTCAATCATCACGGCTTGATTGTTTACTTGCCGCGATCACTGCACTGTACATGTGTTGTAGCGATCTGGCTCGCCATAATATATACACATGTACAGAAAAGCGAAGGCGGGCAGCGAGCTGAAATGTACGTGTACTGGATGGACGGAGGTCAAAACACACCAGTCCGAAGCTTGCTATGTAAGTTTGATGTAAACGACAACTGATAGGGAATCTTTGAAATATTGTTGTGGTATTTTGGTAGATGTTTTTTGTGTAAAATATCAACAAAATCAAAGATCGCTTGAAGAAAAATTGTCCCGTTTATCAGAGGTCCCCGCCCGATTATCCAGTGAAAATAACGTGCATTGGAAATGTTTCTGGGAAGCGTATGTCATTTAAGCGAGGTTCCCGATTATCAGATGCCCGATTATGCGATGAATACTGTAATAGATCACATCCAAGTAGGAACAAATTAATGTGTCCTTGTGTAAAATAAGATCAAAACTTCTGTTTTTATATGATATTTTTAGAGTCTCCCCCATTTATTGTAGGGTGAGTAAGTGGCATGTTGGGTCTATGATCATGTGTACACTCTGAAAACCCACAGTAGATTTTGTTGCTGTTGTTTTAAAGAAAGAAGAGAAAGAGAGAAAAAATGTAGATTTCAGTAGATTTTAGTGTCCATTCTTTTTATGGCATTGCTTAAATCACATAGGATATGTATAAGAATTGTGATGACCATGCATCAGGGAATTAATACATCAAATGTCTTGTAGATGGTTATAGTACAAGTACGTATTCTTTGAATAAAATCTAAATGTAGTAATTTGATTTTTTTTTCTCATTATTACCATAACAAGCTGCTGCTCCTACGTGTATGCAGCAACTTGCCAAGTCATTGTATGGGCATTGGGTAAATTTTCTCAAACACATGACCTGAAGGTAGTCAAACAACCCACTCAGGTAACACAATAGTACGGTCCCGTATGAAAGTCTACATTGTACAGTGTGGATTTGGCAGGATCACATAATCCTTATTTTCTCCACCATTAGTAAGGTCCAGGTCTTTAATTTTGTGCTTATCGTGGACACTTATTATGTCAACGTAAAACAGATAAGGTGTAGTGAGGTTTAAAGCTAATCTTCACAAATGTTTGTCTTTGATTTGATGTTAATGTAAAAAGACATTGTTGTCACACTTTTCCTAATGGCTTCCCAAAATTCAGCACTGGTCTAAAAAAGAAATGTTCATACCAATTTATCCTCATTTATTTCAAAAACTGTCACACGGAAATGGCACGTGGTACGTGATGCAAAACACATTCTATCATAATCTTATTCTAGATGAAGTATCATTTGTAGTTATTGGATAGAATTGAGTCTAGCAGATATTAACCCATTGAGGACGGACTGATTTTGTTACACCATGCATTTCCCATAGACACCTGCCCGAGTATACTCGGGTCTCTTTTTCAACAGGTTAAGTTGATTTAAAAGAGAGAGAAAAAAATGTGTGTCGTGTGTCGTGCATAAACTTTTGACATTTTCGTATAAGCGGGGTTCCCACTATGTGCGATCCATTGCGAACGCCACGATTGGACATTCGTAACTGATCGTAGAAAATTTGTTGAACTCATCTGAAATTTCACGTTTGATACGAGGTTATGCGAGTCAATACGTGTTGGTACACTTGGATGCGATATGGTCATGATTGGTCTATTTCAAGCGATATGATCAGTCACGATCTGGTCTGCCGTTCAAATATGATCCGACAGGATTGTCCTGATTGAGTTCACGATAGGTACCGATCTAACATGACCATTACGATCAGGATCCCCGATCTGGTACGTGCATTAACGTACTGATACGTTCCATTGCGAATACAGCGGACCATTACGGGCTGCTGAGATAAGATACGATATCTTTTACGATCGGGATCAGAAGCGACCCCCATTTAAGGCGCGATTGGACCCGAATGGGAATATCATAGTCCGGCTGATGATGGATTTCATTGTTTCCCTTAAATTATGCAGAGTGATTAGGCCTATTAATTTTATCCACATTCATTGATGATGGCAAGGTTTGACAGGTTGACGATGATGACAATGTAACCTTTGCAGTATTGCTAATGACGATTATGTTATCAGAGAGAAGGCAGCACCCAGGCCAGCCATAACCTCAGATATTCCCTCGTCTAATAATAAATGTAAAGAAATTAATAGATTATTAAAACGATATGCTCACCCTCCCCCCTCACAAAAAAAAAAAAAAAAATGAAATAACGAACCCAAATACATAAGATCAGATGATTGCCCCTCTTCCCCAGAAAAAAAACCCAGCAAGACAAAATGACCTTTCTCTCCAATACATGAAGAAAATAATTATATGATGAAATGGAAGCTAAGAAAGAGGATGGGATCATTTTGAATGTTATGTAACATAGTATTATGTGTTATATATGCTCGATATAAGAAAGTTGGCCGAATGGATAGTATTGCTTATGTGTTCGATGTCATATTCACAAAGTATATGTATCACATGCCTTTTTATTTCAAAATGTCGTTATCTCATGGATTATTAAAAATTTGGTTTATTCGGCTTTGTTTAGTATTTTACTTAATTACGTTTAACATAACTGATACACACACATAACAGAAAAGTGACTCCCTAATCAAAATGATGTCACTTTTTAACAAAAAAGGAGGTTTTATGCAAAATTATTTCGCAGGGGTATATTGCTACACTTATTGAAGAACTAACTGTGAAAAAAATTTAAGAGTGATCTTCATTGTCATAATCATACGAGTGATCTCACATCCACGACAATGGTCACTTTTAAATTTGCAGTAATAATGAGAGTTGAAAATAACCATTTTCCTCTAAAATTGTGCTCTACCAAACATAAAAAAAAGGACATTGAAAAGTGTCAAAATAGATGTAAAGGGGTCAAACGATGGCTGATGAAACAACTCTTAATTACTATGTACAATACACAAACAGCAGGATACTGCACCCCCCCCAAAAAAAAAAAAAATAATACTCTGTAATATACTTTTAAAAATTAACCATTTGCCTTTGATATGTACCCATTCAAGCACGATTCAGTAAATTATTCTCATCTTTGTACTGACGTTAGTCAATACGTGCAGACATACAATTGCCATTTTATTTTTGCTCATTTTTTTTTTTCATTAAAAAAGTTATCCCATATCCTGTTTTGTGTGTCTGTATAATGGTAATAGCAACTCATTAATGAGAACATCATTAAAGGGACTGTACAGTACTGGTTGAGGTGGGGATTCATGTTTTGAACATTCCTAAGTGAGATAATGTGAAACCTCTTATGAAATATGAAAGAGCATGTAATTTAAAGAAGGATTCAACATTTATTTGATGAAAATTGGTTTTCAAATGGCCGAGATATCCAAAAAGTGATAATAATAAAAGGCGACAGGCCAAAACTTTTATTAGGATCTCTTTGTTTTACCTTGTTTTTGGATATCTCGGCCATTTCAAAACCGATTTTCATCAAATAAACTTATGATACCCCTTAAAATTGCATGCTCTTTGACATCTCATAGAGCGGTTTCTGAATATCTGGCAAAACGTTAAAAGCTAAATCCTCACTTCGACCAGAACTGTACACACCCTTTAACATAATGTATGAAAACATCTAAAAATCTGTAATACAACTTTCATTTTATGAAATCATTAAAAAAATGATTTTGATATTTAATGTACCTTAATAATTACGACAATTAAACCCACACCGTCATACAATTTACCGTTTGGAAATAATAATCTAAAGATGCAGGCTACCACCTATCAGAATACAAAATAAATCAATTTATGAGTAAAATAAGGGCAAATGGGCAAAAAATAATAATGATTATAAGCAAAAGTGAAGTGAAAAAGTCAATCCCGATCAACACGATTAAGAAGCACGATTAGAAGAGATTTACTGCGTTTGGATACGATCCTAGACGATCTGATGCGATGATCACGATCAAAAACTAATCGTGTTAATCGTAGAAAATTTTTGAACCGTCCAAAATTTTCCTACGATTAACGCGATTGCCACGATTGACCTTAAGATCTGATACAATCTGATAAGACCATCACGCTTGCTGCACGATTAAGACCACGATTTCAAACGTGGGGCCAATCGTGATAGTGGGAACCCTGCTTAAGGAATCTAAAGATCTCTAGAACCAGAAGTGATAGAGCTAGCTAAGTTAATACATTGAATCAGTACTGTAAAAGTGGTTTCTTTCACGGTGGTTTCATTTTCGCGCTTTGAGGTTAAACCGCAAATTTAACATCAAGCGAAAATGTTTTGAACTCACCGCTTGTTACAACGCTATTGTGCACATGCACACATGAAGATTCCACGCATTGAATGTATTGATGGTCAACACACAAACAGTGATACCGCACAATGTAGGTACAAGCATGTTATAAAGTACTTGAGAGACGGCATTTCAGGTAAGCCTGCATTTAATTTTAATTTCTATTTAATAAGTAAAAGAATAATTGGATTATAGTTTGGGTTTTCATGTGCAAAATAAAACAGTTTTTGCCCACTGTGAATTCACAGATTTTGCCGACCGCGAATTCAAACACACACAAAAAAGTCGGCACCGATGGAAACCGCGAAAGTATCTGTACGTGAAAGAAACCACTTTTACAGAGTATATTGATGACTCTTGTTTCAAGTTTGTTCATGGCAGGATCAGAGTGCCCCCCTTGGGACGGGGGGGGGGGGGGGTCCTAATGGGGGCCTGAATTGTACATTTTCATCTTCTTCTTAAAAACCCCTTGATGAATTTTCACCAATATTGGCAGGATGCATCCCTAGGGGGATAGGATCTCAAATCCATCAAATGGGCACCCTGCCCCACCTTGGCCACGTGATTGGCCTCAGCCAATCATTTGATTAGGATCCATACCGCTGTTTTATAATGGATGCTATGTCTAAATATGCACACTAAGTACAGAGCAAGGCACCTATCACACACACATACATACACACACACATGCACACACGCACACACACACACACACACACACACTCACTCTCTCTCTCTCTCTCACTTTCTCTCTCCTTGAGCAAGTATTGTTATGATTTTGCGGTTGTTCTTGTAGGGCTGATTATGCCAGTCAGTTTTGATTACTGCATAGGCCATATGTACCAAGCCTAATTTTTTTTTTTCCCGAATCGGGACGAATTTGTGAAAATAAAACCTTGCAAAATATTTGGCACATACAGTATTTGTTATTTGTAGGGACCTGGAGCGGCAAGTATGCGGAACCAGACTCTGAAAGACCAATGACAATGGCCCTGTGTTGATCAGACAATCTGGGCATTATTTCAAGAGCACAAAGACATCCAGTAGGCGTATGCTTGTTTACTTCAAGGCATATTGGGACAAGGGATGTGGCTGCCAAGGTAGCAACTCCTTGTTTTAAGTTTTGAGCCAAGATCAGGATTTGAATGGCTGAATGATCATAAATTGATGCCGCGTTATTGAGTGTTCACCTGGTGGACATTTTTTGTTTTTTGTTTGTTTACTTGCATTCAACCACAGTTGTTGTTCCAGTAGAAACAAGCCTTGAACAAACTCTTGTGACTTTTGAGAAGGGCATTTTTTGTTTCTTCCATTTGAGCTCATTCAGCTGTGAAGCTGTGGCATCTTACATTGTAACACATCTCTTCAGAAACTGTCATAGGATTAGTTCTAAGTTAGTTTTATTAGAAAATTATTCTACATTGCATTATTATGATGAATATTGTAAAGAGAGAGACTTACTTTTGGTGATGTGTTTGAGAAAAATTATGATTGGTAAGTTGTAAGTCAAGTCATTGTTGTCATGAATATAATTGTAAAAATATGTGATAATGTACCAGTTACAGCAATCTGTTCTGTTCTGTGAGAAAGCAATGTGTCATCAATTAACATACTGTATGAGCTGTTATTTTCGTGAGGGTTTAATTTTCACGAATTTCGCGAATCACAGTTGAACTGCAAATTTAACAACACGCAAAAATGTCACCATACGCTAAGGTAGTAGTGAGCTAATGTAAGCCATCTGTGTCCATTCGCGAAAACAACATCTCGAGAAAATGTCCGTGACCTCCTCATTCACGAAAATATCTGTACGCGAAAATAACAGTGTATACAGTAAATTACCAGCTTTAATGCTTTCACAGTATTTAGATAATGTAGTTTTTTTTTTTCTTCATCAAACTGAAATATAAGAAAAGTGTGTTCTTTGGAAACTTGATTGAGTATGCTTAGTGTGTGCAAAAAAAAAAAAAGTTGGGGGGGAGGGGTTGGGTTTCAGAATATGACTTTTGCCTTAAATATCATGTTTTTCACAGTGCATCAGTAAGTTTGTTGATTTGTAGAAGTTAGCAGCCTTGCACTAAGCTATGCACACTGATAACTATATACCATGCTACCCTTTTGATCTCTGCTGATATTCATGCACGCTCCTCGTGCCCTCTCAGGTTGGTCCTTTTCTGAACACTCTGAGCCAGGCAGTGACCACCAGTAGAAGCCAGAGACACCCCAACCTTCCCCCAGTGAGCACCGTGGAGGCCCCCATCCAGTGTGAGGTCTACCTGGGCCTCTCCAGCATGGTCTTCAACCAGAGCAAGCTCGGCTTCTTCAGGGAGCGTGGGGGAGTCAGCTTCTAAAGAGGTCATACCGACCAAGATATATCTTAGTCAGCTTCTAAAGAGGTCATTCCGACCAAGATATGAATGTATCTTAGTCAGCTTCTAAAGAGGTCATTCCGACCAAGATATCAATGTATCTTAGTCAGCTTCTAAAGAGGTCGTACTGACCAAGATGTGTATCTCGGTTGGCCACAGGAGTTGGCATTTATTTCCTTTTCTGTGAGTACACAGTGATTTGGTAAAAGATGATATGGTACAAATAAGTAAGGAATTATTTGTTGGAAGAGGTAATATGGTGTAGATTGTGAAAGATTTTTGATTTTCATTCACCTTACATGTGAAACTACATACTGAAATTAGGATAATAGATGAGAAAGGGGAAAATTCTGAGAATGTAGTACCCAATATATTTAGCAAAAGTGTGTATAGTAACATATTGGTATTGATTGATATATCAGAGGCTGGAACTGAGTAAGTTCAGTGTAGTTTGTAGTTCCTGTATAAAGTAATTGATCATGTGTGTATTTGTTATAAACAGCATTGAAATGATGGCAAAATATCAATACTTTTTCACCTTTAATCTGGCAATACCTCATTCTTACAGCACATTGAATAGGCTGCAGACAGTGATATATCAAAAAACTTCATATGCATCTTTTGGCAGTATGTGCATTTTGTCTTTCTAAGGGATTGTTGCTGTATTAAATGGTGTTGATATTATAGCTTAAAATATGTCATAAATGTACACATTTACTAGTGCCATTTTACAACTTTGTGCTGACAAGGGTAATAGTGGTGTTTCTGTGTGCGTATGTTTGGAATTATCTATTATCCTGTGATATCTGCCTAATTTGACATCAATTTCATTCTGGTGAAGGAATTGCAAATATCTAATTTCCCTGAAATATCATTTGTTTGGAATTGTGCAATCATGGTCTCTACTCATGGGAGTGCCAAACAGGAAAAAATCTGAATAAGAACTCTGTCTCACATTATAGCATTTTGATATTAATGATTTTTTCCAAGATTGGGGTGGCATCGTCTTCTTCTATATATGTGAGTGTCTGCAAACGTGATCATTATACAGTAAATTTGGCTCTACAAAGACAATTCTTTCTTATGCCTGAAAACCAGGGTGTTTGAAAGATTACACCTACATCCTTTTCACATTTCTCTGACTCTTAGATTTATGTGTGTTGTGTATTTCAACTCTGATTAATTATGTGACACTTGCCTCCAAGGAAAAGTTTATGACAATCATATCGAAACCATAACATGTCTTTATGCATTGGAACCTGGTCTTTGAAGTAAGTTATAAGATCATTTCTTTCCAGTATGATGCAATACACAGTACATATACTAAAAAGATAAACCCTCCCACTTTTTTAGCCCGTGAATGATAAGCCAATTCAGCTAATTAAGTATGTTTTACACATGACAGTGCTTTGTTTTGCACTGTGATACTCATTCATTGCAATTGATAAAGGTAGGTTTTGATTTTGACTGTGATGAAAATCATGTGGCGTATGTTAGGATGTAATATCATTCTTACATCTTTCCTACATTGAAGATTGAAATAGATATGAAGAGTGTGTAAATTGTGGATATCACTAAGCAGTAGATATTATTTATTCTTTATTATTGTAGTTCATACACCAACTCAAGCAAGCAGAGGTACTATTGATTGTTGTTATATACTGAAATGTACTGAAATTAATTAGAGTGATAGATTTGACATTTGTGCTGGCTGTATGCTTTTTGCATGAAAGAAGTTTATTCCAAAGAGTTGATGTTGTATATTATATAGCTTGTAATGAACAGAGTTCAAGGAGGACTTATTTATCAGCTCACAGAAAACAAGCAAACAATGCTGAAGAAGTTGTTTTATTGATGGTCATTACATTTGACTTTAGCAGGTATTCTTTCAGTTTGATGAAACTCCCCTTCCTCCATCTTGTCAAGACAGACAAATTCTGACATTATTAATCATCTTTATCTTTGTCATCATTGCATAATGATGTAATGCACATGAATCACAATTATTTGTACATTCTTTGCAGTATGCATTCTGTTTATCCCTAGTGATGGTGAGCATGATTTGTGCTCCACACAGGTTAGTGCAAAATTGTGCAATTTGGTTGCATAAGACGACCTTTCCCTGTGGAAATGTGCCTAGCTAGTTTGTGAAAGCAGGCAAGATTTAAATTCCTTCACTTTTCTATTCTTTGTCTGATTTTAATGATACTTGCAGTGTTCAGAGAGCTTTATTTATATGTCAAAGTGTATATGAACATGGAGTTGATTTTCACATTGTTTAGGAATGGCAATGGCCTCAAATCAGCTGCATGCACTTATGCATGTTCTCTTAAGGTAAAACCCAAAACATTGGATTAAAAAAAAAAAAATCCTGATGGAACGAAAGAAAGTCTTGTGTAGATTTACGAGAAGGGTTCGTCAAAAGTATATATATTTTATTTGTGACTATTCATGTATTAACTTAAAACTATATTTGGTTGCGTTTAAGTGTGTGTGACATTATTATCAGCTGTTTGTATGTCAGCATGTCAAAAATTGATAGTGCGGCTTGTGTTATAATGATATATTTACATTTCAATGTATCCTTGTACATTGTGCTCTATAAGCCAAAGCTGTGACATATCCTAAAACTATTGTCAATAATCACAGTACACTGTGAGAGGTGACTTTTAAGTTTTCTTCCTTACCTTACTTCCTTGACAAAACATTAGGGAGCTTTAGGGACATTCAGAGGAAAAAAAAAAACATGTTCTGAGCATGCACAAAAAGGTCGATCTATTTATAGTTTACGTCGTCTTTACGTCGTCTGGGCTAATTTTACGTCCGCTTAATTTATGACGTAGAAAACTACTTGATGCACCAATCATATGGGGCTTTATTTTTCGTATATTGCATCCCAGCATAATCTATAAAAAGCGACTTTTTAGCATGACGCAAGGGGAGAGGAGAACATCCACCGCAATCGTCGTCTCAAACGTCCGCGCCGCAAATCTAAAGCTCCCTGTTGACTAAGACAAGTCTCATATAAGCTGCCAAATTGAGTGAGATACAATGTATATGATTCAGTGTAGTCGACTGAAATGTCATGCACTTAAGTAGCTGATCTAAGATAATTTTTTTTTAAAATTTTTTTATTTCAGTTTCTTGCACAGTTCCTGTGCCTTCCCATAGCCCCTTCCCATCCAGTCCAATTGCTACACTTTTTGTATGTAATCTTGAATTTCCCTTCCCTTCCCTCATATTGTTAATGTGACGTTTTGGTATGCAAAAAAAAAAAAAAAAAAAAAAAGAAAAAAAGAAGAAGAAAAGAAGAGGATTAATGAAGACAATGTAAATGATTAAGATGCATTAATAAAAGTAAAGACGGGATTAAAAAAAAATGGCGGAGTGCAGATGTTGAAAACAGGTCATATGGTTCTGATCACCATTAATTTGATTTAATATGGGGATTTAAAAATATTCTTATTTTTTTTTTTTTGTAAGAGTCATATCAAGATGCATCCTAGGATAAATAGGAAATTAGTGAATAAGAAATCAGCCAAGAGCCTTGAGGCTAGACCAATGAGTTTTAAGGCAATTATTAGGGGGTGGGGGAAAATGCTATTAAATTTAGAAGAATCGAAAGATCTTCCGCAAGTCCTGAGGAAAATTGCAATCACGTGGTTCAAACTGAGTTACTATAAGAAATATAAATTCCACATCTTTTCAAATGGTAATCTGGCTGAAAATTGATGCACACTGACTTCAACACAAGTCAATATCTCCGTGTATTACTCTTGAATATGCATTTTGAAAGGTTGAATCATGTGTTGCATCATAAAAAAAAAAGATTTCTCTAAAGGAAAATGAACGTAATAGGAAAGTTGCATTTTAGATCAGCTGGTAACAGAGGAAGGGTTAACTGTATTTTATGAAGTCCTCCATTCAAATTTAGAAGTTAAGACATGTTTCATAATAAAATTTTTCTTGGCAATTCATCGTGATGTTCTATTATGCTACGCCACATTGGTGCAAGTATAGTAATGAAAAGAAGACTGGATTAATACTGAAAAGGTTAGATTGATACAGTGCACTCCCGTTACAACGAACACGGTTATAACGAAATTTCGCTATAACGAAGTAAATCTTCTGGTCCCAAAATTAACACCATTAAAGTCTATGGTACAAAATTCGCTTATAACGAACACGGTTATAGCGAAATTTCCGTTACAACGAAGTCTTTTCCGAGCGCCACAGACAAAGAAAAACAAAAGAAATGAGCTCCGTTATAACGAAATGCGAATTGCTTTCGAAAATACGTAGCGGAACAAGCACTTATCCGTCTCTGCATGGGTGAACGCTTCACACCACTGTGTGTTCGCTCCTTGTGTCACGCACAGTTTCTGAGGGGAACTTGCGTTTATTATTGTAATACAGTTATCCCTTCACATTTCACATAGCTTTCCAGTGTATGATGAGTATTCAGCAAACATAATATGATATATATATACGTGGTTCCTTGTTTTCGTTATATATTGTATTTGTTCGGTTATAACGAAATTTCGTTATAACGAAAGAAAACTGCCGGTCCCGAGCATTTCGTTATAACGGGAGTGCACTGTAATAAGATTTCGGGATCTTTTTATCCCCATTAAGAGTAGCATCTCTTAAGTCTGTCAGTCTGTCTCTCTCTCTCTCTTTCTTTCTCTCTCTCTCTCTCTCTCTGTAAACCATGTACATCTGTAATTAACATTAGCACCATTTACTTATCTTTATGTTATGTAAACCCAAAGAGCACGTAGTTGTACCTTGAATGAAAAAAAAAAAAAATCTTGCTGCCGTTTCAATTTGATTAGTTTATACCACCATCTTAGCGTGTCTGCAATTATCACACAATTGTTTTAGCTTTAAATTGAACCATTTATTCATTGATTGCTATAATTTATAATTGCTCTGCACCTGCCTAACTCCCAGTTATCATTCTGAAGAGCTGAGTGAAACAACATCACATGAATTAAAAGAACTTTGCTAGAGAGATTACAGTTTATGTATATGAGGTGTTGGTGATTAATTTATATGTTTTTAAAGTAATGTAAACACGACACAAGTAATTTTAATTCCTGAAATTTATGTCAATTTTTCTTGTAGTTATGAAAATCTTTTGTTTCCAAGTGATACTGAAAGAAAACTTAAAATTATATGAAATCCCCTGTAGGATCATGCGGGATTTTGTTGGTATTTTCTTTGTGCATTCAGATAATTTTAATTTATGTTTTCCTTTATGGTTTGTTTTCTTCCCTAGTCACTGTGATTCTGCTATGTGTAGGTCTGACAGTTCTTTTTTGTCTTTTACTACTAAGTTATTGCAATTCCATACACGTGACAGAGCATCCCAAGTAGGCCGATAATACGATTACTGTGTTGGTCTCTATTTTCTGTGACACAAGTTGTTATTGTCCGTTGCAAAGTCCTGATTTTTCGGTGTTTATGAAAAGCTTATGATATCGCTCAACATTAAACTATTTGGCTCAGAATTGACCATTTGGTGCTTGCCTAATTCTCCCATCTCGGAATCACCTGGTTTTGATGGCTATATACAATATATATATACATATATATATATATATATATATATATATATATATATATATATATATGTGTGTGTGTGTGTGTATATATATAATTAGGTCCCATTGTGACTGTGAGGCATGTGATTATATACACGCTTACTCATAGGAAGAGAAACTAGTGATTAGTTCACTCTTGAGATTTTGGAAAGCATTAACAGTGAACATAATCGCTTGATAGTTCAAATTACAGTTTCAGTTATTAGCACAGTTATCAAAATTATCCTCTTACACTTTAAGGGGAATTCCAGACGATTTTCATAATTTCACATCGTGTAGTACATAAATTAACAGCTCCATGTATAAATTTCTTGACTTTATTGTGGTTCTTGAGCAGAGAAACAATACAGTACAAGTGTACTTTGAAAAACCTCAAACAAATTACACTGAACAAGGATGATGACATAGAGGCTCACATATTTCAGAAATGTAGCAGTGTAATTCTATTGCAAGTGTACAATACCGCTAGCTTGCAAGTTCACCTGTGTATAATCTATGCATGCCTTCTTCTTTTGTTCTGCTTCCTTGAGCCCCAACTCGTGCATTCTTATGGTGACCCTGCCATGTGATCATCCTTGTTCATTGCAATTTGTTATAAATTTCAAAAATATTCTTATTCTTCATCCCAATTATAAATTCTGAAACTCTGTCCTCAGTACAACTAATTTATAGTTGTTCAAATGTAAAAATCTGAAAATCATCCAGAGGTCTCCTTTAACAGCTCTGACACTGTTTTTGTAACGATTTTTAGAAAGTACACAATGCAACAAAACAAGTTGTTATACACGCGGGGTGACCATGATATGGACCGAAGAGATACACTGTAATTACTATGTACGCCTGTATAAATAGGACCCAGGTTATACGCCTATACATCTGGGTACAAAACAAAGGAAAAGAAAGCAAAAAACAAACAAACAAACAAACCGGAAATTGACCTAAAACTTAAGCTACAGGTACCTAGACAAAGCTGGAACTGCATGTCATGTAGTGTTGTATTTCATCCTCAACAACGACTCTTTCCCTTTTTAGGGGTGGGGGGGGGGGGGTTATGATAATAACTGATAATATTAATGATAATGCTAATCATGATGATGACAATATAAAAACAATAATGATAATGGAGGAACGAGGATAAGAATAAATGTGATATTTCAATAATGATAATGATTATTACCACCATGGTCACGATCATGAGAATATTATATATTTTATACCGAAAACAGTCCGTCATGCTGTAAATGCCTCTACTTGAAATAAAAGTGAATTGGTAATTAGGCGATCGTTTGAATGGTTCAAGAACTTCGGGTGTAGGCCCATATCCTGTGTAATGCTTTGAATGGTATACAACATCAACAATCTATGCAGATGTAGAGATACGCGGGGAGGGCATCACCCAATTGCACTCCTGTGGGCTTTTTATCATAGTCCCATTGTTGTGACTGTCATCACCATCATTGCCACACATACTGTATATACTCAAACATAGGGAGATTTCAACTATTGGTGTATAGTTCCGATCTGACCTTGGCGGCTTTATTTCTGTAACCACAGTTACATATTCACCAGATCTATCAAAGTGTCACAAGATATTTCAAACTTCCGAGACGATACAAACTCTGTCACTCCATTCTCGGACTGCCTGATGATGAGCAGCGGCCCATCATCATTTTCAGAAAATTGTCTTCCCCTACATACTGTAGGTCTGTACTCGGCGAGATCTAAAATTCAACTCCTCCTCACATGCCCCAAAAGCTAACCGCCTCCACAACTCAGGATAAAGGAGCCCAAAATCAGTTGTCTCCCACAATTTCCCAAGTTAAACATGCACAGACCCAATTAAAAGTTCATTCAAGGTGGCCAATTGAATTCCCTAGCAAAACATTTTATACTGCTATTACATGTAAGTCCCTTGGCTGTGTATACAGGAAAGGTACAATGCACAAAGAGCTATACCCCCTTCCCTGTTATCTACCACAGTTAATCCTTACATAGTCCCAACTCAATTGCCCACAAAAATAAAATCAAAACAAAGTGCAGCTCAATTAAACACAAACAAGAATAACATACTGCACTTTAACTGTAATCTCCAGTTTCCTGTACTGGTTTACACCTTTGGCAATTAAAGATTTAAATTAACAGCAAATCTCACACTGTATCCCTTACCAAATGTGAATTACTTCACAGAAATATACTGGTATCTTGCAGAGACGTATAGGCCCTGCCTTAAGACCTTTATTCTTGATTTATATGATGAATAACTTCTTATTACGTGCTGTAAGTGCATTGAAGGCTAGCACTTACTCTAGGTCGATGTCACATGTTTTCGTTTTCCTATAATAATGTCCCGTGCGATAAATATGAGGAAAAAAAAAATCAGGAGGGAAATGGCTATGCGGACGAGACTAATAATGTCACATTTTGGAAAAATAAACTTAAGAATGTCACATTCGGAAAAATAAACACGTTTGTCCTATAGAGATTGATATAAACAATAACAAACTACACATGTTACAGATCAGAGCATATAAGATACCAAAGATGAAAAAAACATTCATGATTGACCTATCATGTGGAATTATAGTATACGGATAGAAGGTCGTATAACTTGCGGAAGCTTTTGACAAAAGTCACGCTTTGATGAGGATTATGAAAGCAATATTTGATCAAGGCTTGACGTAAACATACATACTGAGAGCACTGTTGTTTTTAATGTGGGAAAAGAGCCACGTATACCAAGGAGGTGTCTCGTACCAGGGACGTGTGAAATACCTCCTTTGCTCGCACGTATAATGTCAACCGCGCGAGCTGTGAGAACTACTCTGAGAGTGAGTTGGACGATTTCATGTGATTGTGGCGTGAAATACAATAGGCCCACATGGACCAGAGACAGGTTCTAATCCAACTATCAACGGGATCAGTTAAGGCATTGTTCAACAAGTTTTACAATTGAAATCTGAGCTGCATTCCCCCATGTGCATAATGTTCCTGGGTCTTAATTGATATTGTGTAAATAAGCCAGTTCGGGGTTCCACTTTGAGCATGAGCAGAAAAAGCTCTGTACCAGCAGAGCATGTTGGTTTTTAAATTCACTGAGATAAGCATCTATGATGTATACAAAATGATTATTCAAGTAATCCTTGTATTAAAGTGGTGCTTGCCATCACATCCACCTGGCAGCAAAAGCAGTATTTGGCAATATCAATAGAAGAAGATTGTCATTACATTCAATACAAAATAAATGGATGTTTTCTGAAGTGTCAATTGATGGATCATTCTGATCACCTGGTCTACGCGAGTACATCCTTTGTTTGAACATTGAATATGACTGATGAATTCCATGAAAAGCTAATGCATTCTGTTGCTTGAAGACAAGTGGAGTGCCTAATCAACTGAGAAAGAAGAAAGGTCATTTTGTACCCATCTGTACATGAGCTAACCCCGAACTGGCTTATTAAGGAATTATAAAATTTGACGTTGTCGTTAACCGCTTCAAAAGTGCGGAGTCTATTACAGTTTACGAAATTATCACACTCAATTTTCCCCATAACGAATAGTGTGAGAAGACACAATCACAGAAAATGTTTTAAAAATGGTGATTTATTCGGTTTGTGTAATGTACATAACTTGATACATGTAGTGACATCATAATTATGTTAATTTTGTACCCCGGTGTGTGTGTGCGTGTTTGTTTAGCCATTGGCACACCATTATGCAGCTCATTCAGGAAAGTTCCATAAAAATATAGATAAATCAAGTAAGCACATTGTTAACAACTGTCATCACTTCATGCAATTATATATAGATTTCTTTGAAATTCCGTAGAGCTCTTTCTTAAAGACCAGTTTTAATGAAACTTGAATAATTCTGTAATTTGATTAACTTTTTTATCACTTAAAACTTGGAGATAGTGAAGTGGCATTTCACTTGACAAGACAGTGTCCTCCTTCGCATCTTTATTATCAGCATTTTCCATGGGATGAAATTTACGCTTTTAAGAATGATTAGCCCTTAACATAGGCTGTTATACAGGATTTTAAAAACGGTGTGCTGTGATAAGAATCTTGAAACGTGAAACGGGACCTTGGCAGATGACTGGGTGTAAGTTCCTCCATGAAGAAACAAAGTAACGTAGGTAGTCTTCCAGGATTCGTGCAAAATCATAATACCAGTCACTTTGGCTGCCTTAATCGTCAAATCGCATAAGTAGTATAGCCTAATCATTGTAAATAATTATTATGAAAGCAGTGATAAAACTAGGCAAACTCAACGACAAGAAACAAAGAGTAAATCATCATAACATAACAGAGCACGAGCCCGACAGGTTCTGTCTGTAAGTTCTCCACTTTTGTCCTTCTTTCGTTCCCTGCTTTGCAAATTTAAAGTGATTGTAGATATAGTTTTCGTTGAGACCTAACTTCAGGTGTCTAGCATTTTTTTTTTTTTGTGTGTGAGATAATGAGAAAGCTTTTATGAAATATGAAAGAGAATGTACTTTCAAGAGGAATTCAACGTTTATTTGATGAAAGTTGGTTTTGAAATGGCTGAGATATCAAAACCAGAGCGATTCTAATAAGAGGTGGGACACACCTTTTATTACGATTGCTTTGTTTTACTTTGTTTTTTGGATGTTTCAGCCATTCAAAACCGATTTTTATTTTTCAAATAAACTTTGAATTCCTTTTAGTATGGCATGCTCTGTACTATTTCGTTAGTGGGTTCTTGGTATCTCGCAAAAAGTTAAAAGCCAAATCCTCATCTCCACCAATACCATACCATCCCTTTAAGTGGTGCCCACTTCCGTTCCCCTGAATACCAACCCCAGTGGCAGGAAAATCAATTTAGTGCTTTAAAAACGATACACAAACGACAGTAATTATGATAAGGACAATGTCCGTGATGCACCTGATCGACGAGCTGCATTGTTTAGTGACTGTTTCGAACGCCTCTCTAACCTTCGCCTGCTACAAGAGACGATCTCATGCACGGATCAAAGTTTCCTGCTACAATAGCTCATTTTCGCGCGATTGACACTGGCTGGATGGGCAGTACGTCTTTTTGAGCGTTACCTCAGGTATATATTACTTTAATTGTTCGCATCCATTCTAGTTCCGCTTCGCTGCATAGGAAGGAATCTCTTTTACGACTCTGGCGCCGTTGTAAGGGGGTATACCGTTGCTCTCGCATGAACATTCTGTAAAGAAAGAGAGGGAAAGACCTGATATCGATTGAGCCAATGATCGCACTTCTTTAGCGATCTTCTCAGCTCGTTCTTTATGTTCGTTTACACAGACATACAATTCGGCGTTGAAGATTAGTTGTGCGCATACTCCGCAAGGATTGAGTAAGTTTTGTCTCGCGCTGGATATTCTCGTTCCCATTTCCATGCACTCTCGCAATATTTGGAATTGTGAGCCGAGTTCGTGAAAAGTCTCCTTCCACCACCACTACCGCAGGTTTGCATCATCGAACGCAACTTTGCCTGAGATAACCATGTCTGTCTTTGGAGCTCTGATGATTTCTGCATTGTTGCTCACAGCTGCGTCGCAAGGTAAGACGTTAAACAAACAGACCTCTTCGGCAATAACATAATGTTTATAATGTTTTACCGAAAGGTAACAGACGAGAGAACTGCTCATCTTTCAATCACGATTCCTTCGCAAGTTTTACTTGGATATGGTCTTGTGACTTGATTGAGGAGTGATCATTTCTGATTTTCTGATACACAAGAGAAAAAAGATTGAAAAATGATGAGGTGTATAGTTAGTGCCAACTATAATCATTCCGTGACTATTTTCTACTAAATCTGTTACCTTGACTTCGAAGGTAAAGTTAGTTGCGAATACCAGACCTGACTTTCATTTTCATGGAGTAAATACCTCGGACTGAGCACACGTCAACACATGCCGGTGATTTGTGCCGCCTCTAAAATTCACCATCGAGTGTTGGACCTCGGGGTGAAGTACGAGGGGTGTGTGCACGGGAAGCGTGAGGAAAAGGGGCGGGGTGGGGGAGGGGAGAGCACTGTGGTATCGCGGATTCGTCTCTGTCGAGTCATTGAAAAGAAGTTCAATTCTTGTCAAAGTGTAATCATCATCGGGCTAAGTGTTTTGCTCATAAATACATATTTCTCTTGACCTAGCAGTAAAAACTGGTAACTTGTAGGCATTATTACATGGGAAATAACAGGGTCCTATATGAAGGAGCAGTGCTTATAGATAGCAGCGTGACGGTACAAAAGATATTGTTTTGTTCAGAATATCATGAGGCAAAATTATATCAAACATTAAGCCTACTATCACTGACATAATAATTGTGGTTGTCATCAGTTTCATAATAGTCTTAATCAGTACCATTGTTATCAACAACATCAACATCATGCTTGGCACAAAGGATATCAATAATTTGCATTACACAATCATGTGTACGTTTTGAAAAAATTCTGATTAAAGTCGTATGGCTTCTGATAATACCGACAAACCAATATACAATACGACATGGAAAAGAAACAGTGGAAGTTAAGAGGGAGAGAAAAAAATAGTGACTATAAAAGTTATCACTCTAAAGATGAGTTCTGGAAGTGTTATGTACATATGCCTCGATCGTTTTGCATCCGGAATAGGCGAAAAGGGGTCATGACCCTTGTTTGATAGAATACACATGTGCATGTAAAACAGTACAAATTTACATGCGCATTGGTAAACATTTCACGATACATCACATCGGTATACCTTGACCCATTCCTTACTCAATAGTTTGTAGTCATTCTGTTTGCATGCTGGTAACAGGACTTTGCACATTTCTGAGAGTGACGTAAATCTAGTAGCTTGAACTTCCTCGGTCCTTTTCCCCTACATTTTCTCCCTTCCTTCAATTTTCTGTTCCCTCTCTCCTCTGCCAGGTTTATCGTATCTCAAGATCATTTACTGACCCCGCAAACCCCATAGCAACTGTTTCACCTTATCGACCGCAAACACTCACAATTTCCATCCGCGGGAAAGCAAAATTAAACGCTCCCCTCTCTCACTCGTTTGAATCCTTTATCAATTAAAGCTCTGTTGTGCCTAATTCTTGTCGACAACATCTCAGGTCTCACCAACCTAGTGTCGCAGATCGAGTCGCAGCATATGGGCTAGAAATAGGCCTATGGCAACATGGTTTTGTGTATGTAAAACAGGATGCTGGAGTACTGTGGTGTAGTGGATAAGACTGTATACGTAAAACAGGTGGTCGTCGTTCGAGAATGTTTATTTTATGACGAGATTTTATTCATTTACCTAATGCTTATTTCTTTATTATGTATTTATCGATCGATCGATTGATTGATTGACTTAACGATTGATTGATTGATTGACTGACTGACTGATTGATTGATTGATTGATTGATTGATTGATTGATTGATTGATTGATTGATTGATTTGACCTTATTTTACTTATAATTTTCCTCTGGATCCTTTCAAGTTTGTGGTAAAATATGATAACAATTATTTGCTATAGTGAAAGCGTTGACGTATAGATGAGACGATATCATTATTTCATATTATCACGGGACTTCGCTGATAAAGGACACTGTAATGTGTATAGAGTCTACCTGACGCCAAAACGGAATATTTGAAGTACGTATCCTGCATTTATTAAAAAGAAACGAGGACCGAATAATAAGGAGGCGAGGGAATTTATTGTCCCATTGAACACCGTGATCAGTTTAAGAGATAATAACGTTTTAGACAGCTGCTATCAGTTGTCTTAAATAGATCGATTGGCGAAGCTTCACGTATAAGACATTATGGAAGGCTTGTTCGTTGTGTGCCTTTGAGGACATGACTGTCCCAATGTATTATAGGAGTCTGTCTGCCACAAAAGAATTGAAATGGAACAGATCTGCTGAAAAGAACACAGTGTCCCACAGTTTCTTCACTAGTCTTAGTTAGCTGTTTGAAAATGCTAGAATTGAACAGCTTGAAAATGATTTCACAGTGAGCTGTTGTTTTTCACAGTGTGTTCACATACAATAACTGTAGTTATGGTCTGTTTCACAATGTGGATTGAGGATTCACAATGTGTTCACAATGTTAAATAGCTTGAATTTAACAATGTGGAGAGATTTTACACTGTGTTCACACTGTGTTTCACATTATGTTTCACAGTGTGGGACACTGTGTTCTTTCCAGCAGGACTAGTACAAGTATAATCGAGGAAGAAAGTGATTAAGCAAGAAAACAGACATCACGACAATGGCATAGGTCAGCGACGAGGAAGATATGAGCTGCAGCTCCAAACTAAATATATATATATATATATATATATATATATATATATATATATATATATATATATATATATTTAAATAGTAAAAGACTTGTTTTCATCAGAATGCCTTGATGTGTGTATTTGTATGTGTGCGTCTTGGGGGCAGAGAGGAGAGTTTCTACTCCCCCTCCCTATTCTTGAAATGACTGCTCGTATAATGGTTAGCAAATTAACTTTACTTTGCACCAAAATCACAGAAACCTAATATTTCGTAAGAGGTATTAAACTTGTTTTCAGAACCAAGAGACAACCTGTCTCGAAATTTTAGCTGATACGTAAATCTTGTGGACATTAGAATGGTAGAACAAAAATCAATGCTATATATATATATATATATATAATATACAATATGCTATGTACATATATGTATATTATGTAGAGAGACAGACAGACAGACAGATAGACAGAGAGGGAGAAGGGAGAGATGGATAAAGAGAACTCCCTGGTGTGAACAAGGTAAAACTGCTCAAGAATGCTCATGGCTGTTCCAGGCTATCACAATAATTTGCAACAGTAATTCCCGTATATCTCTGCAAATAATTTTTCATCGTTTTCGATCAGAAACTTTTGACGAACCACCGCTTCAAGCATATGCCTTTTCTTTTCACGCCGGAGGTATGTTTTTCTAGTGTTACGGTCACACCTTGAACTTTGTCTTCCTTTCTCAAAAACAAATTTATATCGTATACACAAGAATCAAGGTAATGTACATTCAAAATATAGGAAGACGAGGGGATCTTCCGGAAGCATGGTTTGTCAAAACAGGTTTAATTACCCTTCTGTATTTCAGTATCGGGAATCAGATGGCACGAATGATTTGTTTGTTTGTTTGTTTTTATACTATGCATTTTTCGGTCAAGATCTGTGGTGGTCGGGAACAAGATTTTTTTTTTTTTTTTTTAATGTCGATTATGCATTATTTTCTGTGACATAGACCGCTTTATACAGAGGAGGAGGTGATTGTGTAAGCTAAAAAATCAGAGGTCGCTAATGTTGAAGGGAATTTCTGTCAGTGTGAGTAACTAAAAAAAAAGTTATCTTATTCCCAAAGAAAAAATATCACAATCTACAAACTTAAGTGACATAGTGATACATGGTGTACAGGATTTGAGCAATTCTGGAAGGGATAAAGGAAGTAACCGCGTTACAAAACTTACCCTGTTCGATAATTCAACTGATTTTAACTCAAGTGCAGCAGTGCAAGAACCGAGATATGAACTTTTATTGACCACAGTAACTTCCTTACGTCAAGCTTAATAGCTAGGTCTGTTAAGGATTGCGGTTAGTTGAGGTGTGTCCTGGCCGAAACCCATTACGTAATTCAAAGTTACTCGCTTTATATGAACCATCACAACAAACGGGAGCTGATCAGGCTGCGCTTTAAGTTTGTTTAAAATGCATCAGCCGTGAATCCCGGCTCCAGTCAGTTACCTTTCATTGGTCAAAATGATAATGATGCTTAGAGGAAGTAGAAGTACATACATAAATCTGTACGTAACATCCCCTTAAGGTCCACTTTACCTTTTGGAACAGTGATTAAAAAACAAAATTTCAAGATATGACATTCAATGCATATGTGCAGGTCTGTTGTGCCACAAAACATCCTATCATATAAAATTTTCGCGATACAGCCTAAAATATAGGGAGATTATAATCTGTATTTTTCTCAATAAACCATAACTGTAGACGGTTTAGTCTTGAATTTTTTTAATTATAACTATTGTTCACATTTTGTATATTTAACACTTAACATCGATTTTACGTATTCAAATTTTTGCAGTGGTTGCTCTCCAACTCACATTTTATAACTATTTTAAAGCACTAATGCTGCGATTTTGTTTCATCTGCAAATGGTAAATATATGCCTTTAAAGAACTTGAGTTCAGCTTTTGTATTTCCGGCATCGTGATCACCCTTCGCGAAGCCTTGATGAGAGTTTCTGGGCCCTGATGTCGGCTCAGCTTTCATCGGAACTCTTCGGAAGGCTGACATTTTTACATTTGGTGGTTGAGATGGGCCTCTGGTGGTCAGTGGAAGGGAGTATTATTCATTAGAACTAATAGCTCGGTCTTTATTTTGGATCACAAAAAGAACGGTTACGTCATTCAATGCCACCGCTTGCGCAGTAAGCTCTCGACACAAACACGTATTCAAATGAAGGAAACGCAAACCTCCTCAAAATCAAACACGAATGAATGAAGGACTAAGACGAAATTTAATCCACTTGAAATTTACGGTGTGGGCTTCAAAATTGTATATAATACGCCATAACGGTTTCTCGAAATTATAAACGTGCTGGCGAAGCATTGGGAATACAACTCATGATAAGAATGTCATCATCTTATTAGTAAGTCACAATTTCAGAGGAAGTATATCATTTCCCATAGCATGAAGCCGACTTAAAATTAATTTACCGGTCTTAAAAAATAAATGAATTGAAGGATTGTATCAATATTGCACTGCACGAATATGCATTATTTTGATATACAAGATAGAATATGTCTTTTTTTTTTGCATGATGTTTTGTACATTTATGTTCTTTGTTCAAAAAAAAAAAGAGTAAATGAATTGAATTACATGAAAGGCATAAAGAAAACGATCCCTAATTTTGGATAAAATAGTATACACACCACGCACACATACATGCACACACCCACTAGACTCGCCTCATGTACATAAATATATACGATGACAGAAATGATGTTGATAAATCGGGGTCATTTCATGAGACCGACACCCACGAGTCATACAACCCACGAGTTCGACATTGAAAAAAAAAATGTCTATGAGTCATACAGCCTACGAATCATGTAGCCCATGAGTTCGACACTCGGCAAATAAGGCGCATGAGTTCGACACTAGATAAAAAACAGCCCACGAGTTCGACATTACAACACGTCTCGTGGGCCTTGTTTGCTTTGATTCGAACTCCTGGGCTGTACGGTTCGTGGGTGTCGAATTAGTGACGCGCAACCTAAAGATCGATAAGAAACACAAATCCCCGATACATTAAGGTGCGAGAAAAATGCAACAGTCAACACCGAGCAAGTCGATCTTGATGAGCTGCAGAAAACACACTGACTTAGACCATTTTATTCAACGTCTATATTGTGTACAGAGGAATGACACACTTTAGGTTATGAATGTATTAATTATTGCTTGCGTGATTACATGGATATTATAAGTCATTAGCTACTGTTTCATCATGCAAAGTCTCTGTAACATAATGTAGTATACGGCCTAGATAGAATACAACGGGTCCTCTATAAAGGAATGACTGTCGCATGCACATTGAACACCCACAGATTTCACAAATTTTGCTTATTTTATGGAATTCATTTTATCATTCTACTATGGCACTATTAGATCCTGTCCTTGTCTTGAAAATATAATCGCTAAGTCATTACTATTTACTCTATATATAGGCAATGGTATAGCTGTCTCTTTTATATACTCTTCAAAATCCACAAGAAATGTATAGACCATGTGATGATTATCATTTGCTGTTGATACAGTGTGTTCGTCGATGCATTTATGATTGAACACAAAAGACATTGTCATACTGCCATTTAAAAGTGCATAGGATTGATATTTATAATTTTTATGAAGGATATGGATATGACAGTTTGGCTTAGAAATACTCTGGTATTCCTTCTCACAGCTTTCCCAAGCTATCGACGTAGAGTCGACGCATTAAAGGAAATAACTGTCTGAAAGGCAATGTTTTAATCACACAGCAAGTCACATCAGCATTTAAAAATCTCGTTGATCAATAGGGCTCAACAACAAACGTAACTGAAAGCTCGATGGCCATTGTTACTGTATTGAAAAAACACATAGGGGCCTACACGAGCACATTCTTTTCCTCATTTCTTCTCTTCTATCTTTCTTTTAGGGAAAGTTTTTGTCAAATTTAGTCGACGATTAAATGGAACACTCTAAAAACACAAATGTTGAATTAGCATTTAAAAGGGCCGAGGAGTAACAACATTTTCAAAGTGTTGGTTTTCCTGCTAGATTCAACATTTAAAATGTTATTTTAAAAGTTGGATGCAGAACTTCAAAAATGCTGTCACTCCTGGGCCCTTTTAAATGTTGATTCAACATTTGCGTTTTTAGAGTGAAGCAGTCACTCGTGAGCGAAGCGGAAAGGATGCGATGCAATGCACGTGTCAATCTGTCCTCTGTGGAGGAGTAACGTTACTTTCTATTTACCTTTCAATTGGCGTTTCCATGGTAACAGTCATTCACACCTCGGTCTTCTAGTGGACCGTAAAATGCAGTGGAATATTAAGCAATCAAAATTGATATGCCCTTCTTTTCATATGTATTGATTACTTTCTTCTCGAATGAAGGGCCGCCTGTTCAGTGGTGCGCGATTTTGGGTTAAAATGATCGAGAAAAAGCAATGGATGAGAAGGAGTATGATGATTCAAAAAAATCTAACTTGATGTTTATCCGGGGCTGTTCCGTACTTGTCTCCGTAAAACAAAAAGTGGTGTCATTTTGCAACTCTCCTGACTCGTCTGTTATGGGCCAGCTTTGATATAACTATATCAAACATGGATGTATGTTTCCTCGGAAAACCTCTTAAGCATCCTTTTCATTTACATTAATACCTTCCCAGGGCATTTTAGTATAGATTGAGTCCTTTTTTTTTTCTTGCGTTCGTTGCAAAGCGATTTTTGTTGTTGTTGTTGTTGTTGTTGCTGTTTCAGGGAACAAACAAGCTTCTGACTGACATGCATAAATACCAAACCAGTTCATTGAATGTTCATCTGTATACTTTGCATTCTGTTTGCATCCTTTCTTCGCGCTCGTGTCAGGTACGGCAAGGTGACATAGACGGCCGGTCAACTGTGAAAATCTCCGATGTGAGGCTTGTGTGGAAAAAAGACAAATAAAAACAACAGCAATGATAATAATAATAGTAATAATAATAATGATAATAATAATAATAATAATAATAATAATAATAATAATAATAATAATAATAATAATAATAATAATAATAATAATAATAGTAATAATAACGATAATAATAATAATAATAATAATAATAATAATAATAATAATAATAATAATGATAATAATAATAATGATGATGATGATGATGATGATAATAATAATGATAATAATAATAATAATAATAATAATAACAGCAACAGCAATTACAAAGCAGGGCGCCGAATAATTGTGGATCGAAGCCCATCGTCTGCAAATATTTCACACACAATAGATGTAGGTCACTTGCATGGTGAATGGATGTAAGTCACTGTCTTGTGCGAGAAACTCTGCAAGAAACCCCACTCTGCGCACATCTCTGCTGCAGTTTGCAAATAGATTCAGGAAAAGCATATTTACGCACTCCTCGTTACTTCTGAAACTACGGAAAGTATTTGAAGACGTTTATATACATTTTCACTATTTGGGAACCAATGAACGTGTCTTCTTTAAAAGGGCTGTTGCTCTGAAAGGATTGTCGGCTGCAAAATAATAAACACCACGTGATCAATGTTGGCATCCACGTGATAAGAAGATGACCATGATTGAAATTAGTATACGCAGTATAGTGACATGGCTGACGTCATCTTAATCTTAACTTGTAAATATTTCCATAAAGTCGCTTGATTACCCTAATTATCGAATCCGGAACTGAGATATTGAGAAACTGAAAGTAAAAACAGCAAGGAAATACATTAATCTTAACTAAAACACTCAACGTCATTACTACTGTCTGGTTAAAGATAATAACACCCAATGCTTCTACTTGCTCGTAATATATCAAAATGATGATTACAGTGAATTACCCATGTGTGGAACTCAACTTGCTGTGGATGATTACCTACGTCTACCTCCTTAAACTAGAAGTTCGACAATATTTCCACAGTGACATTATACTGAGAAATACGACGAGCAAATATTTTAGTAAGTCTTTCATAGATAAAGACCACTTTGATTGACGCTGTCAACTCCTTCATTGAACTTTGTTGAAGAAATTCTGATGAAGTGTGAAATTAATCTATACAATGGGCAACACAAAAGCACTCGGGACATTCACCAAACCTTAATGCATCTGGTCAATGCAATATTCTCTGTCTTCTGTGTGCAGGACAGGTTTGCTCGCTGTTGACCTAAGTGAACATTCAACGAATTTGTATATTGTCAGAATGAAACAGCAATTCATTTGAATACAGGAAACAACTGCTTAAAGGGACTGTACAGTACTGGTTGAGATGGGGATTCATGTTTTGAACATTCCTAAGTGAGATAATGAAAAGCCTCTTATGAAATATGAAAGAGCATGTAATTTTAAGAAGGATTCAACGTTTATTTGATGACGGTTTTCAAATGGCCGAGATATCCAAAAAGAGCTAATAATAAAAGGCGACACGCCACAACTTTATTAGGATCTCTTTGTTTCACCTTGTTTTTGGATATCTCAGCCATTTCAAAACCGATTTTCATCGAATAAACTTTTGATACCCCTTAGAACTGCATGCTCTTTGACATCTCATAGAGTGGTTTCTGAATATCTCGCAAAACGTTAAAAGCTAAATCCTCACCTCGACCAGAACTGTACACACCCTTTAAAGTCTTACGTTCTTTGATAGTGTGTTATTACATTTTTTTCCTTTCTTTGAGGGGGTGGGGCTGACATAGATGATCCAGACGATTGCACTTAGTGGCGGTATATGCTAACATAGCGCGTCGATGAAGACAAACAAATGAGATTTAACAAGTACATTTATGGTTCAAAAAAGGTCAAGTTCAGCTTTCGAAGATGAATTGATTCAGTGCTTGACGTGTAGTGTACTTCCAGTAGCCAGACACGTGAGGGTCCGCTATTCGTAGTCACTGTCACCAGGCGACTCTTCAGGACCCGTGGTCCCTGATCTCACAGACTGATAATCTCGTCTCGGAGTACACTGCCTGTAGTTGAGTTGATGCCGATATTTCAGAATGATTGGTTGTGGCAAGGAGGTGGAAGAGAGAGGTCTCACTTCCACCTCCCTGGTTGTGGTAATACTTTAATGGCGGGGAAGGGGGGGGGGGAGGGGCATTCAGATTGAGGACTATAGGGAGGTATTTATGGACTTTGATCGCATACTAGTAACAATTAATGTTCTGTCTCCAATTTTGTATGCCTTAATGCACTCCAACATTATACCCTGCGAGACGGTCGGGAATTGTGTCGAGAAATGAAGAAAACATCACATTCTGCTATTATAAGCTTGAAGGGACAAATAAATGATAGATGGATGGGTAAATACATAAGAGTTAAAGAGACGATCGGATGAATCGATTGACCAGTGCAGGGTACTTCAGCTTGCGGTTTATTTGTGTGTGTGTGTGTGTGTGTGGGTGTATGTGCGAGAGAAGAAGTTGTTTTGAAGCCGTCGATATTCTTATCCATACAATCTGTTATCATTGAGTGACATCTATTGTACACTCTAACATAATGAACCAGGGACTTCAGTTTGACAATGGTGAAATTTGGTTGGATTTTCCTATATAGATGCTGCCTTCTGGAATAATCAAGCTCAAGCAACCTTGAGGGATGCCCTCCGTCTCCATGCCAACGAGGGTGTGGCGAAGAATGTGGTCTTCTTCCTGGGCGACGGGATGGACGTCACTACCACAACAGCCGCCCGCATCTACAAAGGTCAGCAGGAGGGGAACCCCGGAGAGGAGACGATCCTCTCCTGGGATCAGTTCCCTTACGTTGCTTTGTCAAAGGTAAGACTGGTATCACAGTCATCTTCCCGTTATCCGGGATGAAGTCTTTCTGCATCTGCGATTAAAAGTCCGTATACACCTTTCTTTCGTCCTTAAAAGGGAGAGCAGGTCATTCAACCTTTGACTTGCGGGGCTCTCCATTTTTCGGATGATGTTCGTTATTCCGAAGATTCGTTATTCCGAAACACATACATTCTCCATACACGTTCGTTATGACGAAAAAAGAAAAAGGGTTCGTTATTTCGAAGGTTCGTCAATCCGAAAATGAAATAAGGTTTGTTATTCCCAAGGTTTGCTAATCCGAAAATGACAACAAGGTGCATTATCCTTCGGTCCTTCGGAATTACGAACCTCATTTCATTTCCGGATAAATGAACATTCGGATTGACAAACCTTCGGAATAACGAATGCTGCAGTGTAATTTACGATTAGAACCCCCGTTTCTTCTTTTAAGCTTTCCTTTATGATGAGATCTATTCATGCAGCATTCATTGTTTTCTCCTTAGCATCTCCTCTTCTACCATTTACTCCACTATGATAATCACAATGAACAACAACAACAACAACATCATCATCATCATCACCACCACCACCATCATCATCTACATCCGGGCATTCTATTTACACTGTTCTAGTTACCCTATGCACACAGTCCGATCCTAAGTCGACCACAAGACAGAAGCACGTCTACATTTCATAAATCTATTGACTGGTCATTTTCCTATATCTCCCTTTCTTCAGTATAGTTTCTATAAGTTATGTACATTTTCGTTTTCATTTCTCCTCCATCCATTTCCAAACAAGTTCAACTCATCATTTTTCACCAGCCCGCATTGTCTTCGACCTATATATCACGATAATATAAACACTATATAGTGATAGAACTCGGCCACAGCGGAATCGCTTTGTGAATAGCAAGCACTATCATATCCAATAGCCTATACATCAAAAACGTGTCGGCAACAGCATATTGTATAACATCATAGTGTTATGAGAGATGAATGGCACTTCCTGGCAACCCTTTAGCAATGTCGAGCCATTTATTTTGCCGGGCCAACTTTATACGAATAGATTATTAACCCTTTATGTGCCTGTGAGACAAATGTACACAAAATCAATTTCACAAACAAACCTATGGACAGGTAATGAATGTGACCTATACAGAGGGTTAAATATCGATGTAATAGATGCACCATACGGGCATCATCAGGTCATAAAATTGGCGCAACGGCTAATAACACTGCGAAAAATTGCAGTTTCCACCACAACCACTTGAGTTCTCTATAGTTTATGATATTGTTTTGAACGTTTGCTGCCATATTATGATTCTGTAATGATTATAATATAGCTACACCTACTATCGTTGAACCATTCATGCAAAAAGTAATCGAAGTAAAAGTGCGGTGTGGCTGCAATAGTGTCCCTATCTGCATTTAATGCAGAGATAATGCAACGTGCTCATGGTTTCAATCATAAATAATCTCTTGTTTTCAAAACAATGATACATGAACGAGGACCGAACTATATGCACGAGTCTAATTTCATTAACCCCTATAAGGATAACAATTCCTGCTTGAAGAAGATCTTCTTGTAGCAGCAGTCAATCAAAAAGAAAGATTCTTGTCATTACCATGACACTTGCCATTGAAGCAAGGATTGCTATATAAACAGGATTCAATGAAATGGAGCCTTCGTTATAGGTCTTTCTCAAACAGGATTCAATGAAATGGACCCTTATAGGTCTTTCTCAAACAGGATGGACTTCCATCACGAAGGCAATTTAATGACCTATTTATGTGGGTACCCGTACTCCATGTTCCCTGTTTGTATTTTTCTCTTCCAAGAGAGATGTTCAACTCGTGATTTCAAAGAACCCGATTTTAGCAGTGCTTATACATTACATTCGGAACTTTATTCATTTTACATAAGTTTCAACTTCTTTTCCATCACTGAAGGTAACCTAGACAAGATCCGCTAATGACACAGTATAATTTCTGCCTGCGGAAGTGTAGTAGCGCAATTTTACGGAGTGGCTGCATAATATAGACCATGGTTTTTATAACGTACTTCCTCTTGTTTTATAGTAATTAATGTTATGTTTTAATGTTATATAGAAGTGTGTCTTTATATTTATTGTTCCCGAAAACTACTTTCACAGTACAGGAAATGATTCAACCCGCATGAAGTAAAATGATTTAAGAGTTCTTGTCATTTTGCATATTAGTGTTCATTACAGACCAAGGTTAAGAATTGCAGTATAAAGGTCGTTAATAAACCGGGATCTGGTATCTTGCTGGAAGTTTAGCAGTGAATTTCACGGAGCGGTTGTAGTACACTGTAATAGATTCTTTGTTTTTAAGCAATCGATATCACCGAGGTACGTTTCGCTTTATTAATGCTGGAGGAAAAACGTACTTGTAACAGGAATTACTAGCCACATTAATCCGGAACAATACGCGCTGTTTACGGGCAATACAGTATGATATAACCGGCATGAATTACTGACCTACGTATCATTTTACTCAGCCTTTTTCTTTCTTATCATGTGATAAAATTGCAAGAGAACTGTAGCAGGAAGTTCCCAATAGATTCCACATTTCATATTACTTTTTTACGAGAAGAAATATGCTGATGCATGTAAATACACTCCATTACAATTTTCATTAAAATCTCAATTCTTAACTTTATTTGAATGATATTTTGAGGTTCTTGTTGTAGTGTGTTTACTTTTATTTGTCTTTCTGCATCACAATCCAGATATCATGGAGAACAAACATTTGTTTATCGTACTGCCTCCACCTTATGGAATAATTACCAAAGAATTACCAATGTAATAGATTCAAGTCTGCTTTGAAAACGCATTTTTGTACAATGTATACAAACGTCGGTAGCATTGTTAAGTATGCTATTGTATTATTTCTATATTTGACCGCATAAAGACATAATGATGCACCATGTGTTATGCGCTATATAAGCACTGTTAACTATTTTTTATAATCATAATTATAATAATAATTATTATTATTGTTATTATTATTATCATTATCATCATCATTATCATCATATTACTACTACTTACTATTACATTTTAGTAGTTTATAGTAGTGGAAGAAGTAGAAGTAGTAGAAAAAATATTAATTAAATGTTGCATGGGATTTGATTACAGCCAAACCTGTCTATTGCGGCCACCTAAGGGAAACAACAATTTAGTGGCCGCTATAGACAGGTGGTCGCTATAGACAGGTTGATGGCCATTTTGAATTTCAATACTTGCATTTAATAATAGCAGAAAATACCGCATGTTATTCTAAAAAAAAAAAAAAACCCAACAACAATCAGCCATAAGTTTGTTTGTGCAGCAGTGCTATTATGGGGATTTTTGTTGTACAATTCACTTCATACCATGTTTGTTTGTTTGTATGTTTTTTTCTTTGCCTGCTTCTGTTCTTTTAATGTTAAAAATAATATTTCGGGCCTGAGGAAGTTCTCTGGTTCATACCGGTTTCCATGCTTGGGGTTCTCGAGTGATGAGTTCGATGGAGATTGATAATGTGTGAAGCTTACGTAAACAACAAACAATACCCAGACAAGTGCCATATTATTGTCCTTATTCAAAGGGAGTTAGACACTAATTAGTCGGCATTTTGGTGAAATTCTAAGATGTTATTAGGGGTTGTCTTTGCCTTTGTAGCCAGTGGCATATCTAGGAGGGGGGGGGGGGGGCAAGGGGGGCACGTGCCCCGGGCGCCACTCCGTGGGGGCGCAAAAAAAACGAAAAAAAAAAACGAAGAAGAAGAAAAAAAAGAAAAAAAAAAACGAAGAAGAAGAAAAAAAGAAAAGAAGAAGAAAAAGAAGAAGAAAAAGAAAGAAAAAAAAACTCGCCCGGAAGGGGGAGGGAGAATGGGGGGTGGGGGAGGGGGGGGGCAGAAAACCAAATCAAACAAGATAAAAACAAAACATGATGATGACGCGGACAAAATGATAGTGTTCACACAAAAATTCCATGTTCTGTGAGCTGAAATACAACAATTTTCGGCTCGCTCGCTGCGCTCGCTCGCCAAAATTTATATAAAAAAGAAGGTAAGAACAAAACGTGATGATGACAAAATGACAGTGTCTATTGTGTTCACACATATCATTTTATATTTAGCAGGCAAAATGTTTCACGGAACAGCGGCTGCAATTTCATTCGTTCTGCAATTATTTCATTCGTTCTGAAGCGATCGCCAATTGGATCAAAAGAGGGCGTCAACGGTTTCGAACATGGGGGGGGGGGGGCGCAAAAAAACAACAACAAATCAAACAAGAAAAGAACAAAACGCAATGATGACGCGGAAATATACAAATTTCGGCTCACTCGCTCGTACTAATTTTTTCAAGTCCTCGGTTTGTTGGTATAAATCGTTATCAATAAGGCCGTCACTATATCTTGATTAGAATTGTAAGATTTAATAAGCAAAAAAATGACAAGAGGTTCATGATTTGTAAGCTGAAATACGAAAATTTTCGGCTCGCTCGCTGCGCTCGCTCGCCAAAATTTGTATAAAAAAAGAGAGGAAGATAAGAACAAAACGTGACGATGACGCGGACAAAATGACAATGTCTATTGTGTTCACTCATGTCATTTTATATTTAGCAGGAAAAATGTTACACGGAGCAGCGACTGCAATATCATTCGTTCTGAAGCGATCGCCGATTGGATCAAAAGAGGACGCCAACGGTTTCGAACATACGGGGAGGGGGGCGCAAAAAAAATATCAAAAAAGATAAGAAAAAAACGTAATGATGACGCAGAAATATACACATTTCGGCTCACTCGCTCGTACTAATTTAGAGTATTTTTTTCAAGTCCTCAGTTTGTTGGTATAAATTGTTAGGTCGTCACTATAATTGTAAGATTCAATAAGCAAAAAATGACAAGAATTCCATGTTTTGTAAGCTGAAATACAAAAATTTTCGGCTCGCTCGCTGCGCTCGCTCGCCAAAATTTATATTAAAAAAGATATGAGAACAATACGTGATGATGACGAGGACATTTACAAATTTCAGCTCACTCGCTCGCACTAATTTAGAGTATTTTTTAAAGTCCTCAGTTTTTTGGTATAAATCGATATCTATAAGGCTGTCACTATATCTTGATTAGAATTGTAAGATTTGGTAAGCAAAAAATGACAAGAATTCCATGTTTTGTAAGCTGAAATACAAAAATTTTCGGCTCGCTCGCTGCGCTCGCTCGCCAAAATCTATCACAATTCATTACATTTAAATCGCCCTCAAAAGATCCCTTTTAAGTGCTTGAAAAAGCATCATGTGGACTTTGTTTAAAGTCCCTACCGGGATGGGGTTGGGGTTGAACACTTTTTCAGAAATTAGGGGCGCAATTTTCGTGCTTGCCCCGGGCGCCGTTTTCCCTAGATACGCCACTGTTTGTAGCATCTATTCAGGGCGGCATTACTGAAGCCTACCTCTAATCTAGTGAAGTTAGTGGTAAGACGGGTTTTTGTGGCAAAGAGCTGCATCAATTTTGTCAATCTTGTCTGCGTAATTGTGACTGAGTTAAGACTCGGTAGAAATCACGCAATGAATGTAAAAGACATCGTACACATGGCTGAGGGTTCAGCTAAATATTGTCGCTACACGCAGGTAGATATTCACCAAGGGATACAAAATGAGTGGCCGCTGGCCGCGTTAGGCAGGTGACCGCTATATAAAGGGTCCATAATACAGCAATTTCGTTCGGGGGATTTTTCAGTGGCCGCTATAAGCAGGTGGCCGCTATAGAGAAGTGGCCGCTAAGACAGGTTTGACTGTATCATCATGTCGATGTCGTAAGGATAGGCCTATCAAAGGCATTGTCATCTACATGAGGAGAAAACCGCTCATAAACAACGATGCTTTCTCCAGCTGAAAACCCGTCACAGTGTCATAATCACAAATGTGAAACATGCACTGTATAGCCAGGACGTTTTCATTATTACATCTCAGCACAAAATCGCAACAATGAAATGACCTTGGTTCCTGTCCTCCACGCACAACGGCGTAGCCAGGATTTCATCTTAGGGGGGGCGGTTAGTCTGCGAGGGAGCGAAGCGACCGAGCCCGAGCGAGCGGAGCGAGCGAGGGGGGCAGGGTGTGGGAGGGGGGTGTCCCCCTCTTACGGTAAGAACTTTTTTGCATTTGGATGTTGTAAATGGTGCAATTTGATGCATGTTTTTGCGCGTTTTGTCGACGTGAAACAGTCCCACTTGTTTATGGTAGCAGTTTATTTTGATGTAGATTATTATTGAACAATTTGCCTATAAAAGGGTATAATTTAGATACTGAATATCATGAACGCGACTGAACCCGAGCGAGCGGAGCGAGCGAGGGGGGAGGGGAGGGTGTGGGAGGGGGGTGTCCCCCCCTCCCACGATAAGAACTTTTTGCATTTTGATGTTGCAAATGGTGCAATTTGATGCATGTTTTTGCGCGTTTTATCGACGTGAAACAGTCCCACTTGTTTAAGATAGCAGTATATTTTAGTGTAGATTATTATTGAACAATTTGCCTATAAAATGGTATAATTCAAATATTCTTTTCACTGAATATCATGAACGCGACTGAACCCGAGCGAGCGGAGCGAGCGAGGGGGTAGGGGAGGGTGTGGGAGGGGGGTTTCCCCCCTCCCACGGTGAGAACTTTTTACATTTTGATTTTGCAAATGGTGCAATTTGATGCATGTATTTGCGTGTTTTAACGACGTGAAACAGTCCCACTTGTTTAAGATTGCAGTATATTTTAGAGTAGATTATCATTGAACAATTTGCCTTTAAAATGGTATAATTCCAATACACTTCTTGTATTAATTCTTTTCACTGAATATCATGAACGCGACTGAACCCGAGCGAGCGGAGCGAGCGAGGGGGTAGGGGAGGGTGTGGGAGGGGGGTTTCCCCCCTCCCACGGTGAGAACTTTTTACATTTTGATTTTGCAAATGGTGCAATTTGATGCATGTATTTGCGTGTTTTAACGACGTGAAACAGTCCCACTTGTTTAAGATTGCAGTATATTTTAGAGTAGATTATCATTGAACAATTTGCCTATAAAATGGTATAATTCCAATACACTTCTTGTATTATTCTTTTCACTGAATATCATGAACGCGACTGAACCCGAGCGAGCGGAGCGAGCGAGGGGGTAGGGGAGGGTGTGGGAGGGGGGTTTTCCCCCTCCCACGGTGAGAACTTTTTACATTTTGATTTTGCAAATGGTGCAATTTGATGCATGTTTTAACGACGTGAAACAGTCCCACTTGTTTAAGATTGCAGTATATTTTATATCATGAACGCGATTGAACCCGAGCGAGCGGAGCGAGCGAGGGGGGAGGGGAGGGTGTGGGAGGGGGGTGTCCCCCCTCCCACGATAAGAACTTTTTGCATTTTGATGTTGCAAATGGTGCAATTTGATGCACGTTTTTGCGCGTTTTATTGACGTGAAACAGTCCCTCTTGTTTAAGGTAGCAGTATATTTTAGTGTAGATTATTATTGAACAATTTGCCTATAAAATGGTATAATTCAAATACACTTCTTGTATTAATTCTTTTCACTGAATATCATGAACGCGATTGAACCCGAGCGAGCGGAGCGAGCGGAGCGAGTGAGGGGGTAGGGGAGGGTGAGAACTTTTTACATTTTGATTTTGCAAATGGTGCAATTTGATGCATGTATTTGCGTGTTTTAACGACGTGAAATAGTCCCACTTGTTTAAGATTGCAGTATATTTTGATGTAGATTATTATTGAACAATTTGCCTATAAAATGGTATAATTCCAATACACTTCTTGTATTAATTCTTTTCACTGAATATCATGAACGCGACTGAACCCGAGCGAGCGGAGCGAGCGAGGGGGTAGGGGAGGGTGTGGGAGGGGGGTTTCCCCCCTCCCACGGTGAGAAGTTTTTACATTTTGGTTTTGCAAATGGTGCAATTTGATGCATGTTTTTGCGTGTAACGACGTGAAACAGTCCCACTTGTTTTAGATTGCAGTATATTTTAGTGTAGATTATTATTGAACAATTTGCCTATAAAATGGTATAATTCCAATACACTCATACAATTCTTGTATTAATTCTTTTCACTGAATATCATGAACGCGACTGAACCCGAGCGAGCGGAGCCAACGAGGGGGGAGGGGAGGGTGTGGGAGGGGGGTGTCCCCCCTCCCACGGTAAGAACTTTTTGCATTTTGATTTTGCAAATGGTGCAATTTGATGCATGTTTTTGCGCGTTTTATCGACGTGAAACAGTCCCACTTGTTTAGGTAGCAGTATATTTTAGTGTAGATTATTATTGAACAATTTGCCTATAAAATGGTATAATTTAGATACACTTCTTGTATTAATTCTTTTCACTGTATATCACGAACTCGACTGAACCCGAGCGAGCTGAGCGAGCGAGGGGGTAGGGGAGGGTGTGGGAGGGGGTGTCCCCCCTCCTACGGTGAGAACTTTTTACATTTTGATGTTGCAAATGGTGCAATTTGATGCATGTTTTTGCGCGTTTTATCGACGTGAAACAGTCCCACTTGTTTAGGTAGCAGTATATTTTAGTGTAGATTATTATTGAACAATTTGCCTATAAAATGGTATAATTTAGATACACTTCTTGTATTAATTCTTTTCACTGAATATCACGAACTCGACTGAACCCGAGCGAGCTGAGCGAGCGAGGGGGTAGGGGAGGGTGTGGGAGGGGGTGTCCCCCCTCCTACGGTGAGAACTTTTTACATTTTGATGTTGCAAATGGTGCAATTTGATGCATGTTTTTGCGTGTTTTAACGAGTTGAAACAGTCCCACTTGTTTAAGGTTGCCGTATATTTTATTGTAGATTATTATTGAACAATTTGCCTATAAAACAGTATAATTCAAACACACTAGTCTTCTTGTATTAATTCTTACACTGAATATCATGAACGCTGTCTGTTCAGCAATCAAACAGAAAAAGCATGCACACGAGGGTGTAGATAGGGGCATATCCCCTCCCACACGAAGGTGATTTTGCGTTTTCAGACCTGAAATTCAGCGATCTGGTGCAAATTTTTGGTGCAACACTTTTTCATCGAAGTGTTAAAATCACGGAATTTAGCTCTTATTCCGAATGTGCACCATCTGTGCGTATGTATAAAGTCTAGTGAGGTAGAACTTAGGGGAAGGGGGATTCCCCCTCCCGCTCGCGGAGCTTTTGCGTTTTTAGAATTGAAATAAAGCGATCTTGGTATAGCCACAGTCTACTTCTTTGCATGGCGGGGGGGGGGGGGGGGGAAACAGGAAGAAGGCGTTGGCGAGTGTTATCTCCACTCTTCCCTTCCGATGGAGCTTGTATCTTTTTAAGGCTGAAATTGAGATATCTCGTATACGCATAATAAGCATATTTGATGGAATCAACATTTGGGTAATCAAAAAAAAAAAAGAAATGATGGGGGGCTGAGGGAGGAAAGGGTCGATTAAAAGGGGAAATTCCCCTTATACATGAGGGAACCTTCAGTTTTCGGAATATTAGTGAAAAGTCTTGTGCACTCAGAATTATTCAGAATTTTTTTAATCTAAAAAGTGTACTTAGCTATGGAAAGCGGCAAAGAGGGGGAGGGTTTGGGAGGGGGTATCCCCCTCCCAAGCACGAGAGATTTTGCATATTTTGAATTGAAATTCAACGATCTGGTGCACACTTTGAGTGAAATATTCAAAAAAATATATCTTATTTGATGAAAGGTTGCAAAGGAGACCCGCTTCATGTGCATGCATACAGTATACACGCATTTTTTTTTTCCGCCTCCCAACTCCTCGGTCCAAATCTTAGGGGGGGGGCGACCGCCCCCATCGCCCCCCCTGGCTACGCCAGTGTCCACGCAGACATACAATACTGACCAACAAGTGCCGGACTCGGCCGGAACAGCAACGGCCTTCTTCTGCGGCGTGAAGGCCAAAGCCGGGACCTTGGGCTTGGATGACAGGGCCGAGAGGTCTAGCTGTTCTTCTACTGTAGGGGCGTCCGTAGACTCGCTCCTCGTACAAGCAAACCAAGCCGGTAGGTGTAAAGTTTGAACCAATTTGTGGATATAAGAACTGTTTGTAAATGATCGCTATGATAATAATGATCGAAAATGATGATCCTAAATGATGAGGATGATAATAACGATAATGATGATAATGATAATAATGATACTTATGACATAATTCGTTTATAGCTTACATCCAAGAAAGGATATCGAAGTGCAGGTAATGGACGGGACAGACAGAGTAATGTTAAAAAATATGCTGTCATTACATCATTTAAAGAGGATTTAAAAACATTGGAACCACGGAGTAATCTCTCCCCCTCGCCCATCACCTATACACCATTAAGACAAACACCATTTTGGCATATAGGCTTCATCCTTTGCACCAAATTAAAGGTAATTAGCAGAAAATAATGCATAAAAGAAAAAAAAAAGAAAAAAAAAAGAAAAAAAAAAGATGTGTAGGGCTAATTTTCCGTGTAATGGAATGGTGAATTGTCCCAATCACGTGATTAACATTGTGTGTCGGTGTGCTGGATGTTCGGATGTATGACAATTATTATTTTGTGTGTGTGCGTATGTGTGTGGGCGGGAAACTGCCGACCAACTTTATTTTCTGCCCTATATAGGGGTCCCATACCCTGTTTTCTGTCCACCGTTTTGTTTCTCCAAGTGCATGACAAAATATGTCATGTTCTGCAGTGTAGGCCTGCTAACACGTGAGAAGTATTGCTTAATAGACTGCGATGTTGACATCACTAATTGGCATGGGGTCATATAATTTTCCCCTTAACAATTCAGCTCACCGTGTTTCTTCATTGCGCTCCAGACGACTTGTGCGCTCAGTGCTCAGCGAATGGGATAGTATAGAGCCATTTTAGAAAAGTTCTCTCTGAGTTCCTCTTATTCCCCGGAATTTCCGAAGGATTACGAGACTCATAATCCTACTGCTTATATAGCAATAACACTAAAAGCAATAATAGTTGTCATTATCATAGGATGTTTCTAAAGGGATGTTTTGTAGTTGGTATTACCATTATCGACAAAAAAAAAAAAATGACTTTCGGTTTATCGTGTGATACAAACAAATGGGAGAGTTTGGGGGGGGGGGAATGGTATCTCTAGCTCCACTTTTATTTTATTTTTTATTTGGTGTACTTTTGGTTGAGAAGGGAACAGAAGAATTCCATTACATTCCCTCAATGCTTTATTAACTGATTTCTATTTTATTACTCGAAATTCAATAAAGTTACCATACGCATGAATTGGCGTCTCATCTAACACACAGGATACCGTAACGGACAAAAGGAATATCATTTCAAAAGCTGTGTAATTATATCATCTCAGGGGCCTACAGTCCTATTAACGGGAAGGCCTACGTTTTGTAAATGTACGTCACGTAAGAACCGTTAACGGGTAATTTTCACCGTGTGAAAGATTAAGAGACACAAATGACCTTTAATAATGTCATGTGATAACACTGCTTGATTCAGTGTTTTTAGAATCAACGGTTACCCCCCCCCCCCCCCGACACACACACCCCACATTCAGAGTTGGATGCAGGAAGAGTTCTGTGATTATATAGGCAAAAGTACTGAACCCCTGATTTGTTTCCTGTGGTTTATCTTAATTATTTAACGAGCGAGAAAATGATTAAAGACATAAATGAACAGAACGATGAAGCTTCTTCAGCAATCTGGGTCTCTTCTCAAATGGCTAACACGTGGAAGCGGAGGTTGTTTTACCGCCCATTGTCTTTGCTTTGTGGTCACAACATTCAACGATTTGCTAACATTATTTTTCTTCCGGGCAGGCAAAGCCACTGGAGTGATTAGCACCGCTCGCGTGACGCACGCAACGCCCGGCGCACTGTATGCTCACTCACCGGAGAGGAACTGGGAAACTGACGTCGACATTCCCGCTGAAGAAGCGGAGGACGGATGCATTGACATCGCTCGGCAGCTGGTAGAAGAAAATAACTTTATCAATGTAAGCAATGTCTCGCGTTACACATAATGACGATACGAAACAACAACAACAACAACAACAACAACAACAACAACAACAACAACAACAACAACTATAGATTCTTGCACAATATTGGCATCATTAGAGAAAGGGCTATTTAAATATTGTTACCTCCGCAAAAGAGGATTATGTTTTGTCATTGTGGTTTGGTTAGGATTGTTTGTTTGCAAAATAACTCGAAAAGTTGTAAACGGATTGGAATGAAACTTACAGCAGGAAAAGTTGATAATGACACACAAGGAATTGATGATCAAATTTTGGTTGTGATCCCGGATTTGTTTAATAAATTTATGAAGATTTTTTCCCCCCTATATTTTGGCAAATAGGGTCAAGGAAGAATTCAAGCTGTGCGTGTTTGAGGTTTGCATACGCGCACCATCGGAGAAATGCATATATGCATGCTTTGCTCGAGGCGCCACGCAGCATGCAAGAAGCTAATGAGGTAAACACATGTGTGTTTGGGTGAAAATGAACTGCTTGGCGGAGATCTACACTCTCCGAATTCCTTTCTAGTTCTTAATGTTGTCACAATTGTTATGTATGATTATGCACTTGTGGCTGGCCGGCTTGCCATAGTGTGGCTGCTATGACGACGGCTCCGAATAAAATACCTAATGATGGCTACTAACGGGACATGTCCGTGTCCATCGTCGTTTGTCACATAGTAAGAACACAACAAAACTGGCGACAAGGATGGGATATTTGTGACATTCGACTCTCTAAATTGTAGGGGTGCAGCTAACACCAATTTATATCATCAAATACCGATTTGGTCTATCATGAGTTGGTCTAATTCCATTTCGTCTAATAATCAAATGGTCTAAAATAAAACCAAATTTGTCCAATATAAATTTGGTGTACACATCATTAATTTTGGTCCATTGCCCAGTTGGTCTAGCCTCTGTCTATCATCATTTAGTCTACACCCATTTAGTCTAATAACCATTGATCTTACTATTGTGATTTGGTCTAATAGCCAGCCTCCTGGTCTAATCAGGTACCATTTGGTCCAATCATCGTTTCGTCTATATGACCAACTGGACTATTTTTTCTATTTATTTATTTATTTATTATTATTATTTTTTTTTTTTTGGGGGGGGGCCTTTTTGTTGATGTGTACACCAAATTTGTATTGGACAAATTTGGTTTTATTTTAGACCAGTTGATGATTAGACGAAATGGAATAAGACCAACTCATAATAGACCAAAAATAGACCAAACGGCTATTATTAGACGAATTGACTGTAGACCAAATAGTAATTACATATTTGTAAACCAAATAAGAATTAGACCAAACAGTAATTGGACGAAAATGATGACTAGACCAACTGGTTATTAGACCAAATGATATTAAACAGTCTATTAGATCAACTGGCTGTAGACCAAGTGGTAATAGAGTGTAAACCGATCCGGACGATAGCCTCTTTGAAATGGTTGTTTGAAGGTTAAATATAAATTCAAAATTCGTCTTTTAATATTACATGAGAAAAAGTGCCAACGCACCCTTTCGGCAAAACGGGGGGGGGGGGGGGGGGGCTTTGGACGAAGGGTGGGGTTCCAGTCAACGCGACGCGACCCAACGCTCCCAACGCACCCTTTCGGCAAAACCGGGGGGGGGGGGGGGGGCTTTGGACGAAGGGTGGTGTTCCCATTAACGCGACGCGCCACCACCCAACACACCCTTTCGGCACAAGCCGTTGAGTTTTGTCGTTTATGTACATGTATTATCAGCAACAAAACAGATTACATGTTTTGTATACAAGCAAAATAAGTAACAACGGAATTACGAATGTTTTGAACAAGTATTCTGTGTCAGTTGAATGGACCATACATGTATGAAATCCATTGCTGGAGATATTGAACTGGTTACATATCGCATATCCACCCACCCCAAAGTTTGATACAGTAGAAGTTATTCCGAATTTAAACTGAGCATTGAGCTTATAATGTGACACTCTTCATAAGAAAACGAATAATGCTATTTGCTGGTTGCTTTATACTGATATATACAGTTTTGTGATACATACTGTGGAAAAATAACTCAGACAACACGTGGAAGATTAAAGGAGACCTCCGGATGATTTTCAAATTTTTACATTTGAACATATATAAATTAGTTATACTGGGTACAGAGTTTGAGGATTTATAATGATTGGGATGAAAAATAAGAATGTTTTCGAAGTTTATAACAAATTGCAATGAACAAGGATGATGACACGGCAGCCTCACCATAAGAATGCATGAGATGTGGCTCAAGGAAGCAGCACAAAAGAAGAAGGCATGCATAGATTACACACAGGTGAGGTTGCAAGCATGCGGTATTGTAATGGAATGACACTGCTACATTTCTGAGATATGTGAGGCCCCTATGTCATCATCTTTGTTCAGTGTAATTTGTTTAAGGTTTTTGAAAGTACTGTTTCTCTGCTCAAGAACCACAATAAATTCTACAAATCTATACATGAAGCTGTTGATTTATGTAGTACATGATGTGAAATTATGAAAATCGTCCGGAATGCCCCTTTAAGTTCATGTACTTCATTTTGTATATTACAAAATATATGATGTGAAATTTATGTATCCAAATGCTGGAAAACAGTTTGTTTCGGTTAGTTGTGAACAGTAGCCAAAAACAGAATTTCGTTATTATGCAAAGGATACTTTTGCACTTTTCGTTCAACAAAACAGAAAAGGAACAATGTTGCTTCAGTTCAAAGTGACATTTGATTATGATCACACAGTTGTGGGCTATATTTTGTAAGGAAGAGACAATCATTTTCGTGATGTCATGTTCTAATAACATGGTACTGCGGATGTACACAACATTGTATTATGGAAACCCACACACCGGATGTCAAATTACATTTTTGGATTGGCAGGGGGAGAGTTGTTATGTATGATTAATATGCACTTGTGGTTTGCCATGGTGTGGTTGCTATGGTGACGACGGCTCCGAATTAGTTATGGCTACTAACGGGACGTGTCCGTGTCCATTGTCGTTTGTCACATAGTAAGAACACAACAACAATAAAATGATGTTCATAGCGATAACATTGCATTTGGAGAGTACATGGCTTCATCATCCCATGGAAGATGCAACCATATCATTGTATAAATAATCACAACAATCTTTTGATGAAGAAAAAACTTTTTTGATTTTTAAACTGAAACAGGATAAGAGAAAAGTCTAACGGGACTGATATTCAGTTGTGGCATTTTATCATGATATATAGAGGAATCGATTAGGGAACTTTCTTTACTGTATAACAAAGTGACTGATATAACTGATAGTGTTAAATAGTAATTGATAGTATTAGATTAAAGTTGTTAATCATTTGCACATACAATGTCAATCGGTAAACGTTGGAAGAGATTAAATCTGTTGGAAACTATAAAAGCGTAATTACACACTTCATGTACGTGTATATATAGAGTAAGATGGCACAACGCAATGGCAAAAGTTTTACAAAATTGAACATAGAGTTAGAAAGTTTAGAGTTTTTAGTGTCATGTAGGCTACTTTCATAAACATATTGAACGGTGATATTATCGCAGCCAAATAATACGAAAATGAGTGATATAGGTTGTTGCCACACGATACCAAGGATATGACAAAAAAAAAACCTTTATGGGGAGATCATTGGAGATCTGTGACACAATGACGTATTAACAGTCTAATTTGCATACTCTGATTCGTAAATACACTTGAAATTCATTTTGACATTCCGTCATTTTCCTTTTTCCATTTTAATAAAAATTTGTAGCATTCAGTTGATTCTACTTTAAAGGGATAGCGTAGTACTGGCGGAGATGTGGATTAGGCTTTTAACTTTTTGCGAGATACTTATGAAATAATACAGAACATACCGCTCTATTCAAAGAGGAATCCAAAGTTTATTAGATGAAAATCGATTTTGAAATTGCTGAGACATCCAAAAACAAAGAAACACAAAGCAATCCTAAGAAGAGGCTTGTCCCACCTTTTAGTAGGATTGCTCTGTTTTGGATAATCTCAGCCATTCCAAACTAATTTTCGTCAAATAATGTTGAATCCCTTTTGGAATTACATGCTCTTTCATATTTAATGAGAGGTTTCTCATTATCCCGCTAAAAAAATGTAAGAAACCTAAAATCAAGTCTCGACCAAAACTATACGATCCCTTCTTTTGTCTCCCTTTCCTAGGTGATACTCGGTGGTGGGCGTCGTAACTTCCTGCCGAACACAACGCTCGATCCAGAGTACGGTCACTTGAATCAAACGGGCCGACGTGAGGATAATCGTGATCTCATCGAACGCTGGCTGGCTGACAAGGGGGTGTCGGCGCGTTATGTGTGGAACCTGACAGCATTTAATGAGGTGGACATCTCTACACCATACTTACTTGGTGAGATTTAACATCGGAAAAGAACACAGACTCTCGAATTTTGTTGTTCCTGTGTACTTTTTCACCACCCTCAGTTTCAGATTAAACTTCAATTGGATGTTTAATGAAGGAAAGACTGGTATTAATCAGTATAGAGTTAAAGGGAAGATAAACCCCAAGAGCAATGTGGATTGAGTGAAAGCAGCAACATTAGTAGAACACATCAGTGAAAGTTTGAAGAAAATCGGACAATCGATGCAAAAGTTATGAATTTTTAAAGTTTTGGTGTTGGAACCGCTGGATGAGGAGACTACTAGAGGTTATGACGTATGAGTGGACAACAATACCAAGAAAATATAAAGAAAATTCTACAAAAATCCATTTTTCATGAAAATTACAAATTCCATCAACTTCATATTGACATATGTTAAGGGAAGCAATTATTCCCCCTGCTTTCTGAAAGAGGTTGGTCCATTGCTCTTTCATGATTCTAGAAAAGTGAATTTTTGTTGAATTTCCTTTATATTTTCTTTGTATTGTTGTCCACTCATACGTCATATCCTCTAGTAGTCTCCTCATCCAGCGGTTCCAACACCAAAACTTTAAAAATTCATAACTTTTGCATCGATTGTCCGATTTTCCTCAAACTTTCACTGATGTGTTCTACTAATGTTGCTGCTTTCACTCAATCCACATTGCTCTTGGGGTTTATCTTCCCTTTAAGCAACCCTCACACTGCATCCAATATACTTCCAGATCCTCTATTTTAAGTTTCCTCTCTTTTTTTTTTAAGGTGCAGATGGCACATGCATTTAAAGCAAGCAAATTAGTCAGCCTAACTATTGACGGCTACCTGTTCAGTACGTGTGTGTACGAGGACATTCAACATAACTATCACATTCACACTGTACAGCGGAAAAGCTTTACCCCAATGGTTTCAAGGGCAATAAATATCACCAGGTCGGTTGGCGTGCAGCATTGGAATGTTTGTCAAGAGATTTCACCATTCCCCTTTGTGTGCTTTTCCCCTTAGTCGTTCGGACTGCTAGGAGCCTTGATATCACCGACAGCTCTTGTTTCGTAGACCATTACCGCTCGGCATTGAAATTCAAAACCGGCTTTCAAATGCAAAAGCTATTGGCTCTTCTCAAAGCCAACATTTACCAACTTGCCCACATCTTCCATAAGCTTTTTTTTTTTCTTTTTTAATTAAATAATTGTGCGATTGAGCTTGGCCGAGATTTCTATAGGGTAGGCCTATATGTGAAAAGGATAAACGTAAGAGGGAAGGGAATTGTATCTACGAAATTTATAAGGATTCGTTATATTGCTTAACTTCTCACAAACAGTGACACAACTTCTTACAAATAGTAACATACTATAACGTAACCTACTAACCTTTTTACCACTTTAGCCTTTATGTTTGGAGCAACTCCGCGTACTGTGGTTATTCTTGCCATTTTAGGAGAACAACCATTAATTAAAAAAAAAGAAAGAAAGCGTGTGTGGCATTGAATGATACCAATTAGCCACACTTCGAAGCTGTTTGAAACAAAAAAATAATCTTTATACCACAAATCATATCTGACATGCACAATCAATTTATGTATGTCGTCCCGGCTTTTTGATTATCCTCCTCTTCCATCTGCCATGACTGTTTTCCCTTCTTTGTCTGCTTAATGGTAATGATCACGGGGAACTGATCCACTCTGGGCTCTTCCCTCTCGTCGGCGAACTAAAATTCCTCTTCCACGATGTTTAACCTCCCAACGATTAGGTCTCTTCGAGCCAAGTCATATGCAGTATGAAACCCAGCGACTGAACGACACCGCTGGGGAGCCCTCTATAGCTGAAATGACTGAAAAGGCGATCACAATGCTGCAACAAGACAGCGACGGATTCTTCTTGATGGTTGAGAGTAAGTTTTGTGCTAACATGATTCACTTGAGGTCTGAATTTAAGTTATTCACAGCTTTCTTTGCAAAGTAACAATCACGATATGATAAAAAATGCTTCACTTTGGTCTGTGTATACGTACAGTCATATAAACAAACTTGCGATTACTGTGACTCAAGAAAGGAAAAGAACCGACAAAAACGAAGATTGATGATGTTACTCCGCTGTAACGAACAGGAGTCAGTTTATGAGCCACATAAACGGTCAATCAAAAATAATGGTCAATCTCTGATAAAGTCTCATCAGATCATATCCCTCCCCCACCCCCCCCAAAAAAAACACATGTATTCACTTTGGTTTATTGTTGTTTCTGTGTACGCAGTCACTGATGGGGCCAGCTTATTTCCTCCCCCCCCCCCCCCCCCATAATGGACTCTTTCCCAGAGCATCTGTACTGCCTTTATTTGCCAAGAAAACAATTATACTGGCAGTCAATTTGTAGTTCAATATGTTAAAAATTTACGGGAAATCGGAGTAGTGGGAAATCAAGTGGGAGGAGAACTGAACTGCTTTGGGTTTTACGTAAGAGTGTACCCTGCTCCAACAATCGTGCTTCGCGTTACAAACGGGCAAAGTCGTTGTCGATTGGCATAGGATAGAATAGAAAAATTAGGACGAGGTATATAGAGTCCAACTTGTCTACAGCGACCATCCAAGGGGGATTAAAAGAGTGACCGCTATAGACAGATTATCTGACATGTGTGTGTGTGTGTGTATGTGCGTGTGTGTGTGTGTGTGTGTGTGTGTGTGAGTTGCATACATGTACATGCATTAAGATTCTGTATGTGTAGACCTACACGTATGCGGGTGTTTCATGCACTAAACAATGCCGATAGTGATCGAGTTGTTGCTCAGAAGCTTTTCGGGAGTTCATTATTATGCCTGAATGTCGGGTGAATGCAGCGATATCTCTAGCGATCACTGAAATGTTACCCATGAATGACCGTGGCACGGCTGCAAAGCAAAAAACAAAAACAAAAAACCAAAACAAACAAACAAACAAACACGCAACAATAACGGCAACAACAGACATGCTGAATTACCGACTCGACTTCTTCTCCGTTGGGGGCGTAGGGCTTTTAAAATCTACCGCCATGACCGCGGGATACAAAAGTGGTGGCCGCGCTGGCCTGGTTACATGACTTTTCCCTCTGGGGATTTCCAATATGTATCATTGCAGGTGGGCGAATCGACCACGCCCATCATGAAGGAGTCGCCAAAGGAGCCATGGTCGACACCGTCGCATTCCACGAGGCCGTGGCAAAGGCCCTGGAGCTGACGAGTCAAGAAGACACCCTAGTCATCGTGACGGCTGACCACGGACACGTCATGACAATAGGGGGATACCCTAGCCGCGGAAACCCCATTTTAGGTATACCAAATTTTCTAGTCTCAGAAGCTTTTCGTGAGTTCATTATTATGCCTGAATGTCGGGTGAATGCAGCGATATCTCTGGCGATCAGAGATATCGCCATATTCATATTTCATATTTCTGTGATTTGAAGACGTGTATTACGTTGTGTAGTGTTTCATAGGGGAGATTTTAAAAATAACTTTCATTTGAACCTTAGCTGTTCTTTAATACTTCTTGTTTCTTTTACGGCTTTTCAAAAGCCTCGCAATTTCTAGATTCATGACTGATTCTCAAATTGGCAATTCATTTTAGAAGACATTTGTATGTATCTTTCGGCACAAAATGTCTCTGATTTGGTGCATGTTTCATGAATCTAACCAGTTACACGAACTGAAATCTTTGTGACAATGTGCAGTGAAATCAATAGCTGCCATTTTAATGACGCATCATGAGCAAGACTTTTCCAGGATTCATAAATTGGTTAATTTGTTGGTAAAGAGTAGAAAACAAGCCATCCTCCTTCATTTCATTTTCGAAATAATGATTAAAAATCACAGTTTTGTTTCAAGAGCTGATAACGCCATCATGATGATCTTGTCTGTATGAATACCAATGAGGTTATTCCGTCATTCCAAGTCCAATGTCATTCACAAGTGAATCGTGCTGAAGTCACTGTTATCAATGAAAGCTGTTGTATGCAAGCTATATGAAGAAAGTAGATAATAATTACTCAACTTTGTTCACTTCAGGTTACGATGACAACAACAATGGATCCGACAGCCTTCCGTACTTGACTTTGTCGTATGCCAACGGACCGGGCGGTATCATCCTCGCAGAGAGCTACAATAAGACTGGTCTGAGACCAAATCATTTGGAATCCGACTATGGTGAGAATAGAAAGTGGATCTGAATCCCTTGGTTATCTGTACTTGTGTAAAGATGTCCAAACTTCTTTGTGTGGTCCCTACATGGAATTCAAAGTTCGCTTTAGTTAATGTCATTGTGCATCACCTACTCGTCATAAACAACAGCGAGAGTATCGCCAAATAGCAAACGATGTTCTGAGTTACGTTTTAGATGAGAGAAGATATTCTGATATCCGTTATTTCAATAACACTAAATTTCGGAGTTCGTGCCAGCCAGAGAAAGCTCAAATGTGATTACGTAACTCAGAAGAATATGGACGTAGCGTCTGGACGAGTGCACGTCACAAGTTCGACACCATACAGCCAATTAGCTCGACACTAGGCAAATAAGGCCCCTGAGTCCGACAGTAGGCAAACAAGGCCCACTAGTTCGACACTGAGAAAAAAGGCCAATGAGACCGACGATCAAACCCCGTGACATAACGTCAGTCTCGTCGGCCTTTCTTGCTATAGTGTCGAACTCGTTCATGGGCCTTTTACCTAATGTCGGATTCATGGGCCTCTTTTGCCCAGTGTCGGACTCGTGGACCTTGTTTGTCTCCTGTCGGACTCATAGTCCTTATTTGCCTAGTGTCGAGCTTATGGGCTGAATGTCTCGTGGGCTGTATGACTCATGGACTTTTTTTTCCAATGTCGAACTCGTGGGTTGTATGACTTGTGGGTGTCGTCTCTTTGGATGACCCCGTCTGAACAGGCTTACAAATATTTGGGAAATGTTTCTTGACACGGTTAATCCTGTTCACCTTATTGTTTGGCACTGTAAAGGATTATTCACAATGGATTCCTAATTGACAATTCTATGAAACAATGATTCTCCCTTTCTGTACGATTTCGTTAATGATGTGGAGAGTTAAAATGAAGGATTAGAAGAAAACAGAAGCAAAGTAGGCGAAGAAAAGCAGAATCTTGCAGAGAAAGGGGAGGTGGCAAAACGGATGATAATGATGATCTGACATCTGAGAATGGAGTGGGGATTGTAATCGATCCTTACAATAAACTCTTCCTGAGCTCATACTATAAGCGTATACTATTCCGTCGACAGAGGCTGATGGGTTCAAACAGGATGCCACCATACCAGCCGACTACGAGACACACGGCGGAACTGACGTCGCCATCTACGCGAAGGGACCGTGGGCGCACCTTTTCCACGGAGTGCACGAGCAGAACTACATTCCGCACGTGGTGCGCTACGCTGCATGCTACGACAACAGCCTCGACAACGTTTGCAACAGTCCAATAGCAACGCCAGATCCCTGCGTCGGTAACGATTCGTCGCGTGTGCAGAAATCGGCATTGGCAGTTCTTTGCCACGTGGCGGCGCTATTACTCCTTCTCGCTACAGTATAGTCGTAAATCATGATTAAGAGGTGGATGACCAACAAATGAAGAGTTTAATCGCAAAACGAGTTAACTTCCTTCTTATTGATTTTAGATACTTGCTATTAAATCTGCTAAAAAAAAAAAAGAAGAAAAAGTGGTAAGAAAATATGGATATTTTTCAATCATAACTTTAAGAATATTCCTTGCTATATAAAAGGTGAATGGTATGAGTGGTATCACTGGGAAGATTTTATTCTGCTCCATCTGATGATGGACTTATTCTAAAATGTTTAAAATGGTACTTAATTCGTTTTGCGAACAAACTCTTCAAGTGGTGTTGATAACTTTATTCAACTGCTGCGTATTCGTCATTAAGAGCAAGTAATCAAAGAGATTTTAAAATGAATACCGATAGCTGAAATGCATACGCACTAAAAATAAATATTGGATACAGAGAACAGTTTGTTTTTCCCCAAAAACTACTACATTGTATTAGCTTCTTTTTTTTTCTGAGGCTGAATAAAGTTTTTAAATGTGAATAGGTATAATCACCACACGGAAATACTGTTGACGAGGCTGTCTTGTGGTTAAGAATTCAAAATTCTGTTACATTGAACATTATCTACATGAGTTATAACGTGCATTTTTACGATCTTTTCTCAGAATATGATTGGTTGATGTTATTCTTAAACTGCTACGGCTGTTGCATTTCGACAAGTATCAAAACCCTTGGTTATCCTAACACTTTCTCTACATGATGGATCGTCAAATTTTAAGATGTACAGTGGTGCGTTAAAATATCATTGCAATGACAAGAGTACTCATTTATGATCCTTTTTGCTGCATAACATTTTTTTTTTTTCGGTAGATTGGCAATAGCCCATCCGTGAAATCTTTTGCCTTTTTGATAGAACATTATAGAATCGTCGGTCGTATAATGAGTTGTTAATTCATTGAAGTACGTTTTTTAAAGCCAAAAACTACTGTATATCCCGCCAATCTTAGTACTATTAGTATACAAAATGCGAGGTCTTGTGTATTTGTGTGTTTGTATGTGTGTTCGTGTCAGATGTGGGATTGCATAGGGTGTTGATTATTTTCATATGTTTATCGTGTGTAAAGCTATTAATGATGGATGCAATTATGTAAATTTGTCATCATTGAGATATCTACAGGAGCGGTGAAAATAGTACCTGTATAAAGGATATTTCACCACTGTTGCTATACCGCGGCAGAGTAGGACATAGTGTTAGAGATTTCATTTAAACCACTTTAATATTTGTAAAATATTGTGATTTGTTAAGCTTGTGTTTACTTGGAAAATTGTCTGAAAGTGAAAATGATAATAATAATAATAATAATAATAATAATAATAATAATAATAATAATAATAATAATAATAACACTAATACTACTACTACTACTACTACTAATAATAATAATAATAATAACAACAACAACAACAATAACAACAAAAAAACCCAGCCACTTCTAAACTGATATATTTAGTACATTTATTCGACCACAGATGTGAACAGAAGAGCCGAAAACAATTGTTATTCTTGAAAAGATTGTGGAATAAAATCGTCTGTTTCTTTCACTCTCAGCAGCCAATTATCATGAAGTGAAAATATTTGTCAAGTTGAATCTTGCTTCCACGCGCTCAGAATAATGCGTTCCGTATTGGCCCCATTGCATCTCAGTCGAGATTTTCAGAGTATTCTCCTGGCACAACAAGATGGAATACGTTCAATGACGCAATCACGTGTAGGTCTTGTACACACTTGGAAGTTTATACATGATACGAGGAATTTTCGTAAACTGGGTGTTCCTATTTTTTATCGACCGCCCGTCAAAGACTGCACATACATGCGCAATCTATCTTATCTTCATTTTTATTTTTTTTTTTCACGAGGTGTAATCAGTAAAGTGATTTTTCCTAAATCTATTCGTCTCATGTTGACCTGTTGAATTCCCATTACCACGGCAGTTGTCATTTTCATTTATGCGAAGTGTCATTGCTCCACAACGCTAGGAGCAGGAGGGGGAGTGGGCTGGGGTGTGCTGGAGTGCTTGAGGCCTTTATATAGGCCTTTCTGCAATCCAAGATGGCGTCCAAAATGGCCGCCATTTCTTGAAATTCTTATAACTTTTCAACCAGGTATCCTAAATACAAAATTTAAATGTCTAAATATAGGTTTTGAAGCATGAAGAACTCAATAAAACAGATATCAAGAGATGTTAGTGCACGCAAGATACCGTAATCAAAGATGGCATCCTAAATGGCCTCCATTTCTTAGAATTCTTATAACTGTTCAACCAGGTAACCCAAATACAAAATTTAAATTTCTAAATATATGTTTTGATAAAACAAAATGGCGGCCATTTTGGAAACTATTTGGTTTTCGGGAAGAACTCGCGTGGTTTTATTGGTACTTACGTGCTTCGTGAGCTCTGAATAATCATTTTATTGGGTTCCTTAATGTCTCAAAATATAATTAGACATTTAAGTAAATATCAGGGTTACTTACTTGCAGGGTTACGAGAAAAACAGCAAATGGCGGCCATTTTGGACACCATTTTGGATTTCTGAAAGTGCTTAAGCGCTTTATGCGTGTTTCAGAATCTCTGAAAAAAATATTGTATTTGGTTCCTTGTGACTCAAATCATAATATCATAATATAAACATCTGAAGTGTGTACCGGTGAAATCTACTTGCAAAGTTCTGAGAAAAAAAAAAGAGGAAATGGCGGCCAGTTTGGACGCCATCTTGGATTGCGGCACTTGCGTGCTTCAACAACTCTTAATGTGTATTTTATTGTGTTCTCCATGCTTCAAAACATTAGACATAAATTTTGTATTTGGGTTACCTGGTTGAAAGGTAATAAAGATATTCAGGAAATGGCTGCCATTTTGGACGCCGTCTTGGATTACGGAACTTGTGTGAGTCCACATCTCTTAATATGTATTTTATTGAGTTCTTCATGTTTCAACACATACATTTCTTTGGGCGCACAATCGTTCTGGTCTCAGAATTTTACAATCGAGTGTGAAAAGATTTGTGACATGTCTTCGCTGTCCACGCGCGCTTAATCGGAAATGCTGAGTGATGTTTGCAATTTCGATTCGAGCAACATGCTTGAAAAAACAATAAGTTAATTAAGATCGGGACATTAGATTTCCCTTCGAGTTAACCGAACTTCGAGTTAGTTTTTTTTTCGCGCTACGCGAGTTTTGATACACGTAAACTCCATAGGAACAATCGGGACTTTTTTTTGCCCCGAAGGTAAGTGATATTCGGCTAATCCGACGTCGAGGTAAGCAAGGTTGACTGTATGTCATGGTATATTTAGACACTTAATTTTTGCATTGGGTTGCCTGGTTGAGATGTAATACAGATACTAGTATTCAGGAAATGGCTGCCATTTTGGACGCCGTCTTGGATTACGGAACTTGTGTGAGTCAACATCTCTTAATATTATGTATTTTATTGAGTTCTTCATGTTTCAACACATAATGATGTCATGATATATTTAGACACTTAATTTTTGTATTGGGTTGCCTGGTTGAAAGGTAATAAAGATATTCAGGAAATGGCGGCCATTTTGGACGCCATCTTGGATTACGGTACGTGTGTGCATCAAAATCTCTTAATGTGTATTTTATTGAGTTCTTCATGCTTCAAAACCTATATTTAGACATTCAGATTTTGTATTTTGGTTCCCTGGTTGAAAAGTTATAAGAATTTCAGGAAATGGCGGCCATTTTGGACGCCATCTTGGATTGCGGAAAACGCTCAAGGAGGATTTATGTGGACTTTTAGTACGTTATTCTAGACATATTTCTGGACCTATCCTGAAAAAAAATCAGCTTGTTACCAGATATGCCCAGGTTTCAGCCTATTTTGACCTAATGCTCTTGGACTACACACACACTGAAAATGTTACGCCTATAGTTCAGTGGACTGTATACCAAATACCGTGTAGATCACACATGACCTGGCTAAAAGTTGTTAAGTACACGGTTTTTGTTACTGATTCGTGTTCATGATGGAATTTAAAGTAAATTCAGCTTGGCTACCACCTTGGCAACCTTAGGCAACATTTTTATTAGCCTAACATTAGCATAATCATCTATTCACTATTATGTTGCTAATTCTAATCCAGGAAAGTTTTAATAAAAACGTGGGTAATACGACTTTTCAAAGAATCAGTGTATGACATGAGTTTATATTTTGAAATAATACAAGTGTCTTAAATAATACCATAATAGGCGTATTGTGCATAGTCAATAGTTCAGTATAGATGGTACCATAAACCATTTGCAGTACAGTCAAACCTGTATGTGTACAGTTTAAGTTTGCAGAATATTGAAATACACAGAAATGCTGGAAATGGGAAGAATCCATTTATGCACCCCATTTCCCCCACACGTAATACAACAAATCAGTAATTTATAGAAGAAGTGAAATTACGAAACAAACTCTGGAACCCGAAGCAAACACCCTGGACAAATCGCTACAATAAGTCGCTCTGTCATGCAGTAAGATATAAGGGAGAGAGAGAGAGAAAAAAAAAAACAACAACAGCAACAACTAATTTCGTGGTGGTAAGATAAAAAGACTGAGGACTATAACAAGACGAGAGTAAATGGATGGCTGGAACATAATACGCTGATGAGAAAAGATACGTAAATAAATTTAGTACAGGGAGCCTGAAAACGAGGGTGACACTATACCTTTTCTATGACGAGGAATCCATTTTGACAACAGTTTCTATTTATTTAACAATTATATTGTCATAAAGAGCACAGTCAGTATGATGAGCTCATTTTCCCAATTAACGGTGTCATCAACATGCACAATGTGCTTGATCTAAACATTAATACAACGATTTTTGTTGATTTGTGTTCTAGATGGGTCATATGTGGGTAGCGTTGATGCCATCTTGGCAACTTATATAGTCGATTTCATAGCATAGTTGACTATAAACACAATTAACACAATAATCTAATTGCCATTATATACTTACCATAATATAAGACATACAATTATGGACTTTATTGGTATTGTTTCTAGAATATCTAATGGTTTATCAACCAGCATTTTGTAATTTTCCTCCTTACAACCGCGTGGGTATACAATACAGTATGTTAGGCATGCATTTGCAAGACAGTGTTCCCAATTTGCAATATTTGGGTAGATTAAAGTAGAAATAACCCTTAAACAAAAAATTTAGACATGTCTGTAAATATCATATTATATATATATATATATATATATATATGTGTGTGTGTGTGTGTGTGTGTGTGTGTGATAATTTGTATGTATGTATGTATATATATATATATATATATATATATATATATATATATATACACTCATAACAGCAGAGGGTTTCTGCTCGGAGTCTAAGAAGACAATGGTTCACAACAGTAGTAATTAAGGAAACTCCGTGAAAGACGTTGCTTTAAAAGCATTATTGACGTCAATCTTCAAGCTATATGCTTAAGGGGGGGGGGGGCGATGGGGGCGGTCGCGCCCCCCCCCCCTAAAATTTGGACCGGGGATTTGCGAGGGGGAAACAAAATTGCGTGTTTACTATTTGCATGCACATGAAGCGGGTCTTCTTTTCAACCTTTCATCAAATAAGATCATAATTTTTTTAATATTTCACTCAAAGTGTGCACCAGATCGTTGAATTTCAGTTCAAAATATGCAAAATCTCTTGGGAGGGGGATACCCCCTCCCAGACCCTCTCCCTCTGTGCCTCTTTCCCTAGCCATAGGTTCGTAGTTCCTAAGGTTGAACGCGTTTCATATACATAATGGAAGACAAATTAGCCATGATAATTTTTTGCTGATATTTATAGTAAACAACAAAACTTAAAACGAAAATAACAAAGAAAGCTAACTGTACCATGTTCATTTCGCTTTAAAAAATAAACTCTCTATAGGGTTAAGAAACTTCAGCCTAAAAAAATTTGTTTCATGATGGGCAACATTCGATTCTTGGTGAAAAAGTTTTGAAACCTAAAATGTTAAGAGCTTGGAATGGATGGATGTATGCTTCCGGTTATGCTGTTTTGTGATCCCCCCCCCCTCCCCCCTCCCCCCCCTCTCTCTCTCTCTCTCTCAATATAAATGAATTGCCTTTGGAATTTAGTTACTGCAAGCTTTTCTTTTCCTTGAAACAATATTTCCAAATATGAAATTTCGCAAAGACGTACAGGTTTGTAAGGTGATGTCATCATTACTATGATAAACACACACATCATTATTAGATGTTCTATGAAATGATGTGAAATGTTCATTATTTGCGATTCAAGCAGCGAAGTAAACACAGAGCAAAGTGTGCTAATTAGTAACACAATGGGTATCATATTCCTTACATGCTACCAATGCAATTAGCGTGAACTTCCCTTTGTTGACGGAACACAATGAAACATTAATTCTCCAGCGAAAAAAGTGAGTGTTAATGATGCCAAAGAACCTGCTCACTTATGGTGCAGTGCGTCATTACGCGTAATAATTTAATTCTCCGTTATAAATTCATCTCAATTTCTGCCTTGAGATAAGTGAAAAATAAAAGCGTCGTGACAAAAGTCCGCTTTGAACTTTATAAGTTAATGTTTGATGTAGCACGTGAATAAGGTTGCACGACTTTCGTTTGATTGAGTTCTGTCATACAAATTTAATCAACATTCGATTTTTCTATCGGAAAAAAAAAAGTGGTTTCGGTCCTTGGGTGTCCTTTAAAAGAACTGTTGAAGTACACTGTACTTGTACAATGTACTTAATAATCAATGTATGGCAGCTGAGGACAAAATGCGTCGCATCTAAAAACTGCACGAGAAAGCCACTTGCATGTGCATGTGATCACACGCTGCTAACTGCAAAACATCTGAAATGTGATTTAGATCTCGACAATTTTTCCCAGTAACGGTTAAGTGCTGCATCAACGAGATATTATCCGGTAGATCTGATCGTATTTGCATGCAGCGCGAGCAGAATGAAAATCAAAGTTGAATATTCTGTTGCCAGAGCAAACATAATTTTCCACAATTACAGCGAGAGTAAACATTCCTTCAGGAATGAAGCAATTTTGCAATAAGGACTGGTGAGTGGAAATTTTGTTGAGCAAAGGTAACTGGGGTGGATGCAGGCAGGGTGTTGATAGTCTCTGTTAAAGGACATCTCTCATTAGTATAATTGCAACGAGAGAGATCAGGGGGTTATCACGTGACAACCAGCAACGGGAAACCTCACGGCAAGAGCTGCCTTTGGAGGCTGTCCGAATTTTTCGTTGGGGTATAGCAAACCTTATACCGACCAATCAGGAGAGCTCTATTTGAAGAAGCTTATACATAATTAACTTCGCACTGACGGCCGATGGGCGAATCTAGCACTTTCATTGGTTTTCGAATGCAGGTCCATGTGACATAATATAGGAGAATTACGCATCGCATGCAGTGACTCAATCATTCAGTAGGAGCTGAGCGCCATCAAATAATCATAAGCTTGTCGGCACCAATAACAGCGCTGAATTAGGCTGAGTACTGGGCGTTCTTCATGTACTATCGTCCATGATTATTGATCTCGAGCAAGGAATTCTGATTTCAGAGGATGATGAAGTCACAATGAGGAAAAACGAAATCAGACGGTGTTCTTGTTTCCCTTTTGAAGATATTTCTTCATAATCTGCGCTGCGTAACTCCAGGCAACAAAGGTTCAACAGAGGAAATCTTCACCTTCTACTGAAGATTCGGACCTCAGTGAGATGGAAAGGAACATCTCTTCCTCTATCTGGCCGGGAAATTTCCTCGATAAGCCTCTGACTGTAGCGGTTACACTAGTTATTACTCGTTTGGTCATCATCATTAGTATCATCATAGTGAACTTTTTTGTTTTACTCGCTGTGTATAAAAGTGGATACCTACGTAAGCCGACAAACTTAATTCTTTCAAGCCTTGCGGTTGCCGATATTCTGAAAGGTATCGTAGCTTTACCAATAGAAATAGCATCGCATTTCCTGACTCTGACTTACCTCGAGGGGGATGCATTCTACTTCCCGTTTATATGTCTCGCCGTCGTGTCGTACACGCATATGATCACGGTGACCATAGATCGTTACATCGCCATCACCATGCCCCTGAGATACCCGGCCCTAGCAACAAGTAAGCGCATCACCGCTGCAGTAACGGCTGCGTGGATTTGTGGAGGGCTACTTCAGAGCATACGATTTTCTTCGATCAGTTACGCTCGCAAAACAAATAACTACTCAAGTTTATTTTACATATACCCTAATGCTATCCTCGCCGGCATGGTTGCACTGTTAGTCGTGGCGTTAGCAGTTCCAAATATCTGGTTTTTGTTAATCGCTCTTAAGCAGTCAAACAGGATAGAAGACCTGAGAATTGACGTGGGTCAAAAGCTGGTGCGCCAAAGGATTACAAATGACAACATCAAGGCCTTCAGGACAACCGCCCTTATTGTCGGAACATATCTCCTCTGCTGTACTCCAACTTGCATCGCTTTGGCCCTCAGCTTCCAAGGCATCGACGACAATACACGCTTCATTTGGGATGAAATCTCCCTGATCTTGCTTGCCTCTGGATCTGCGATCTACCCCCTGATCTACTGCTACAGAAGCTACGACTTTCTGAGAGCTTTCAGAGAAATCCTGCAGCCTGCGAGAAAACCCCGTGTGCGATCTATATTGTGCGAAACCAGTTTTCGATGACAGATTTTTCAATAATCACCATCAGATTAAAGTGCTGACTTTATTCTATGTTATAGTGCATATATCATGTGATGGCATCTATTATCATAACAATGTTTTAAAAAATAGTTGGCAAGGAAATTTAAGAGTAAGTGAAACACAATGCCAATCTGCTAAAAAACGGTGAAGAGTAATCAAGTAATCACTTACAACACAATATTTTTGTAGAGCGCAAGGCAAGTAAACAATTTTAAAAAGTACTATAATTATTTTTTCTAGTTCGAATACATTTGTGGATCTTGTGCCTTAGTTGTAGGGTGTTCTATCACAGCACAATTCACCCAAAGACCTTTTTAAAATAAATCATGAATTTAAGTGATTTTTATCAACTACATATATATAAGCATAATATAGAGATAAAAATCAGACATATATCAAGAAAGTCAATATGTGAAGAAAAAAAAAATCCCTAGATTTGAGGCAAGAACTTCAACTATAGCTTTATAACAGTGAGTGTACATGCTATACAGATTTCTGTATATACAATGTGAACTGCCTGACATGACACCATACTAACAAGGTAGTAATAATGTGATACTCTTTCGACATTCACACTCAAAGTTGTGTAAGATTGTATATACGATTCAAATTGTCTTTGATTCTTAAATTAGCAGTGTTCATCGAATAAAAGATAGATAAATCTATTATTCATGGCGTTTTCCTATCAATGACTGCACGTCTTTCTTTTCCCAGCAAACGTGGCAAGTTATTCTTGAAATGATAGTGTTACAAGCTCTGATCATAACCATCATCTCTGAGGAGAGTAATGGAACAATCATGTGTTGAGATGTGCTGAGATGTGTCATTTCCATGCAGACTGGAAATAATACACCCTTCGACAAGTTCCACATAACAATAAGTTCATTGCAACTGATTGACCAATTGCCCTACATGGACGTAAGTAAGCACTGAATTGATCAGTGTGCTTAGTAAAAAAACAAACAAACAAACATTAATCAGTTCAGTGCTTATTTACGTCGGTGTACATTGGTGTAGAGCAATCCGTCAATTAGTTGCAATGAAAACATCTTGACGGAAGAATTTAATGAATTTGAGCAATAATTTCACTATACAGCCACGTGATTCACGACAAAACGCTATCTGACAACGGGGATTGATATGGGGAAGAGCTATAACGATTATTAGTTTCTCATGTATGCGTTGGCAGCGTGTGGCGCCACATTTCTTTGATTATGAATCACAGACTTAAGCGTGCAAATAGAGGGTAACCAGTATATTGCGAGGGATCAACACAGATTATTGTGGAAATAGTCGAAAATGGTCAGAGGAGAGAGAGGGCTTTTGGTCGTTAAAATCCATTAAGTTCATGACGATAGCACATCCTAACAATAGAAAATATGAACACATCGGTCACTATAACGTTACATTGAATTTCTGCTCATGAATCTTGAGGCTTGAAATAACTGCTTTACGTGTTGTTTTCGTATTTTGTTGTGCCAGTACGTTGTTTTCTTTTTATAATTATTATTATTTTTTTGGCTAGTAGTTTTGTTGTTTGTCGAGGGGAGGTGTTCGTTAGCAAACAAGAGGCATATTCAAAATGGAAACTAGTAATATGTGGTGGAGCATGCATACACTATCATTGTAAGATAGGCCTTCAACAAGGATGATTAACTCAACAGCTTTAACTAAAAAATGATCATAATCACCCCCCCCCCCCCACCGTTAACTCCGGTTGTGATTTTAAAGTGGCGCTAGAGTATAGACATATCGACATGTCGACGGGTCGATAACAAAACAATGATGCCACTGACTGTGGCAGTGCGTATTGTGCGTGTGCCAAATATCTCCTGGATATATGGCATGATAATGCAAGCAAATCTGTCACCATTATGACATACTTTATAGTGCAATGACTTTTACTCTTTGCACAACGATACATGTATAGCATACGAACTGTGATGTCCACTGTGCATTCTATGTTATGCATAAGACACTAATGAACCACTAATTCAAAATCACATCTCTCAGCTATACAATTTCAGTTTCCTTTGATCCTTTTGTTTCTTTTCGCACCCTGTTTCCATTCTCTCTTTTCATTTAAATATAATTATATCATACAGAAGTAGACGACATAACAGTTTGACATGTTATGAAGGCTGTGGATCGAGTCTCTAAATTGTCAGAAGGGATCTGGTAAGAGCATATTATATAGTATTAAGCAGTGCTTCTGGTTCAAACGCATGTGGGCCGCCAAAAATGAAATAAAAAAAGATTAATTTTGATCTATCTATGGGCCTCGAAAAAAGGAAATGCAGGAGCCAAAGTGGGCCTCGGGTTGAAAAAAGATTGAGAAGCACGTAACATTGATACTGATTAACATTTTTACATTGGTTGTTTCTATCCCTAACTCACATTTTAGAACTATTTTGAAGCACTAAAGAAGTTTTTCTTTCATCTGCAAACGTTTTTTTTTTTTTCAATTCAAATGAATGTATTGGGAATTTTCTGCATTGAATAATGAAATACAGTCATTTCTTATTGTTTTCAAGACAATAGAACATACAATGTGTACATCCGAACATAACTGAGATATACGTGTACGGATTAAAGAAAAGAATAAGAGAACACGTCATTTTGGGAACAACGGCGTAGCCAGGATTTGATCTTAGGGGGGCGGTTAGTCTGCGAGGGAGCGAAGCGACCGAGCCCTAGCGAGCGGATCGAGCGAAGGGTGGGGGGGGGGGAGGGTGTGGGAGGGGGTGTCCCCCCCCCCCCCCTCCGACGGTAAGAACTTTTTGCACTTTGATGTTGTAAATGGTGCGATTTGATGCATGTTTTTGCGCGTTTTACCAAAGTGAAACAGTCCCACTTGTTTATGATATACCATTATCTTCGTGTCGATTATCATTGCACGATTTGGCTATAATATGGTATCATTTAAATAAATGTCTTGTATTAATTCTTACACTGAATGTCATGAACGCGACTGAACCCGAGCGAGCGGAGCGAGCGAGGGGGAGGGGAGGGTGTGGGAAGGGGTGTCCCCTCCCATGGTGAGATCTTTTTGCATTTTGATGTTGCAAATAGTGCAAATTGATGCATGTTTTTGCGTGTGGAAGGGGGTGTCCCCCCCCCCCTCCGACGGTAAGAACTTTTTGCACTTTGATGTTGTAAATGGTGCGATTTGATGCATGTTTTTGCGCGTTTTACCAAAGTGAAACAGTCCCACTTGTTTATGATATACCATTATCTTCGTGTCGATTATCATTGCACGATTTGGCTATAATATGGTATCATTTAAATAAATGTCTTGTATTAATTCTTACACTGAATGTCATGAACGCGACTGAACCCGAGCGAGCGGAGCGAGCGAGGGGGAGGGGAGGGTGTGGGAAGGGGTGTCCCCTCCCATGGTGAGATCTTTTTGCATTTTGATGTTGCAAATAGTGCAAATTGATGCATGTTTTTGCGTGTGGAAGGGGGTGTCCCCCCCCCCCCTCCGACGGTAAGAACTTTTTGCACTTTGATGTTGTAAATGGTGCGATTTGATGCATGTTTTTGCGCGTTTTACCAAAGTGAAACAGTCCCACTTGTTTATGATATACCATTATCTTCGTGTCGATTATCATTGCACGATTTGGCTATAATATGGTATCATTTAAATAAATGTCTTGTATTAATTCTTACACTGAATGTCATGAACGCGACTGAACCCGAGCGAGCGGAGCGAGCGAGGGGGAGGGGAGGGTGTGGGAAGGGGTGTCCCCTCCCATGGTGAGATCTTTTTGTGAGATCTTTGTATTAATTCTTTACTCTTAATGTCATGAACGCGACTGAGCCCGAGCGAGCGGAACGAGGGAGGGGGAAGGGGAGGGTGTGGGAGGGGGTGTGCCCCCTCCCACGGTGAGAACTTTTTGCATTTTGATGTTGCAAACTGTGCAATTTGATGCATGTTTTTGCGTGTTTTTGCGTCTTTTATCCACTTGAAACAGTCCCACTTGTTTAAGGTAGCAATATACTGTCATGTCGATTATTATTGAACATTATGGCTATAAAATGGTATTATTTAAATAAACGTCTTGTATTAATTCTTACACTGAATATCATGAACGCTGTCTGATCAGCAATCAAACAGAAAAAGCATGCACATGAGGGTGTAGATAGGGGCATTTCCCCTCCCACACGAAGGTGATTTTGCATTTTCAGACCTTAAATTCAGCGATCTGGTGCAAATTTTTGGTGCAATGCTTTTTCATCGAAGTGTTAAAATCACGGAATTTAGCTCTTATACAGAATGTGCATCATCTGTGTGTATTATGTACAAAGTCCAGTGAGGAAGAGCTTAGAGGAAGGGGGATTTCCCCCTCCCGCTCGGCGGAGCTTTTAAGAAGCTTATAAGAATTGAAATAAAGCGATCTAGAGCACACTTTTTGTGGAAAATTCGGAAATTGTCATTCCCAAAAGTGTACTACTACTAGGTCTAAAGTGGGTAACAAGCAATGGAATGGTTGCAAGATACCTCTCCCACATTTAAGGGAGCCTTTTTTCAGTTTTAAGCTTTTAGAACTGAAATTCAACAATCTGGCGTACACTTTTGTTGGAATATCTGGAAATTTTTCAATCAGAATTACTTACAAGCATTGCATTTAGTTAGTTCCAACATATTTCACATTTTTATTCCTGACGGACCTGTACTTTTACCGTCATGTACTCACAGATAGCCTTGTGATGTCGATTCGCTTGATATCATTGCATTTAGTTTGTAGCAATACGTTTTTTCTTTTATATGTTGAATGAATCTGATAATTTAAATGTTTTTTTTTGTCCAGTCACATGTATTTTATTTGATTTTGTTGTGAAATATGAGAATAAATTCAATTCAATTCAGTTCAGTTTAATTCAATTCAATTCAATTTAATTTGATTCAATTAAATTCAATTCAATTCAATTCAATTCAATTCAATTCAATTCAATTCAATTCAATTTAATTCAATTCAATTCAATTCAATTCAAGTTGTATTATCTTAATCTAAACTCTTGGCGTGACATGAGTTACGCAGTACGTTGTACTTAATTCTTTCCATCGACACAAGAACTATTTTGTCCCCTTTTATCTGTTTTATCCCAACTTCTCACAAGTGACCTGAATAGGACCAAAAAAAAAAAAAAAAAAAAACAACCCTTTTTACTAACCACTTAGCTTTGACCAATCCTTTCTTTATGGAAAGCTTGCATTTATGTTATTTCTCTGTGATTCAATAAAATAGAGATCAAAAAATTATTGATGTCGTCCATCATGAATGATTGCCTTCGTAACTTCTCGGATCTGTTAAATCCCTCACTGATAGCTCTGTCACGGGGGATGTATAGCAAATATCTCAGCATCCCCTAATACGAATAAAGATTCAGCCAAAAACAATGTTTGTTGCTTGATCTATAATAAGATTATGTGCTATTGTTTTTTTTTCAAAATGTTTCATTATCCCTACTTTAGTGGGAAGAAATTGGAGAAGCTGAAGTGAGGGGCCAAATAAAGGGAAAACTGACAAAATAAACACTTTAAAGGGACCGTATAGTTTTAGTTGAGACCTAAGTTCAGGTTTCTAAATTTTTTATTTTTTATTTTTTTTTGTGAGATAATGAGAAACCTTTTATGAAATATGAAAGAACATTTAATTCCAAGAGGAATTCAATGTCTATTTGATGTAATTGGTCTGGAAATGGCTGAGATATCCAAAACAGACCAATCCTAATAAAGGGTGGGACCCATCTTTTATTAGGATCGCTTTGTTTTACTTTGTTTTTTGGGTGTTTCAGCCATTCCAAAACCGATTTTAATCAAATGAACTTTGAACTCCTCTTAGAATGGTATGGTCTGCACTATTTCATAAAGTGTTTTTTTTTTTTTTTTTTTTTGATATCTCGCAAAGAGTGAAAAGCCCAGCTCTCATCTCCACTGATACTATACCATCCCTTTAAAATGCAAAAAAAAAAAAGGACGTTTAAAGTGGATGGCTAGTAACTGATCAGTGGGAATCAGTGGGAATGCTGATGGGGGATGATTGTTCCAATCCTTGTGGGATTCATATTCATTTAAGAGTACATTATGTATCTATTGTTGTGTGAAAATTATTTGTTTCAGAATGGTCTCGTATTCAAGTAATGTGCAGTTTAATGTTTCCAGGTTAGCATGCCTGTACAGTGACGGGGCATTAAACTGCACATTACTTGAATATGAGACCGTTCTGAAGCAATACTTTTCACACAACAATAGATATATAATTTACTCTTAAATGAATCCCACAAGAATTGGAACAATCATCCCCCAGCATTCCCACTGATTCCCAATGATCAGTTACTATAGCCATCCCCTTTAAAGAGACAAAGTATCATTCTTTTCAGTATTGACACAAAAACCGAAACAGCAAAGGCACACCTTTCAACTTGAAATGTGGAGCATTTTTTTTTTTTTTTTTTTTTTTTTTTTAACTCATCTCAAAGACATTTATCATTGAGGCATGGCCGCATCTTTATTTTTAATGAATAAAAAAATATTACATATTGCTCCTTTTAAGGATAAGGTTCTGTTAACATAGCGGTTTGTGAAAAGCAAAAAAAAAAAAGAAAAAAAGAAGAGAAAAGAAATAAAATAACGGAAGCTTGCGATATCTGCAAAAATTTTCTCTCAGTGCAATTTGGCCAGATCATAACAACAACAATAGAGGTCAAGCGCGTGTGAAGTGTGTTACGGTCATTTTCATCGCACTCTATATTATACCAGACTTGGATTTTTTTCTTGTTTTTGTTTACAGTCCTCATCACCAGCAAAACGGCAAACTTCGATAAAGACAGGCTCATCTCCGTGACTTGGACAATGCAATTGGTGTTACAATATGAAACAGTTTTATCACCTTTTCTTATACTGTCGGCCTTGTATAGGAACGCAACGGTGATTCAAATCATATCAGTTCATTAATACAAATGTCTTTAGGGCTTTTCCTTGTCCAACCAAATATGCCAAACTACGGCTTGGTCATTATTGTACACAGTTGTTCGGCACGAACGTGACCTCAAAATACAGATGTTGAGTTTATCATCCTAAATGGCCACACACTATAGAACTGAACACTGAAAGTTTTGGCTGTTTATCAAGAAAGAATCACAGTCATCCCGCGAGACCGACACCCACGAGTCATACAACCCACGAGTTCGACACTGGGAAAAGATCCATGAGTCATACGCCCACGAGTCATACAGCCCTTGAGTTCGACACTAGGCAGGTAAGGCCCATGAGTTCGACACTAGGTAAAAACAGCCCAAGAGTTCGACATTACAACACCGTGGACGGGTCTATGTGTCGGTCTCTAGGATCTTGTTTGCTGTGTCGAACTTACGGGCTGTATGACTCGTGAGCTGTATAACTCGTTTGCTGTACATGGGCTGTATGACTCGTGGGCTGTGCTATGATTCGTGGGTGTCGAACTCTTGACGTGCACCCAAAGAATCGACACTTTTCTCATAAACTGTACTAATTATGTTGTCATTTAGCAATTGATTACATTATTACCGTGATATTCATGATAATTATGCATGGCTCATGAACATTGACTGGAGCAATACCGCACGTAAGCAACATAGGACCTGTAATTCTACGCAATATACACTATCAAGATATTTAGGGCCTAAATCGCACTCCGAGGCAATATGATAACGAAAACATTGCATTTTCCATACATTATTTGCTGCTCCGTAGGATATTGCTATTATATAGAGTATAAAACATGGCTGCATGGTGCCCTTTCAAAATTCTCTGATTCAGGGGAAAGGGAACGTGTAGGCCTAGTCCTAAATACATTTAAATGCTGTAGATCTAAGGTACCCCGGAATTCGAAGTTGTATCATATGCGATACAATATAGTTGCTCTTTTGAAAATTTCTAAGTTAAGAGTTTAATTGTTTTGTATAATGATATGTGATGAATAGCCACTTTTAAGCAGCCTTTTTGAATACCCTGGTACTTCATTTGAGCAGGTTTCAAAATTAGATTTGGGGATAAACGGTGTGAGATACTGTCACTAGTGTCAGGACCAATGCTAAATTGAATAATTCCAAGAAAGGAAAGAAAAGAAGAGAAAGAAAAAATTTGCTTGTTCAGGTGCCCTTCTGTCATTTTAATCCACTTTCTGACGATCATCATCAGCCGACCTGTAATAAGAATGACAACAGCTGGGTGATCTGACAATAACAGAGAAGAAGAAAAAGAGAAATCATGGATCTCTATAGATGGCGCTGTATGAATTGATACCAGCGCGGCGTTCGTTCATATCAAAGAGGTTCTAGTAGAACCTCTTTGGTTCATATCGAGAGAACGATGCATGCACCACACGTACATGGCTCGTACACTACATAAGAGCTAGCTGAGTCCGTTTACTTGTAGCCAGTAGCCGCGTTCTGAACCGACCCTCATGTGGAGGAAAGTGGCGTGTAGATAGTTACACAATGGTGCATTTGACAGCAGCAAGATTGCTTCGCAACAGGGGCCCGGACCGTTACTGGAAAAGGAAGTTCATACTTGATCAATCAACGGTAATTGCTCCCATACTTCTAGCAATTTTCAAGGTTTTAGCCAATCGTAGTAGAGAAACATCATTGTGTAGTCCCACTCGTACTCTCCTGTGTCGTACCATTCTGTGTTGGAGTTTGCATAGCCTGACCAGACACTGTGCTGCGCACAGGGTCTGACATGTGTTAGTGTTTCAACGTTGTAAACGACCGTCACTATTGACGGCAAAATCACATAAAATACCTTTTATTTTGTATGATTTTAAGAGTAATATAATTGCAACACTTACCTACAGCATATTTTCCTGATTGTTGAGTTGAATTCGGCGTTTTGTTGGTATCCAGACCTTATTGTTGAATTTTTCGGAGTATAGATCGTGCGGTGGCATCTTTTCCTTCGAGAGCTTCAAAAAATCAACAAACTACCACGCATGCGCATTCAGAAGTGGTTGCTTTTTACCTACGCCCGTGCGCCCGTGCGTTTCATGTGTTACGTAAAACTTGTACAGTGCACTCCCGTTATAACGAACACGGTTATAACGAAATTTCGTTATAACGAAGTAAATCTTCTGGTCCCAAAATAATCACCATAAAAGTCTATGGTAAAAGATTCGCTTATAACGAACACGGTTATAGCGAAATTTCCGTTATAACGAAGTCTTTTCCGAGCGCGATAGACAAAGAAAAACAAAAGAAATGTGCTCCGTTATAACGAAATGCGAATTGCTTTCGAAAATTCGTAGCGGAACAAGCATTTATAGCTTCTCTGCATGGGTGAACGCTTCACACCACTGTGTGTTCGCTCTTTGTGTCACGCACAGTTTCTGAGGGGAACTTGCATTTATTATTGTGATACAGTTATCCCATCACATTTTACATAGCTTTCCAATGTATGATGAGTATTCAGCAAACATAATATGATATATATACGTGGTTTTCTTGTTTTCGTTATAATTGTATTTGTTCGGTTATAACGAAATTTCGTTATAACGAAAGAAAACTGCCGGTCCCGAGCATTTCGTTATAACGGGAGTGCACTGTAGTAGATCCGCGCGTGCTGCACCGGCAATGATTTGACCTTTTTTAGTCGGGGTCACCCGACTACTGTATCTCTGACTACCTACGTTGTAGTATACGAGAGTGAATGCCATTCATATAACACGCAGATGAGGAGTGAAGCAGTAAGGACGTTCACAGACCTGATTTCAGCCATAGATTTCGGTAAGTTTTAGACGTAATTAAACAAAAAATCGCATACCGGTTATTGAATGATGGTCATAGATTACGATAGTTCCTTATATTTTAGTTTTCCACGATTAATAAAGATATTCATGAAGGAAACAGTGAACGATAACAACGTCCGCGAAGGAAAAGAGGTGCAGCGCTGTCGCGATTCGCGACAGCGCTGCGTGTAGTTAGAGTTTGCACAAATTGAAGTGTTGGGGGTGCAGGTCACAGTGGCGTCAGGTGGGACTGGGGGGGGGGGCAATCCGGGGTTTACGTCCTCATAGAATTGTTGATACTGTATTGTAGTCTTCAAAACTGTACTCAAAACTCCGCATGTGTACATCCTATGCGCATTCAAACTTTAAAAAAAAAAGGTCTTAAAAATCTAAAGCTTATAGCCTTAATTTCATGTCAGAATACCACCACAAACGACATGTACAAGAATCTCCATACAAACCTTCACAGGTGGAATGCTTTGGGCTGGTTGCAGTTAGTCAAAACAATGTGTGCGTGTGTGATAATGTGTGTACATGTACTGTATCTCTTCATGTGCCTGATGTTTGTTGACATCCTTGTGGTTTGTTCAGTGTATGTTTAGGTGTTGAGTCTCAAGAATGATGGACATTGATATGATTATGAAAATGCATCGGATAATGATCATTTGTGTATGGAGTTTATGACACTGCACTGTACAAATGACATTGAGATTGTAGTAATGTAGATGTACAATGCCAACGGCAAGCTGATGCAATTCTCACTTAGAGCTACAAATTGGTCTGTCATGTTATTAGAATGCAAAGTTTAAATAAACTGTCTCAGTGGGGAACAAATGAAAAAGGATGACTCCTATTACCTCTGCCAAGGAAGAAGGTTATGTTTTCATCGGTGTTGGTTTGTTTGCTTGTTTGTCTGTCTGTGTGCAAAATAGTTCGAAAAGTTATGGACAGATTTGGATGAAACTTGCAGGAAAAGTTGATAATGACACAAGGAACAGATAAATTTTGGTAGTGATCTTGGAAGTTTGATATATTTTTGAAGGATTAAAAAAAAAATCTTTTGGCTGATAGGGTCAATAAGCTTGGGAGTTCAGGCTATGCATATTTGAGGTTTGCATATATATGCGCTCTAATGTGCCTTCTGTGCTCGGACAAGGTGCCACGCAGGTGGAAGCTGATGACGTAAACAAAAGGCTTCTATACATGTATTGGGAAATTGGATGATTTTCAGCATGTATGTATGGGTGGAAATCAGCTGCTTGGCAAGGTTTGCACTCTCAGAGTGCTTTTCTACTTCTAGTTGCAGGCTTTTTTTTTCTCTCTCTCTCTCTCTCTCTCAAAACTGGTATCAATCATGCAGTAGAGAGGTCTACATGTACAACCTGTACATTTTGCTCTGCCATGTTCAAGGGAATTGTTATAACAATGATGCCCAACCCAATATACATTGTATGTGAGCTGGTTTTATTGTGGGTACTAGGGTTTTACTTTGGTGCCATTATTTTGATGTTTTGTATTAAAGTCAATGGAAGAACAGTGTGATTGTGTGCTTGTATGAAGCTTCACATTTCATGTGTTTCGATTAGCATTCATAATTAGCCTTTGATGTGAGCATGGCGATGCCCCATTGCCTTTTACACTTCAAAGTGAGGACAATTGTTTGGTCTCATCAACTTTGACGGAAGTATTATGCATGTAGTAAGAATAACTCTAATGACGCTGTAGCCAAAGCTATAAAAAGAGCTCAGTGTTTAATTTGTCGCTTTGTGTATGGTTTTATTCACGTGAGACACTAGTTTGCAGTTAAATCTGTAACTCTGATAAAGCAATGCTGCAAGTGAGTGCATTCAAGTGGTAGTGATTCCTTGTCGCAAAGGTAGATGCAGTTTTAATGTGTTCTTGGAATAAATGTTATGTAGCCATTTATACTTCAAGAAAGTCATGTCACTCTTTTGTTTGTTTGTGAAGTTGTGCAGTGGTTATTATTCACACTATCTATAGCACCAGTATATGGGGATACCAAGATTTGCCAATTTGTGTAAATGTGGAAGATCTAATCAAAATGTTTCTTTGCTTTGTATTCTTTTTCATCTGTTGCTGCTGTCCAGAGATACTTTGGGAGACGCAGAAATTGTTACTCAGTAGCCGTGCGAGCTGTGAGGAGAGCCTGGCAGAATGCCACCAAGGGGAGGCATAAGAAGAAGGGAGATATAAGAAGGGTAAGTGGAGGGCAAGCATAATACACTTGGCTCCACCCTAGGCATTGATGTGCTTGTACAACTTGCCTGTTTACCGGTAATCAGAAAATGTGTCCCGGGGGATATAATATACATGTAGAATGAGATATTCGTAATGTTAGAGCCATACCTGTCTTAATGGCTACCTCCCCGTAGAGACCACTTGCTTAATGCGGTATCTTCAAACTTAGATTATTTGTCACAGTACATTTCTATATTTTCAAGTTGGCTTGAGTGAATAGAGTGCTAAACTAGACACATTCAGAACAGAATGGTAGTGGTGTCATCAAGTTGAACATAAGATAAGAAAGTTCTGGAATTCAGAGGCTCTACTGTGTCTTCACAAATCAGTGATATTCGTCACAATAATAATAATAATAATAACAGCTGGTTTTTATATATCGCATTTCATACTTGTTAAGTAGCTTAATGTGCTTACAGACTATCATTACCACGGTCAATGGATATATTATTTCCAACCAGCACTAACAATGCTCACTCTCCACTCCCTGGGGAGCATTCCAGTCAGTCGCAGCCATTTTGCAGGCGCGCACATGCTAATCAACCAACATAAGCTTTCTCATCCTTCCGGGAACCCATTTATACTCCTGGGTGGAGAGCAGCATTGTGGACAAAGTGCCTTGCTGAAGGGTACATTGTTTGATTTCAATTTTTTCCAAACTTGTTCAACTTCTGTCATTCCTTTCATCTGATTTTCCTCTGAAATTGAAGTCAACTTTTAAAATTTTTGAGACATGGCAGCCACCTACATACATCTATGTGACTGCCCGGCTCAAAACCCACAAAAAGTAGACCAAGATGAATTTTCACTTAACAGTAAGCTCCAAGCTATAAAACGATATGTAGCTTGTTAAAATTGGATCGTCTTAACACATTAAAAAAGTGATTGAAATAAGAGAGAGAGAGAAAGTCAGGAGATGCAGTTTCATAGAAAAGGGAGAAAAGAGGATCGAAAGATCGATTACGGTCACTTGGGTGTGCTGTGCAGAAGTGTCAATGAAAATCAAAGTGAAAGCAGCACCTATCCCCAAAAAATATGGTCCAGAAAAACTGCTAATACAATTGTATATCTCAATTTCAGTTCTGTTTAAAGTCACAAAATTTTGACGGTACGTAGAGAAGAGATTACTCTCCCAGGTAAGACAAACTTTAAACATTTGAGTTGGTCAACCCAAATGACTATATATTGTGGTTGATTGCAGAGAATCCTAATATGCGACTTTTTGTGAATTTTGAGCCAGGCGGTCACATGATATTATGTACTCTGTCTTCCATTGGCAATGTTTCATTTTGTATAGCAGCCACAGACTGCGAGTCCTGTCTGTTGACTTATCCGCCCATTTCTAACTGCTACTATTCTTTTTGCCAGTGGTTCTTTGATGCAAGTGTACCACATACTGACCTTTTTCATGGTCAAGCACTCCAAGTTAAGGAATAAGCTTGAGTAAGGAAAAAAAAAACAAAAAAAAAACTTAAGGTGTTTATAATGGGAGGTTTGTAACATCTGTGAGCACCGAGAGCATGATGCCATTTGTTAACAAAGTTTTTTGTGATGCTCTTCAAAAATCAGTCTCCAGATGAAATTTGTTGAAATCAGCATGCATTACAAAACAGAGCTGCAGTCTCTGAAAGTACAAGAGAATACCTATAAGAGAAGAACAACATTCAAGGAAGACTGTTTTTTTATTTGATTTGATATCTGTGTTATCTTTGTCTCCCAACTATAGCTGTGGAATATGAGGATTGGTGCGGCTGCTCAAGAACATGGCATCAAATATGGAACATTCATTGGAAACTTGGTGAAGGTCAGTTAGTTATGTGAAATATTTGTAAAATTACAAAATATATGAAACTAGTCGTTCTGTTTGTTTTTATTGAGACTTTTTCCTGTTGTTTATCAATTTATTGTATGCTGTGACAATTACTTCTTTTTTTTTTCATCTGTAATCTTTGAACATTTTCATTTTGCTCTTGTGGGCAAAGATACTAATGGTATACTGATACAGGTAATGACCAATTAAGGAGGGAGGTGGCATCAAAGGAAAATCTATCGTAAAGCTTGAGTGAGTGTCAGACCCCACTGGTTGTTTGATGTTTCTTGAAGACAAAACAAAGTGTTTGATCTATAAAATACTCAAAATGGCCTAGGATACTGTATATTGTTATCACAGTTATATGTGGGTACTACTGGTGTTCACAGCATTCATGAAAAAATTAACACAAATTCTGCATTTGGATCACCTGTAAGAGTCAATAGTGTAGTGCAGAAATAGTGAGATCAGGGATCCCACTCATGTCAACCGACTTATAAGTACATCGTACATTTATTGCAAGACTGAAGATGGAATGAGAATCTGGCAAACACAGCAAAAGAATGAAAGGAATGGGGGTAAAAAGGATGCAGGCAAATTGCCAAGTACAGTGTATGATAAACATTGTGACAATGAACCAGTATCGCAGGCACACCTTTTTCCTTTTTAATCCCTGTCTGTCACAGTACAACATTCAGCTGGACAGGAAAGTGCTCTCACACTTGGCCATCTATGAACCCAAGACGTTTCAGGTGAGTTCAGTTGGTGCACCAGCCCTTTCGTCTGCATGTTATCATATAGGGAAGCTGACTGATCTTTCATTTGTAATTCATCCAAATTGCCATAAGATGTACAGTATTTCATATGTCTCATGAAAATGTATTAAACTTATACAAGGCTAACATGACTTTAACAAATAAAAGCAGTAAATATGTAGACATGTCAACTATATTGTATGTCGTCAATTTTGTAGGTTAAGTTAAAATGCATGGAAAAGTTGACTTTTACTGCTTTGAAAGTTGAATGATAGTCACTGTCATTTTGTCATGCAGAAATTACACCATTTTACAATTTACTTTTGAAATGAGAACTCCATGTCAGGACAGTTTAAAGCCCAAACAAAGTTCTGGTATGCCTGCAAAAGTTGTCAAATTTTGCTCCAAAATGTGAACGTATGCCTAGGAAATGTGCGGAATAACGCTGTAATAACAAGATATTCGATGGGTAACGACGAAAATGGGAAATATTAACCAGACCATATTAATCAGAACTTACCCGAACGGGGTCAGGCTAGACTCGGACTCGGGGATAACTCGGCCTCGCTTTGCTTGACGGCGGGATGAGTTGTACTGGTTGTCCCTCTGGATTGTACAGTGTTGTACTATGGATATGGGAGCGGTCTGTATAAACTACATTGTAGCGTTCTGGCTACTCGCAGTAATGGTCCGAGTTGTTACAACGCCCGCATCAAAAACCTCTTTGGCGCGCATGCAAAATTAGTGTGCGCCTCTCAAGCACCTCTAAAAACAATCAAAGATGATTGATAAACAACAACAAAAACTTCAAAGACCGCGCGTCTCAGCAACTGAGGTGATGTGCATATGTGACCCGCGACAACGGTTTCAGGCAAAAGTCGCAAGAGAAAATTCCCTCCTAGGCGGGGTACAAAGATTTTGACCATTATTTTTGTCGATGTAGGTTTTTTGCAGAAATCGAATCTTTGATATGTTTTCTACATCTACACTAAATTTCATAGCTTAAGACTAAGTTTTTCCTATCGGAAATGGAATTTTAAGCACCCTATGTTGGATCGCACTCGTCAGTTTCGAGCTTCTTTCGAACGCCGTGCCAATATCCTCAGCGTTGCTACGGCGCAGGGTCTCGCATGCGATTGGCTGGTGCATCGCATACATTTACATAATTCGGCTTTCGGAGACACCAGTTGCAGCGTTTGGGGAATGCTTTGTCCACGCGTGCACGATTACATGATCCATTGTTCTTGCTACGGTGGTTTATATACCCTCGGTCTGTAGTGCGTGGTCTTCATTTGGCTTTCTATCCAAACTATTCTACCAAACTATTCTACCGCAATGTTTGACAAGGGAAGTGAAACAAAAATCATGTAGCATGACATAATCGTGTGGAAAGAAAACTAAATATTCTCAAATTTGTCTACTTGTACTGTAGTAAAATTTATGATAGCAGACTGACTCAATGGAAGGTAGATGAAGAGGAAAGGAGCGGTCACATGTAACCAATCATATTCACATACTACACGTCAAGATCGCACCAAACTAACAAGTCGTGTTTGTTTGTTTGTTTGTTTGTTTGTTTGTTTTAATTTAATTAGCACCACTGAACAAAGCAACATATGCATGTCTTGTAAAAGCAAAACAAACAGGAAGCGTGACCCTTGCCAGCACTAGCAATTTTCTGTCTTCAAAAGGCACCACAATGAAAACGCGATTTGTAAATGTGTGGATTCGCCACCGCTCCTGTTACTTGCACACGGCAGTGGCATGTGGGTGCCATTGCGTAATGCGTGCACCATACACATGTACATTGTACATGTACACCATACGTGCAATTATCGTATTCGCCATCTTGAAAGATGTACTGGTAAACAAACCCGAGCGAAATGCATTGTTTTTCGGCTCCATATGCTGAGCTCCGAGGAAGGTGCCCGGGAAATTTGACTCTCTCAGTGAGCCAATCAGAAGGCGATGTGGTTGCTAGAGGCGGAGCTTAACATCGATTGGCACCATCGTACGGATGGGTGATTCTCCCCTCGCATCGCCGCTCGGACATTGTCTTTGAGAAAGAGGTGAATCTTCAAAGCCTGTTTTCTCGCAATTTTGTCAGGCTAACAACTTAAAAAGTGCATTTTATTTCTCTTTCTATGCCCACTTATGGTGCCGAAGAATACAAGTGTTTTATATCAATGCAAAGCTTAGGAAATGGGCAATGAGATTCAGTGAAAAAATGAATTTTCAAAGTTCCCGACTTTTGCCTGAAACCGTTGTCGCCGGTCACATATACTAGTAGGCTTGAGGACCGCGCGCTGTCCATTTGTTTTGTACAGGATTAGCACGCACTTTCCTGTCTGCTCAGTAAGGCCTCGTTTGGTACCCGTAGTATTTATAGAGTACTGATGAACATGGCGATCACGAACTGTGTGTAAATTGTATGAAATAGGGTCAAGTTTTCCCTGAGACCAAGTTAGTCTGGAGCCTTCTGGAATAAAAGTCGGTCTACCGACTTTTATTATTTTTCTCAAAATACTCCAAAACGACTCATCATTCCGGCAAACCGCGTCAGCCAGGTAAGTTTCTTTGTAGACTCTTTCGATATATTGCAAGCAAATATGAAATGGTGCCAGACGAGTTCTCAAGCCCTTACCAGAACTTTGTTTTCACTTTAACATACTTTTATCGAGGGTTTGTCTTTCGTGTTAATCAGTGTCCTGCACAAAGAAAAGCACTGGTTTCTGTTTCATTTTTCACTTTTTGTACATCCATGGATATCACCTTTTAGTGTTTGGCAGAACTGGCAAAGAGAAAACACCGAGAGGGAATTCTGGCTGCCTTTGAGAGAAACCCAGAAGGCATCTTAACTCGCATGACGACCCAAGAAGATCTGTTAGAGGAGAGCATCAGGAAACTAAGGCTAGACTCCAAGGCAACATCTTCTTCACCATCAGCTTCGTCATGAACAATTTGATCCTATGCCCCCTATGTTTTACCAGAGGGCCAAGAAAGTGTGTGTGGACATTGAACAAGACTTTCCCTCTTTGTTCAATGATGAATCTGGGAAATTATGGGAAGAGAGGATATCTTATGTTTTGGAAAAGCCAAAGGAAGCAAAGGGGATGTCAGTGCTCTGGTCCCAAGTGCACAAAGACTTTGTCATGCTATCATCTCCTTGAAATTGCAATAAACAAACGGGTGCACTGAATGCATTTTATGAGGTGTTTTTATGGTGCCAGTAACAACAAAAACTTGTTTCACAGTAGTACAAATGTAGCAAGACACTTAGACATCTTTTGTGCATGATGGAGACCTTTCTGAGCAAAGACTAGTCTTGATTCAGGACTCTGTGGTATTTGAGCTTCTAAACCTGTACACATAAAATCAAGCGATGGTGCGATCCTGAAAACCCGAGAAAAGTGTCCAGACAGACTGCTGTCAGCCGACAACACAGGCCAATATATCATGCACTTGTAATTCATGCATTTGTTCCCTCAAACTTCTCACGGAAAGTCATTAGCATAGAGCAATCGGTTTGGACTCCTTTTTTTTTTCCCATCAGTTCTTGGGATCATGCCATCACTTGACTTTCATAAAGCATACAAATTTAGCAGCTTGAATAAAGATATCATACAAAGAGTCCAGAATCTGGACTAGGCAAAACTAATCCAGATCCATCTTTCCCATCTCTTTGGAATATCTGAAAAGTATAGTTGACTGATCATCAAGCCAAGGAATCATGATGAGTTGTACATCTGGGCAGACGAGACTCCAAATGGGATTCACAGCGCATCTAACCCTCCCAGCACCACTATCTTCGAATGCCAGTGACTTTGTGCGTGAACATGCTGGCAGTCCATGCATTGCAGAACATGTTTAATTCCATTGTTGCTGAAGTGTTACATGTATTTGGATATACTTTACGTGGTTACCAAATGCTGCTTAATGTTATTGAGCAAGTTACCATGGAACTGAAGGCTTTATGTCCCCTCTGAAGGATTAGGCAATGAAGATAAAGTACCATGCAGAGGGGGCACAACTGTTGTTGTTAGCACAGGCAAGACATGGACCTCATGGCTGATGAGAGTGCAATGTCATGCGCAATGGCTCCTCAGTACAGTACAGGAATAATAAATGCTTTGATAAGTGAATTGGTATGTCTTTGCACTTTGTACATTTGTGTCCTTTCTTTTGTCATAATGATATTGATATGGGTCAAGAGCTGTGTGTCTGTGTAATATATGCTGTAAAACATGATATACTCGCGGCATGAAATTTTTGCGAAACGGAGGCGACAGCCTTTTTCATGGCATGAAACTTTCGCAAATTGTCACTGGAGTTAAATGCATATATAGTGTAAACAAGAACTTTCGCCTGCATTTTAATTTTGCGAATCTTGGCGCTCGCGAAATTCGTGAAATTAAATGCACGCTAACATTCCTTGTTTTAAGTACATAAAAGTATATTGAGTAAGTTGTCCATGTGTTGGTGTGATAATATCATAAAAAAATAAACAAATGAAACTGAAACCAAGTTCATGCTGTATTCACCAACAGTTTATTTTGGCACACAAATTTTCAAGTGATTTTCTCTTTCTCAAGTGTTGTTTTTGTGTGCCGAAATAAAATGTTGGTGAATACAGCATGAACTTGGTTTCAGTTTTATGTGTATATATATGTGATAAAAACCTAAAATGGCATTAGACTAAAAACGCTTTATCCTGGCGAGGAAAGCGCATGATATAGAAACAAGACACCAAACAGGTTAGCCATTGCATTCTTCATCAGCGACCAGGATGCGATGTGATGTTAGATTAAAATCTGTTTCTGAAGCAGACATACACACAAGGGTATACGTCTGCTCCTGGTCGGACGGATTTCAAAACTAACCTGCTTGTGATGGAATGTGTCTAGTCTGGTAGTTGCTGCCACAGTGCATGGTAACCGCGAAGTATGTCTGTGCGCGTTAGGCGTAGCAACGACGCATCCATGGACTGGTTCCCTCCATGAAGAGCCAAAGATGAAAGTATGAAATCAGTGTTAAAGCAAACAAGACAAAAAGAATCCCTGATAGCTTTTCAATGGACTTACATTGCCAACGTCATGCTCCGATTTACTATCACGAAGATAAACGGTTCAGAGACCAACCTCATCTTGTCTTTCACTGACCTCACACCTCAGGCTCCCATAGAGACATCCCAGCCAGTAGTTGTGCCTTGTCCTTGATGGAATACTGTATCAGATTTTCCTGATAGTCAATGGTCTTTTCCGTAGTCAATCAGACTTTTCCTGATAGTCAATCAGACTACCTGATAGTCAACCAGCCTTTCCTGGTAGTCACTGATCAAAAACGAACAGAAGTGAATGTGATAAAAAGCTAAAATGGCATTAGACTAAAAACACTTTATCCTGGCGAGGAAAGCGCATGATATAGAAACAAGACACCAAACAGGTTAGTCATCGCATTCTTCATCAGCAACCAGGATGCGATTTGATGTTAGATTAATATATATATGTAGCAGGACCAAAATTAACCCATCTATTACTCCTTTTTCCCCAACTTAGAAAGGTTAACGGGCTTCTATATTTGAAGTGTGAATGTTCCCATGTTTTATAGTACACCCAAATTACATAGGGTAGAGGTTATTATGATGGATGCAGCGAAAGTTATAGTGTGTGAACAGGCTTTGCTGATTTTATCCGGCCCTGACAAGGAGTCACCTTTCCTAGCCAACCCATGCTTACAGTAGACCCATACGCCCGGTATGATGTTTTCAGGTTGTTCCCCTTCCTCGAGCGGTAAGTGGTCCCTTGTTGTTGCTTCACGTGTTGGGGAATGGACTTATTTACGGCTATTAAAGTTCCGGACGTGGACAATGCTCAGCTGTTGGAGTCAATGCATATTGAAAGACAGTTTTGTGCAAGCTTTATTCTTTATAAAACAATGGGGATACAAAGAAAATGTTGTGTAAGCTCAATTTTGAAGAGTCAGGACTTTTTGGACAAAGGATGCGTGACATGACATGTCCATCATGATAAACTGACCAATGGAGATTTAATATTCTAAGTTAGCACTCTAGGACCATTCCCCCAAAAGAATATTTAGGAGAAGGGAACCAATAATAAGTCAGAATTAGTTAGTTCATTTGCATATACCCAGTTGAGGCGGAGTAATTATGAATGCATAATGAAGTATAAATCCCCCATGTTTCCCCCTTCCGACTCACTCTCGGCTACCATTCCCACTCTCGGCATCCCTCATCCCCCTCTCGGCCGCCCCATCTCCTGTCCTCTACACCTACTTCATCGCCAGTAATATGTACTAACCCCTTAGCGAGAAATACTTCAAAGTTTTGGACTCCAACTGAAATAAAGTAAGCCCTGCGAAAGCAGAAAGTTTTGGAACTGATCTTCGCCGATTGAGTCACCAATATTTAGGAGAAAGGGACTTTTCCTGCCGATCGAGTCACCAATAAAACAGAGGGAACTTTTCACGTCTCGCCGAGCCGAGGAAACGGGACTTGAATTTGCACAAGTGCAATTCTAAATGTACGTCACCGTCCTGCAAGTAATGTGTTCCAGAAATCAATTTGATCCCGATTTGTTCCCGATTTGTTCCCGATGTGTTCCTGAATTGTTCCTGAGTTGTTCCTGCATTGTTCCCGAGTTGTTCCTGAATTGTTCCTGTCCTGAATGCCCCGGAGGAGCCAGAATCGCGAATCGACCTAACTGAATTAAGTGCAACCAAGTTCAAGACTGCAGCGCATCTCGCAAATATTATTTCATTTATTTTTTTCGTGGACTCTCGCGTTGCATGTGAGTACTCAATTCACCCCTTTTAACCCCTTTCATTTATACTAATTGCCCTCCCATTCCCTATCCTGCTTTTCCCCCTGTATATATTACCAGTGAAGACAATTGTGACTTCCCTACATGTACCACTAGTCAATTATTGACACAGGTAATTTGCTATGTACGAGTGTTGAACATGAGAATTCAAATGTGATTGTTGGATATGTTTTAATATTTTGGTTATATTCCATTGTTTGGAATATAATAAATAAAGTGACACATACCTCATAAAGCAAGTTTCAAAGTCCTTTATTTTGCTATCTAAACAATTCTTCCTTTAATTTGGTGGTTCATGTAAACTTTCTAACCCCGGAGAGTGGTGATGTATTAACGGACCCATTGCCCATCCCGGGACGCGATTTCCTCCTCTCCTTAGGGAAGGATAATCGGCGTTGTGTTAGATATATATATATATATATAATATACGAAGAGTTTGTTCGCAAAAACCGATAAGTCCATTTTTTAAGATTTTGAAGTACGGTCTCTGTCATAAAGTACAAAATAATACTTTTTAAATGATATATTGGTCACTACATATAAAGGTACATTTTTGAAGTTATGGTCAAAAGAAGCAAAATTTTTCTTATTATTCTCTTTATTTTTCTTGATATTTAATCGCAAATACAATATATCTCCATTTGTAAATATGGACTTATCGGTTTTTGCGAACAAACTCTTCAATATATATATATATTGTATTCATGTGTGTGTGAAAATAAACACCCTCATATAACTTATCTTATCAAGATACCTGTCAATGTTTATTGAGTGTGTGTGTGAGAGTTCAAGATGGCAAAGAATTCAATGGACCCATGGTGACTGAAGTGATTGAAGCAACATGTCACCTTCACATAGACAGCTACTTATTACACATGTATAGACAAATTGAAACAGAAATGTCCAAGTGCAGGATCAAATTATCTCTTCTTTATTTACATATATATATGCTACAATTCATAATCATGTTCTTAAAAGTTTTCTCTGTAAGACAATGAACCGAGTACTTTCACTGACGACTACTTGATACGACTGAAACCGCTGCTCGCATGCTGCTATATCATTTTGTAACACTAAGCTAGAGCATTGCAGTAAAAGTAAACTAGTGAAAATGAGGGGGAAAAAACATGAATGCTACTGCAATTGTAGATAAACCACCGATGGCTATTAAAAAAACTGTGCCCTAGATTGCACAAGTACACTGCAATTTTGATGAGCCAGATTTTGATCACATTTAAAGCCTTGAGTGAAAACAAAAAGATTGTGTAAAAAGCATGTTGCTAATTCCTAAAAAGCCATTAAGTTCATGAGAAATGTCTATAAACTGTACCTTGGTACTTCAACTTGCCCCTGAAATTGCAGTATTTCATGGGTTTTCTAGGAAAAAAAGAATTGTTAGTAAGAGCATTTTTATGAGTGCCTCTGCAGGTCTGGGAGTAAGTGCTTACCCATGCTTTAAATGACAGATTGTTAAATGGTTGCTACATGTGCACTAACACCAAGTAACTATTATTGTTTTGTATTCAACATGCAACAAAACATCACCAATTTTATCTCCAGCCCCGACCTTCCCTCTATGCAGTGCAATAGTTTGGCAAACCAAATGAGAAAATAAGATAATACTGCTATTCAGCAAAAGTCTATACAGCCTACGACTGTAGCAGCATATCATTTGGCTGATATAATTTAACTGTCAAAGATGCTGCTGTGCTGGACTACAGGGTGCACAGTCAACATCCTATTGATGGGAACATTTTGGTCACTAGTTGAATCGTTTGTACCATCTGTTGCGCTACTGTGCTAACCTAATCCTCCAAATGTTACAGATGTTCAACACATCATGATTTCATGCCATGTGCCATGACACTTTTTCCGCTGGCCAGAAGCACACATAGGCCTATCTGTGGTATTAGCAATGACAGATATCCAAAATTCTTACAGTGCATATGATATGCACAAACGTCTTTTCAAGCAGGTCAGTCCTTTTGTTTCAATGATAAATAATTAGCAATGATTTATTTATTTATTTATTTATTTATTTATTTATTTATCTATTTATTCATTTTATTTATTTATTTATTTTTTATTATTATTATTATTATTATTTTTTTTGGGGGGGGGGATTTCAAGTGTTATTCTAATAAACATGACACAGTGGAGCCTCATTATAAAGAAGTTATCTGACAGGTCCCATTACTTTTATATAACGAGATGCCTGATATAATGAGGAAATTTCAGTGGTCCCAAGCAGCTTATTACAGGAAAACGAGGTTCCCATGTGTCTACTATAATTGGGGGCTGTGCAGGAAAATTTTGAATCACATAAATTTCCATGTCAATGTGTGAACATAATGGTCACACATGATGTTTTCTTGGTATCAAGGATCAGCTTTACATGCCTTTGCAGTAATCACTGTGCCATCTTCATTCCAGAATATTTATCTTGATCATAGAATCATGTTCACTTCATAGCATCTCAAGCCCAATTAAAAATGTTGTAGAGAAACTGAATCATTCTACTCAAAACATGCACAGTGAAAAAAAACCGAACAGATCTGTAACACCAATCTTTTCATCGACATAAAAACTTTTGTTTCAAGTATGTGAGCATAACATGTTTGGAAATTCCCCAACATGATACGCCCCACACGGCAATAGACACTCCTGCATAAAAACAGTAAGGCCTATCATTCAATTCACAGGTGTACATGGGATGGTACTAACAAGCATCCTTCTTACAGATACTTTGGACAAAAGACTTGACTGAGCACATGTTTAATCAGACATCCATGCTGACATAGAGGTCATAGGTCAAGCTGTGGCCATTATGCTTTAATAGTTTTCATGGACATGGACACATGGACATATTTGCACAAATCTTAAATGTCTTCTTGGCCATTACATATTTGACCTATGCACTGCAGTAGCATTCAACAGCTGTAAAACTCCACCACCTTCACACGTACAAAGCCTTTGTATAGTATATTATTCCAATGCACTGAGTATAGAGTATGGTGCAGCAAACTTGGAGTACAACAAATAACCCATACATATAGCTTCCATTTTGTAATTGTTGCCATGTTTTCCTTTCTACACTGACTTCTACTTCTTGTATAGCTTTCATATAACCGCTTACACAGGCCCTATCAAAACATCACTTTGTTCAGCTTACAACTATGGACATGCCTTCAGAAGTTTATCACCTAACTGATTCAGAGGCATGGCTTCACTATAATTATACTCACAATGCAATCACTGTATGGACTACTAGATCCCTGATTCTGTCGTTAACCTGTTGAGGACAGACTGATTTTGCTACAACACGCACTTCCCATAGACACCTGCCCAAGTATACTGTAAAAGTGGAAATTTTCGCGGTGTTGAAATTTTCGCGCATTTCGCGCAACCAGAAACTAGCGCGAAAATAAAAACACACTAATATTTTTGCTTGCCATACGTTCCTGTGCGTGATATCTTGATTCCGTGGAATTAAAAACACGCGAAACTCTTCTGACCCGGCCTAGCGCGAAAAATTAGTCCCGCAAAAATATCCACTTTTACAGTACTCAGGACTTGTCTTCAACAGGTTAACACATGCGGTAATACAATAAAGTACATGCTGACTCCACCACACTTAAATCCCCACATCCTCCTTCCTCTATTGTCAGTTTTAAAAACCAGCAGGCATCAATAATGTGCAGAGTCGAGTGGGTTGCAATGAAGATGTACAGGTGACACATGATACTAAGATTAGCCCATTAACCAGTGGCAATGCATGCTTTCCCATCTATAGCTGCTGTCCAGTGTGTATCTTTATCCTCCAGTTTATGAAGACATATGTTTACCTTTGATGTTTGACCTTTGACATCACCCATGTGCAAAAAAACAAAAAAAAACAAACAAAAAAAAACAAACAAAAAAACAGAACCCCCCCCCCCCCAACCATTCACAAAGTTTTAAGAATATTTCATGTCCTGTAACCCAATAGAAATAATGTGTGACTTAATTTATTTGACCAAGTCTTCTGTTAAAGCAGGGTAGTCCCATTCAGAGCCATAAAGGCCTGCAGGATCCAGAACCCTGATTAATCACTATAACAAAACTGCAGTGACATATACTGATGACAGTATGTGTGTTGAAAAAGTCTTATTCTGGAACACAAAGGTTACCTACCAAAGATATGTATTTGCTCACACCTGATTCTGAAGTATGCATCTCTACACACACATCTGGTATCGCCATGCATCACAAACTATGTATGCATGCACTTGCACAAACAGTGGGCATTAACAACAGAACCAGAGAGATTCAGTAATACATGTTTCACATCAATATTTTAGTGCAAATTGTTTAAATAAGTGAGATAGTTATGAGCTATTTCAGATTTTCTTTTCACTCTAATGTTGACTTGTCAGAGAAAAGATATGATTACCATGTGGTTTCACACCAAATGAGACACAAAGAACTCCACATCCAGGGAATAACGCCTTTCATAATCCTTTAGCATTTTCTGTAAGGATCCACGACATTAAGATGTCTAAGGGCCTTGTAGCTTATGAAATGACAGAAAATATGAAAAAAATGATGATCCTCTTCACAATGGTTCAAGTCTTCAGAAAGCACACTTAAGCATTGATAATATAACCCATGATCCATATATGTTATTGGTAGCTTACCACAGTTTCCTATTAGCTTTTGAAGGTGAGGACAAAAGATCTACACAGCTAGTCTCTAATGTCAGTTGGTTTTCTATTTGGTAAGGCACTGGTACACTTTCCCCAAATCATCACTGTTCTTTAATACATTGACATTTATATTAATGGACTTATTAAATACATCGCGCCACTCAATAGGCGTGGTCAGACTGGCAAAAGATCGAGAAGTTGAACATCGCGAAGTTTGGGCCATTGGTACGTGTTCAAGCAAGAGTGCGCCGTCTGATGGCTAGTGATTGTGACGTAACAATGCACATCTGTACATGACAATGGCCTCGCACTTCGGATTCACCGCCTGCAAACAGATCAAGAAGTTTCGCTGGAAGTTTCATGGGAAGTTTGCGGTCACACTGGCAAAACTTCGAGATCTTAAAGATCGCGATCTTAAACTTCTCGATCTTTTGCCAGTCTTACCACGCCTAATGAGTCATCTCCCTCTAGTGTGCTCATCGCTAATATAAATGGCAATATACAGATGAATAATTACATGATAATTATATAATAATACTCTTTTTTTACTGTACAATAGTAAGTTTACAATGAGCTGATGGTAATTTGATGATTCAGCTTGGTTTCTTCACATTTCAAGAGAGAAAATAAAAGCTTTGTTGGTACACCAAGTCAAAAGGTTTTGAATGGGAAGTATTTCAATGGGAATACTTTTTCTTTTCAAACATGAATGCTTTGTGGCAATGCACAGCAAACTCACATAAAACGTCTACTCAGCACTGTAAGTAATTCAGAGACAGGACTTATGAAAATGGGAAAATTTACCAGATAAACATTTTTTTTTTTTTTTACTGGATCATTTATCTTTCATGAGCCCTGAAGTGAAATCCATGAACATTTAAAGTCAGGGAATGAATATATAATTTACCTGATCTAACATTATAGCCTGTTCAATAAGCCTGAAAGACTTCTTTAGCCATGAGCCTTTTATGTCAGAAACATAGTTTGTTGCCAGAAATCATCCTTCAATTATACTTAAAGTGACATGATTTCTTCATATCTCTGAGAGTGCAAAGCAACCTGAATACATCCTTTCCTGATTTCATCACAATTCCCCCCTGTTTTTTTAAAGGAAGAAATCAGTTCACTTTTGGAAAATTCAAACTCTTCCACTCATCAACATTTACAGTCTTTAATTCTATGAGACATACTGTATCACTGTGGAATCTTCCAACTGCGGCATTTTTGGGACCTCTTCGCGAGTGCCTGCCATATTACGAAAGAGTAGACCTTTCAGAAATTAAGCCAATAGAAACAAATGTGATGGTTTAAATGATATGGGCACCTGCAAGTAAGAGTTGATTTTACCTGCCATTTACAAAGCAAATCTAAACTGAGACTGCTGTGAACATTTGACTTTTGCAACTTGCAAAAGGTTGATGAAAGATTAGTGCTGAACCATACATTTGTTGGTTTCCCTAACTGCATCATGGCAACTTCTACAACTTTGGAATGTTTGAATATAATCTGCTCATTTACAGATAACCGCAGAGCAAAGGGAGACCATTATCCCCTTTACAATTCCACATCATTGGCAGGTCAAGATTCTTTACATTGATGACACTGATGAAAATGGTGTCCAGTGGCATCACTCCATACTTGGGAACTAAGCGGCATGACAAGCATTTTTCAACTTTTCTGAAGGTCACAGATAGATGTTATCATAGTTAAATGCAGCACCCAAAGGGAGAGTAAAACTGCTAGGAGCTCATACACAATACACAGTGCACATCAAATTTTCAAAAGCCAACTGCATTTCCCTGTTCTGACACCTATCATTTCTCATTCTTCTGATTCATACTCGATCCTATCTGTTAGTCATACTGTACAAGGTTACCATTATAGCACTATCGGCTTTTCTTGGAGAACACAAGCTCATGATAAAGAAAAGCAATTGTTCAGTTTCGCTAAAACAATACACACAGCATATCTATCAACTCTTTGCAGTCTACTGTTTTACTGGATCATTTCAGAAGACTTAGAGAACTTGATGTCCAACTACTGAAGCAAAAACTGACTTTGTGAAGACTTGGCTGAAATCTAGTGTACAAGGCTGAACATACATAATTTCTAAACAGTCTAGATTGCACAGACTGATAAGATCAGAAAAAACAAAAAACACTTTGTGTGAAAAAACAACATTTTGTGTAAACAAACTACAACTGTACCCAGCATTATATGAGGGATTATTATGATAATTTTTCATTTGGGAAAAGTGTTTGCCAGCAATTCAAAGAGGCAAAAGTGTAGTCATGGGGCACTGTTTTATGATAGACTTCCTTTACCTAGCACATCCAACATATTTGTGATTGTGGAAGAAAAGGGCAATGTAACAAAGTATTCTTGCATTCGTCACCCCTCAGTGCTCCATTGTGTGTTTGTGCTTTGTAATAAGATGTAAGCCAGTGACTAGAGGGACTTTTGAGTCATGTCTTCAGAATATAATGCATAAACAGGACAGCCATCTTGAAGTACACAAATCTGCATGTAAAGGCAGGAGACATTTTTTTTTTCATCCTACTCTACCAGAGACTCCAACTCTCCCGTTTTCGACGGGAGATCTCCCGCCGAAAACCCATTTTTGCAAAATCTCCCGTTCTCCCGCTTATGATTTAATTTCTCCCGCCCTGGCTCTGTGTCTCCCGTTGGAAAGGATTTTTTTACTTATTGCTATCGTATGCAGAAAAAATAAGCCTCAGATAGCACTAGAGAGCATCTAGAACCTGGGAATTTCGCGCTTCGCACACATCAACTTGGAATCTCCCGTTTGCTAGGGGTTTCGGGCGGGAGAATCTCCAGATCAGAAGGTGCTTTGGGTTGGAGTCTCTGCTCTACCACTCCATTTTTGTCCACTATATTATAGTTTGCTTTGATGATTTATTTAACAGTTGCCATGTTTTGCTGTTGTATAATCTGTTCATTTCAAAATGTTTTGTCTCTGTTCTTCCTTGATGGTACCAAAGAGTGAAATGTATGCTATTTTGTTATGTTGGAAAATGAAAAAAAAAAATGACACTGAATCTGAATCCTCCATGACTAATATAAGGCAAGAATTAAAAGGCTACAAAATAATTTTGTGTTCACTTTGAAAACAACAGAATTTCTAATACGCGCTACGATACCCCCTCAACAATGTATCATATGCATCTTCAAAGGAGGATAAACTTGCTGTACACTAAGATGACCAAGTACCCAAGGAAGTATATGAAATCATAATACAAACATTTACTTTTTTTCTTGAAACCGGACTGATCTATTAAACAAGGCATCACTACCACTTTTTCAGTGTGTTGTTACCAACCACCAAAACTTAGGGCACTAATTATGTCACAGAAAAGAAAGTGGATATGATTTCAGCAAGAAGCTACTCATGTTTAATGTGTAAATGACTTCTGCTGATGAATTCAGAGTTATTGTTCTCAAGGATGCAGCAGATAGACAGTCACAACTATCTGTTTTTTTTTTTAAAGAAGTGACTTAATGTCAGATATATCATACATGTACAGCAACGTGTGAACAGGGAAGACAGCAAGACAATGGGTCAAAATACAGCAAATGGAGAACAGTAAATCTTTTCTTTATAATACTTGCAGATAACGTTCAAGTCAAAGGCAACTTCTTTTTCAGCTTTACAGATCAGAATTTGTTTTGGTTTTTTTTTGCTTAAATCATTTTAGAACTACCACATTTCAGCTGAGGTCATGGTATATCACTATCTTGGAAAAATCATAATATAGGAGAATAGCAAAAAAAAAAAAAATAAATAAATAATAATAAATTGGCTGTGTTCTGCCAAACCAAGGAGTGGCACTTGAGTCTCTAAGAATTTCGTAATTACATTCTAGAATGGGCACTGGGTATTAACCCAATGAGGACGGGCTCATTTTGCTACAACACGCATTTCCCACAGACACTTGCCTGAGTATACTCGCGACTCGTCCTTAATGGGTTAAGAAGATTACCCATTGGTTGGTATCAGATGGCTATGACTCCAAAGCCTGTACTGTATAAGTGTATTTCACTTTAAACACAGAAATATTTGTGGTACAATGCACATTCATTTTTGCAGATTTTGGGCTACATTTGGCCAGCAAAGATTCTAAACCTGCAAAAAATATCTGAACAATTTTCTGTGCACATTTTAAATGGGTTGATTTGTGTGCTTTGTCAGATGATAAATACTACTACAGTAGAAGTATGAATGTGTGCATGTGTCCTAGTATTCATTTGAGCGTGTGAGTGTATGCTAGTACAAATGTAGCTTTCAATGCAGGCCATACAATTGAATGGATCATGGTGTGTAGTACTACTGCACTGATTTTTGTGCATGGAGATGTCTAATAAAATTCTGTCCTTTTTGTAAATTGATATTAAAACATATGAGTGAGCAATTGCACAGCACAAATTTAAGATCCCACAGATATGTTTTTAAGCTGCTCAGCTTAGTATACAGTATAGCTGTGGTTTCTTTCATAAACAAACAAAACTAGTTAACCATATAAAGTTAGGATTTAGAACACATGAGCTCACAAGCAGAATTATGCTATAATGTGCACTAGAAAGGCTTACAGGCAGTGTATACATGCCAAAATTACAGACCTTTAAGGGGGAAATATGTGTTCTGCTTCAAACCCTGGCATAGGCTAGGGCCTGAGTAGCACCGCTACGTCTTGGATTATCTACAACTCTTCACACTTTGAGAGTGCCCAAAACCTGCCACATGAATATTACAATCTCACACAAGATTTAGCTCCTGGCAAATGGTAATCAGACTCTGACCACATCATGTATGACCTTTAAAACATTTCATCTCCTCTTTTGAAAAGCAGGAATAAATTGCCAAACATCGCTTCTTACACAGAGACATTCGATCATGATACAAATAATTGCTAGGCCATATCAGAAGTCTGCTGTGTTCACATGTGTTGCAATACTAAATAACAGCATTTGATGTTCCCATGCGTTGCTTTGTATGTATGAGTGTTAAACTGTGGTTCAGCAGCTCAAACAGACATCTCCTTTTCTGGCTCACAGCGAAATGAACATAAGTCTGAGTCGCCAAATTCAATCATCTGAGGACTAACAGGAGAGCTACTGGTCTGTGTTGGCTATGCTCCGTAGAACATACTTGACCGTCCATGCAAAGGCCGCAAAGCCGATGATGACCAGTACATTTGCCATGGTGCTTCCCACGATACCGGGAGCATGGTCAGGCTGACCATTGAAGTTATTCGTCCGTTGTCGCGCCTGATGGTGGTCCGTTGCCTGGGGCGAGCCAGACTCTGCTCGCTGCTTCATTTCCGCTTCCTCTTTCTTCAGTGCTTCCGCAATTTCCTGGTGTCAGAAAGATCAATGAACCATTTTAACAGGTACACATTCCTCTTCTGGTGTTATTCATTGACTTTCTAGCGTTTGGTTCAAAAAGGCACAGTCCTCAGAAAAATGTGTAAATTCAGAAAATTGTATGCAAAATAAAAACTGAATGTTAGTGGATATGCAAAATAGTCAATTTTTGTCAATTTTCATGAAATCCTTGCTCTCTTCTCTCAAGTATAGCAACTGTGCAATGTAATACCTGCATATATCACTAGCTTTGTACATAGATTTTCACAAATGTCCACTTTCCCTGGACATGTAGGTAGAGCTTTTGAGCCAATTCATATCTATACTTATCCCAAGAAAATTGTATGTTTCATGAGAAATACATTTTCGTAGATTTCTGTGTACATTTCTTATGAAGAGGAGTGCACCCAGGACACTATACACTAAGCAACTTATGAGGGGTGTAAGGATTTCACATGATGTGATCAAAACCTTTAAAATCATCTCTTGAAAGGACCATCAACTCTTGACTACACTTAACATTTCTGGATTTTGTTAAAATATTCTGCTATTAATGAATCCAAATAAAATTGCTCACCTTAAAATGTCTTGCAAGGTAAACTATGCTGTAGCTCTCACTTATTGAATACATCAGTGAGAGCAATAAAAACTTTACAATCTGACACTAAATCACACAAAACAACTAACTCTAACACAAATCAAAATCAACGTGAATGATTTGATACTGCTCTTAACAAAGAAAGTCATATTTCAACTAACACAAATATAACATAGTGGACTTATTTTTTTTTGATAAAAAATTATGTGGAAGTAGTAAAATTACTTGTGACATATTAAGAGTCTGTAATAACAGTTTTTGTGTGTTTGTTTGCCTTTTTTTTTGAACAAGCTAGAGTACATTGTACTATAGATTAGATACTTGACAGGAAAGCTTCATACTTTATGGCTTTGCTCCAAAAAGAGAAACATGGCACAGCGAACTCAAACTTTTAGGAACTTACATTATTTGGGAATTCCATTTTAATCATTTGTCATATTGATGGAATGGACTAGCTCACCTGCGCAACATCAGGAAATAGCTCCACAAATGTTGTATTTTTGATGTTGAATGCCCCACTGTCATGGGCAAACTGCTTTTTCTGTGAAGAGAAGAGTCAACATACAATGTGTAAATGCATCACATGAATAGAGAAGTTATTGTGATGGAAAAAAAAAAGTTTACAACGTAGCATATTTTGCAGATAAAGGATAAATTGTGTGCATCAAAGTTGCTATTGTGAGTAATATAAAAACCAAATAGAATTGAAGGCTTTTCTCAGCTGAGGCAGAAAAAAACCCCCAAACACATAACATCAGCAAAATCTTGACATACAAAACTTGTATCCTAATATCACACCATCATGTGCCACCCTTGTGCTTTTCAGCAAAAGAGCCAAGTGAGTAACATATATACATTCTCCATGAATGAATGTTTTTAAACAGTACACAAACCTTGGGTCTTTACATCCAATTTTTTTTTTTATTGTTATCATTATTGGATGTAAGAAACATACACAACAAAACTCATAAGATATGTACTTGGTATTTCCTTAACCTTATGTACATCAGAAAGTCATGTTATCACGTGAATTTCATGTTAAAGGAGAAAGAACCATTATCAACCAAACAGTGAAATTTGCACATTATGTCTTACAGCCCTACCATATGGAAAGTGGAAAGATATGCTGGTTAACACACGCCATTGACTGCTCATTTCTCATCGTGAAAGTCACTATATAAATGGTCTTCATGTGTATTTCCATTTCAAAGCCACTGGGAGATGCCATAGCAAATGTTAAAAAGGCATTTGATTTTCCTCTCAATTCAAGAAAATTCTCTTCCTACTCATTACTTGTTAGTTCTGTAGGAAGTTCTAACTAAGACTAAATCTTTTTTTTTTTTTTTTTTTTTTTTTTTTTGATACCAAATACCATTACAGTTATTAGGATGTGGTATCTGGGAATGTAAAAAAAAAAAAGACTTCTTTTATCATCAACATCATACTTGATTTTGAAACAAATGTGTCAGATATTTAAAGGTGAGGGAATGTGATAAATGCAATGCAAACCCTTGGACCGTTTTACTCACCACAAAATCTGTGGTCTCGATGCTACCCCACGTTGGGTTTTTCTCCACCATGAAACTGAGCAGGCCAGTTAGAATCGTGGACACTGACCAAGCTGGGTTCCATGTATCAGGGTGAAAATCACTAATTGATAAGCACAACCTATAAGCAAGAAAATATAAATGTGTACAAATTGCAATATTATGATGTGTAGATGACTGTCAAAACATCTGAGTTGCAGCAATCAAAGATGTCTATGTCCTCATTACACAAACTTCCATTTCCCCATTTGTTACCGCTTACTTTAAAAAGAATTCTAGGCCTCTTGGTGCGATGGATTGGATTATGGTTCATGAATAGCATCTCATTTGTGAACTACAAAACACTGAGTAACGAGCAATTGCATAATCTCGAGGTTTCAAAGTCACATCACCACGGCAGATTATCACATATCACATGATTATTCTTTATATAAATGCAATGAAATGCATAATACGCTCGAGTGCATCCTGGATTAATTTCTGTATAAATTTATCTCTTGTTGCCGGGTACAAAGTAACTGCACTTCACAGATGAGTAGGTCTTCTCAATGAGGCATACCTGTGATACTATGAAGGATAGTGTGACCATCTTTAGCAATTCTTACACAACATAATTTACATCTAAGTTTAAAATGGCATATGTAAAAAGATTAATATTTCGCAGGTAAAAATAAAGACGCAATCCCTTCCCAGCTGGAAGTTAGTGACCTGTGTATTAAATCTATGGAGACTTCACAATTCAGTATAAAATGGGTTAAACTAGGCAGCTGCATTTTGCATGTATGGTACAGTACTGTAAAAGTGGAAATTTTCGCGCATTTTGGGCAACCAGAAGCTAGCTAGAATATTTTTGCGTGACATACGTTCCAGTGGTGGATGTCTTGATTCCGCGGAATTAAAATATGTGAACTCTTCTTACCCGCACAAGCGCAAAAATATCCACTATTACAGCACCTCAGAACGATCACATTACCTTGTGTTAACCTTGAACCGGCCATTGGGCGTGATCATGTAGATGCTTGGAGGTTTAAAGGGAAATTCCCTTGGGAATACAAGCTTGCCATGATAGACACCACCCTCATAAGGCGTGTCCTTGGGTCCCCTCACCACATAGTGCCTGAGAGTTAACAGAAGAGATGGCAAGGATGATATCACAATCAACGCATTTGCAATTGTACTCATCACTGGATTGAAACACTACATGAAAGACAATCACCTTCACATGACAAACATTGGTACTCACCATTCAACAAAACAGCTCCTGTAGATACTGAAAAGAAAATGGATTCTTGTAGATCTTTTTTTTTTCTCTCTCCTTTTAAATCAAGCTCCAACACATGCTCTTAAACTTTGCCAGAGGATAACTCACGTTCATAATGATATCCCCTGTACAACATAACAAAGCAGGGGAAAACTAACTACTTTGCAAAGATGCTTCTTACGGTAGAGGATTCTCAAAGCTCTACAATGTACATGTACGGCATCATAAGAATGACATGTATACATGAACACATGTTAAAAGAGTCAAGTAATGTTCCACAAACTTATTCCATTGCCTTCATCCTTCAATACAGCCCAATAAGGTATTGTCAAAAAATTGAATCATCATAGCAACATTTCCTGCAAAGTTGAAGGATGGGAACATCAAAATTTGTTATTGTTTCAGGGTTAAGATAGTGCCATGAACTTACCATTCTAAGATATTTGAGGGTAGTGGCTCAGCTGTTACATACGGAACAGGGTCCTTTTTTAGCCTCATGTAGTCTTGTTTTAAGCGTGCAGCAGCTGTTGTGTTCACCCGCTTGGTACTCATCCTGCCGAAGTACGTTAGGATTTACAGAGAACGTTTTGCAACCCTGTATCCCAACTTTCTCCTCTGGAGTGTCCTTGTGAATAATATGTCACCTCTTCTGAATCTGTCTGGCATTGAGGATCAAGAGTGTCTAGAGTTGTTTCTGGAGTACCACGTAATTATGATCTGCTGTTCACTGCGTCAACAGTTATGACAGGAAAGGACTGCATATTGCCTGTAAAGGTAAGAAAGACATAAATTGTAAAAGTGCAAAAGGCTAGGTTTGTCTGAATGGGCATGACATTGACAGTCTACACACAATTGTTAACAGTTTATAATAGCAATAAGCAGTACAGGTCATGTCACATCCTATCAACTTCACTCTAAATTTAGGTACTTTGAGAGCTTGTGCAGTTCCAGCTGAAAATTGGGTTATGACGCTTGCAACTCACAATGGGGCATGGGGTACGTACTGCAGCAATAGCAGAGTTAAACTTGTAACAACAGTAACACGAACAGTGTTACAAAATACAATATTGTATCAAATTGAGTATCTGAATATAAGAACGACCCAAGTCCATGGAAGACCATTTCGAGTAAACTTAAAAAAACTTCATATCTTTTTTATTTGTCCAATAATATTCTATTTAACTGTGATGGGAAGGCAACATTGTATATACAAATTAGAACATATATTATTATGGCAATTAACATTTACATTAATTGTCTTGTGGAGAGGCCATTTTGTGTGATGGACTAGGGTCGTTCTTTGAATCTGTAGTTGAAGACTACATGATATTCTGCTATAGAGATGAGAGAAGGACGAGAGAGGGCGCTATAATATGAATGTAAGAATGACCCAAGTCCTTCATTCTTTATACATTCATATAATAAGATTTAACTCATTCATTTCAGGCACTTCCGGGGGTAATTAGCATTTATCATTTATACACAAGATGAGTACATGCATAAGCTACAATTTCCCATGTCAAACTGAATTTGGCCAAAAATTGGACTTGGGTTGTTCTTATATTCAGATCTTCAATTGCCAGTGGCAGTAGGCTCTTTAGCAGACAGAAAAATCCATCTGTCCAGACTACCAGAGACCAGAGTATTTCATCATTTTTTGACTTTATCAGCATTCCTCCGAAGTAGATCTAGTCCGACCTGTCCCTGTGCAACACTTGTGTACAGCGAAAGGGCCGTGTATAGATACTCCGAAGGAGAGTCTTGTCAGTGAAGCCAGACACAGTCTCCGCGGCCGCGGAACATATCCTCAAGCAATGACCAGATACAGACTTATCTTTCAGTCAAACTCCAGGCCCTATTAGCTAACGTTAGCGATATTGTGTACTACGACCACACTGTTCTAAGTTACTTTAGTTAGGCCGTAAATAACCTGACCAGACGCTGTGCTTTATACAGACGCTGTGTGAAGCACAGCGTCCCCGTACATCGACAGCTAGTATGGTAGCCCTACTACATATCGACCACCTTCTTTTAAACCGACCGCGTATAATTCGCGCACTGAACACTTAGTACGCGCTACGCACTTCTCTGCGCACAAAGGACATAAAAATGGATTGGTTTTGAATGTAGATGAGGATGGTGTGGGAAAACGCGATAATTCACTGTTCATTAATGGTTTTAATCAAGGACAAAATTTCGAATGAATATTTTCACCGAATCGTAATGACAGCACAATGTAATGTCTACGGAAGTTTCTAAAAGGCTTCTAAAAAGCTTCGTACAACACGGTGTTCAATACAACTCGGTTTGCGTGCATTGTCAATGCAAAAACAACGGTCGATCCTAATAACGCGATTTACCGCGGGGAGCTGAAACGAGGCCACGCAAGTTCGTCGGCGATATTTTTGTACTGAAACTTCGAATCAAAAAGGGAACAACGGCATTTGATAGAGGTGGATTTTCTCAATCACGTAGGTCAAGTCTTTTACGTGAATTTCAGTGTTAAATATTCTTATCAAGCAAATAAACATTAGGCGGTCGATTAGTAATAGGTCCAACCATACAATGTAGGGCTGTGTATAGTTAGGCAGTAAATAGACTACAGCCAACAGGCCCATTTCCTTTTTATCTAGATAGGCCTATACGCCTGTGCTGTGGGTAGAGTCTAATGCATGTACATGGGCCTACACAGCCCAGTCGCTGTGTATAAATAGTGACAGGCACGGCGTCTGGTCGGGCTAAAAGGCTAAATGCATAATAATGTTCTGAAAGTGAGTGCGACTGCAGTCCCTCCAACAACTACAATTCAGTTACAACTTACAAGATCTGTACTATATAAATATCTAGATCTATATCTACTTACTTTTGCCCCGTTAATTAATTTAAACTAGATCTGTAAATCACCACTGACACGACTTTAGTCTGTAAGAAGGAAAAGCTCAGAGAGCAAGGCCGCAGCAGAGAATGGGGACAGAAATGCTGGAAGAGAACGATCACGGCTCCGAAGCTTTCGTAGCAATGGAAGACCAGAGCACTAGTACAGAGTCAGATGGATATGAGGATGTACATAAACATATATGTAACAGCACCAGCACCTACTCGCACATGTGCACTGGAGCATCGCTTTATGTTAACAGTGAAGCACAGTTGGATGTACAAGCACCTAGTGAGGCGACCTGTGATGCACCCTGTGAAGCAAGTTCTAAAGCACCAAATAGTACAGTACCTCGTGTTTTCCATCATGAAACTGTATGTGAAGCACTTACTGGTCGATGTAATGGCACTACAGGTGAACCATGTGGGCGAATATCAGATGTCTATCCACTATCTGTGCTGTATACTAATTGTGATTCCTTTATGAACAAGAGAGATGAATTCAAGGCACGGATTCACAATCAAACCCCTGATGTGATAGCTTTAACTGAAATATACCCAAAGAAGGTCTATTCGGAGATACAATCTAGTGAGCTGGAACTACAGGGCTATCAATTGTTCATACCGAAGGAATTTGATCATTCTCAGCGTGGAGTGGTTATATATGTGAGGAACCAGATCAAATGTTGCATGATAGACATGGACATCTGTGAATTTCAGGAATCTGTTTGGGTACAGTTAGACATCAACCACAAGATCCTTGTCATCGGCTGTGTATACAGATCCCCGTCAAGTAGTCATGAAAATAATCAGGAACTATGTAAATTGCTGAATGTGGTGTGTGCAAGAAAATGGGATCACCTACTCATCGTGGGGGATTTTAACTACAAGGACATTGACTGGAGCACAAATCAGTTCACTGGTGGGAATGAGGATGCATCCAATTTTCTTGATTGCATAGAGGATCTCTACTTGTTTCAACATGTGCAGTCACCAACCAGATACAGGAGTGGATGCACCCCAAGCCTACTAGATTTAGCCTTTACGAATGAAGAGGAGTTGGTAGTGAATCCAAGTCATGATGCAACTATTGGTAAAAGCGACCATGTTACTCTTCATCTACAGTTGTTGATTGGCTCAAACGATGAAGAAGAGGAAGTTCTCAGCAGAAGTTACTACCATGCAGATTATGACAGTATGAGGGATGCACTGAAAGAGATTGATTGGAAAAAGGAGCTTGGAGATCTCTCTGGGGAGGAGGCATGGGATTTCCTTGAGAAATCACTCCAGACATGTATTGAGGCCTATGTTCCCTTCAAAAAGAAACATCAGAAAAAGCAACCTGAATGGATGAACCACCAATGTAAGAAAGCAATTGAATTAAAGCATAAATCTTGGAACAGATATCAGAAAAGCAGATCTGTTGCTGATTGGACCATATATGTTAAGCACAGGAATATTGCTTCATCTGAGGTTAAGACAGCCAAGTCAGACTTTGAAAACAAATTAGCCGATGAAGTCAAGGTTAACGTGAAGAGTTTTTGGAGATACGTAAAGAGTCAAACCAAAGCCAAATGTGGAATCCCAGAACTGCTGAAAGCTGATGGTACGTGGGCCAAAGATGATCAGGAGAAAGCAGATACACTCAACTCTTTCTTTGGCAGCGTTTACACTGAAGATGATGCAGCATCAACCTATGATATGCCCAGGAAAACTGCTGTAGTCCTCGATGATGTGGAATTCACTATAGATGACATTAATGCTCTGCTTTCCAATTTAGACAGCAACAAATCTCCGGGACCGGATGATATACACTCAAGAGTCTTGAAAGAGTTGCACAATGAGCTGGCAGAACCTCTCCAAATTATTTTCACTAAACTACTGAGGGAAGACACAGTTCCAGGTATTTGGAGAAAAGCTCATGTTGTGCCACTTCTTAAGAAAGGAAAAAGAAGTGATCCATCAAGCTACAGACCTGTTAGTTTGACATCAGTAGTCTGCAAGGTAATGGAAAGAATAGTGAGAAAAGCCCTGATGGAACATTTAGAGGGAAACAATCTACTTACCGACAACCAGCATGGATTTCGCTCTGGGAGGTCATGCGGGACGCAACTCCTCGAAGTGCTAGAAGAGTGGACTGCAGAGATAGATAATGGTCACTGCATTGACTGCATCTATTTAGACTACAGGAAAGCATTTGATACTGTGTCCCACAAATGCCTGCTTTGCAAATTACAAGCCTATGGAATAACTGGATAGAGGCCTACTTGACAGGAAGGTCACAGAGAGTCGTTGTGAATGGTAAACTGTCATCTCCACATTCAGTATCCAGTGGGATCCCTCAGGGCAGTGTGTTAGGACCAGTGCTCTTTCTCTGCTTCATTAACGATCTGCCGGAAGAAGTGACATCTGAAATTAAATTGTTTGCCGACGATACCAAATTATATCATGTTGTTGACAGTCAAAGTGAAGCAGAACACTTACAACAGGACATTCATGCTGTCTCAGCCTGGGCCGACAAATGGAAGTTGCAATTCAACATCACAAAATGCAAAGTTGTTCACTATGGGAAACGGAACCAGAAGAATGACTACACCATATCTACAACTGATAGCCAAAGCAGGATCCCTGTAGCTGAACAGGAGAAAGACCTTGGAGTGACCTTTGACTCTGCACTTTCTTTTTCCGAGCATGTTGCTGAGATAACCAAAAGAGCCAATACCAAGCTTGGCATTCTGAACAGATCCTTTTCTAGCCTGAATGAAAGAGGATGGCTTAAGCTCTACAAGTCTATCATCCGACCCACACTAGAATATTGCAACTCGGTATGGTGTCCTATGGGTAATCGTGTAGAAATGCACACCTACCGTTCGCTTCGCTGTTTGTCAATCAAATTTTGTGCAGCTATTGGAGATGCTAAATTGAACCATATCAGAGAGTTTTCATGGAATTAGAAAGCCGAAAAGGTAAGAAAAATGAGAAATCGGAGTTGAAAAGTACGTCGGTCGCGAACATAGTCTCCGACGTATAAGCTAGTGCACCGATTTCGCAGAGAACGATGTCAACGATTATAATCGATTCTGGTAGTCTCTAATTAGCCGCTTACTAACAATATCGAACTCGACTCGTGCAATACGTGTAGCCCCAAGGCCCTACTTTCTTTTTCGTATTTTTTTTTTCTTATTGTTAGCTCACCCGAGTCGAAGCAGGGAGGCGTGGGACCACTTCCTGGTCGAAGGCTCAAGTGAGCTATTATGATAGTTCTTTGTTTTCATTGCCACTATCATGATTACTACTATTCAAATTATTGATACGATTATTCATACCAGGATTAAGACATCGATCCTTTTTTTTAAAAATTGTGGCAAGTATTGATTTTATCATGAAAAAAGTTGATAATAATTTAGATTAAATTATTTAATTTGAATAGTATTGAAGGGAATAGAATGTGGTCGAAGGAAAAGTGGAAGAAAAAAGGTTGGGCTATTAGGGAGAGAGAAAGAGAGAGAAAAGAAGATGAGAAGGAAGTTGAATTCAAAGGGGATTTGTTTCTAGTAATTTTCATCATTCATAGGCCTAATTTAATAAATTAATGAGAATAGTATTACAAAAAGTGTATGTTATACGATCATGTATTAATATTCTGGACTTCTCATAAAGTGCTCATTTTACCTAAAAAGAAACAGAATATTGAAATTGAAATGGTAATATGTTTTGGATTGATAAGTTCAACTTACAGTAGAAAGTAATTGTTTTTATGATAGTATTTATTTTTCCATTTCATTTTTTATTATGTATACAAAAACAGCAACCCAGTATTTGCTTTTGTTTTGTAGTAAAAATCCATTTTATTGTGCAATATTCATGATGGATAATTCCCATTTTTTCATATATCTTTTACTGTTTTGTACACATATTATCCGTCCATCATTTAGTCAGCGAAAAATGTTGACAGATATACAGTCACATGCAGGAGAAAATTAACTAAAACGATAAAAAAAAAAAACAAACAGACGCATCAAGATCACTTTCTTTTTTCCACATTACTGAGTACACTGTCGAGCCGACGTAATTATTGTGGTTAAACACCAAACAAGCGGCTGTATTACAGACTACAACGATCGATTATTCTCGATATATCACTCTTCCACATAATCGATCATCCATCATGCTACGTTGAGACAGTCGTCGATCGGCGTACTTTCGAGTCAAAATTGGCTACTTTTCTTCTGTAATTGACTATGAAATTTCAATGAAACCGTCAGATATGGTCCATCTTAACATTTCTGATAGCCACAAGAAGTTTTCATTGACAAATTAAGGAAGGAAATGGTAGGTGTGCATGGTGTGCATTTCTACATGTAGGCCTACCGTCCTATGTTCAAAAGAGATGAGGATTTGTTAGAGAAAGTGCAGCAAAGAGCCACACGTCAACTTCCACATCTTCGCCACCTGGAATATCCAGACAGACTGAAAGCCCTGGGTTTGGAGACTCTTGCATACAGGAGACAAAGAGCAGAGGTTCTACAAATCTATAAGATCATGAATGGGATTGACCACCTTGATGTACACAAATTCTTTCAATTGGTTGAAAGCTCCAGAACCAGAGGCCACTGCATGAAAGTCAGAAAACCCAGATCCAAATACTTAGTATATGTTGCGACAAAAAACCTTCTCTGTTCGCAGTTGTAACAATTGGAACTCTCTGCCAGACGCAGCTGTCAGAGCAACAAGTGTTAATCAATTCAAATCTATCCTTGAGAAACACTGGAACAGCCATCCCCTAAAGTACAGCCCATATATATATGACAGAGGGACAATGAAACCTGGAGGAGCAAATAAGCAACGCTTTACGTCTCTACATCCAAGTAAACTCCAAGTAAGTAAGTAAGAAGACTCAATTCAACACTGTCACCGAGTAACGTAACGGGACGAGAGTTGGAATAGTCTAATGTTAAACTACAGCCTAACATTATTGTTATAATGTTAAGAGCTACGTTAGTTAGGAATAGGAGCAAATGGCGATCGAAAGACGGGACATAGTGCAGCATATCAAACACTCGCAGCATGTACCTACCTGAGACAGAATATCTGGTAGATCGGCATAATGAAATCACTTTTTTGAGTATGTTGTACACTCTGGTCACAGCCAGTTCTCGGTGACCTGTCAGCCTGTCAAGCTGTCCTGTCTCTGTAATGCAATCTTGCTTGATGGACTCCTTCGCATAAGTTACGTCAGTTGCTGATTTTTGTTCACATGCTATGCGACATGACAAAATCCTGTGCATGTCACCAGCACACGGGTCTATGTACAACGGGCGCTTAGGGAAATGTTCTTCGTATTGTTCCTATATGAACATCGCCCTCCACCCACATACGCACGGTCGCCACGACACATACACACAACACACACACACACACACACTCACTGGCATGTACACGTACTCGTATTATAACTTGCTCGAGAAAGAGATATGCGTGAGATTTACAGTTACACTTCTTTCTTCATCAATATTGAAATATAACTATAGGAATATATATATTTATAGGGCTTTTTACACTTGTGTTTCTTAACCCCGGACTTTCTCTGACCCAGGACTATCGTTAGTCCCGTACCAATTTTTTCAGCTTTTTACACTCGCCAATTAGTCCCGTACTATCTCTTGTCCGGGGCTAAGGAGAAAACTGACCTTTTTACACTCGTATTTCTTAGCCCCGGACTTTCCAAACCACATGAATATTCATAATTACGCTGTGTACTGTACACGTACACGCACGCACCGGCAGCACTTGATTACCTCGTTTCTGATTGGTCAGTGAGGGTCGGACTTCGTCTCCGTTGCTTAGCCCAGGATTATTTTTTCGTTCTGTTTACACTCACTTGCTTGGCACCGCAATTGCGGTGCTAGCACCGCAATTGCGGTGCTAACCCCTGCTATTTTGCAGGGCCAGATAGTACCGTACTATCGGTGGGGCTAGCCCACTTTGGCAAAAACGAGTGTAAACAGAAAGTGGGCTAAGGATAGTCCCGTACCAACGGTGGGGCTAAGGCCCCCCCTTAGCCCCACCGATAGTCCGGGGCTAAGCAAAAATTTACAAGTGTAAAAAGCCCTTATGAAGCCCGATATCTCACTTTTTTTTTTATTTATACAGCTCACTGAGAAGACAGAATGCCTTGATGTTGCTTTGATGAAGTAAAACAACCACAATCTGCTTCAAAATTTCGGTGATGGATTTATGACTGAAGATAGGCCTATCTGTATATAATATTTCACTCAAGATAACTGGACAGTCACCACAATTTGATAAGGACTAGAATCTACATAGTTGCAGAGTAAACTACGAACGACGACACGAGCAACTTATTCTGAGCTGAGTTATGCGGGACTGCTCCATGATACACTCAATTTAGTTCCTTGTCAGTTGCTTCCACTATAAAATTCCAAATTGACGGCAGTAATAAGCATGAAATTGATCATTATCACATCGACGTCACAAACGAAATTACAATTCAAAATGTAAATATTTTCACTGAATAGTATTGAACACAAGTGCCTCGATGACACGGTGATGTTATCGCTTTCAAATAAACCACGGAACACATACTGTATATAGGCCTACTGTTCAATAATGTTTGTGGATTTAATAAATGCAGTACACTGGCATCTACGGAACAAAGAAAATAGTACAATAATGATTTTGATTTCTGGAGCCCGGCAACATCAGTATTCTGATCAGGGAAGGCTTTAACTTCTTCAACCCTTGTATTGTACCCTTGTTGAATTGTTTGTCTGTTCTTTGATCATTCACTTGTATTGTCTTGCACCGTTTGAATGCCGAATAATGAATAAATGATGAATGAATGAATGAATGAATGAATGAATGAATAAATGAATAAATGAATGAATAAATAAATCATATGCTGCTGATGATAAAAACAATAAAAACAATAATGATAAAGAGAATTCATCGTATTTTGATTTTTGTGTACTAGTATAGCATAATGAAAAAGCACTTCGCTTAACTGACTGAGAATAGGCCTACCTCTTTCAGAAAACAGGGGCTATAACTAATACCAGCTCGTACTAATGATAATGTGAGAGGGCCTACCAAGAGGAAGGAATTGATGTACTTTAAACTGAAATTTTGTGACATTCTCGATATATTTTCTTTACATTGCTGCCCATGCATGAAGTCAGGAACAGTTTGTATATGATATAGTTCTCTCATTATCCAGAGATGGCGGCATAATCTGCATGCGCCATATATGCTGGTCGCGCGCCCCCTTTATTTTTCTTTAAAAAAAAGAAATAAAAAGAAAAAAATATGAAATGAAACCCGGAAGTGGCACCAGAAATATTAGCTGCCCCCCCTTTACAGAATTCCTGGATCCGCCCCTGTAACAGTAACCTTGTTTTACCGTCCGCCCAACGTTTGTGTGTGTGTGTGTGTGTGTGTGTGTGTGTGTGTTTTATTGTTCAAGTTATTTCGAAGGTGTTGAATCTGAATGATGCGCAATGCTTGAATCCCTGGGAGATCTTTTGAGATATTTAAGATGGTCGCTAACCCGATGACCGCCAAGAAAATAGGCATTTTCCATCGAACAAATCAATGGTGAATGATTGAAAAAGAAACACTATGATATTAATTTCGATGGTACTCCATCCTAATCTGGCTGATACAACTCTTGCATCCTTGAGGATATCGAGATATTCAAGATGGCTGCCAAAATCGAAATTCAGTACATATATTTCCTATAACAGGCGATGAAAATGGAAAATATTTGATGGTTTTACCCTCTTTCGAGGGTGCTGAACCTGAATCTGGTTAGTTCAACTCTTGCGCCAAATAACTGCATTTTTTTTTGAGATATCAAAAATGTGGTATTAAAAAATGATTAAAATTCAAAAATAATATGATACTTATTTCCTAATAAAAAGCAATAAAAATGAAAACAAATCGATTTTTAACTCTATATCGAGGGTGCTGAATCCTTATCTTGTTGAAGCAACTATTGCATCTCAAAGGTTTTTGAGATATCCATAAATGGCCGTCAAAAATTAAAGTTGCAATATATTCATTTCCTTACCGAATAATAATGAAAAATGGAAATGAATTAATTCTTTTACCTTATTTCAAGGGTGCTTAATCCTTATCTGGTTGAAGCAACTCTTGCATCCCTGAGAGTTTTATGATATCGATGATTGCCGCCAAAATTAATTTTTTCTAAACTTAAAAAATAAAAAATAAGTTCCAATTTGTAAGTATTTCCATATAAATGCTGATTTGAAAATAACCGGGTTGTACCATATTTCGAGGGCACTGAATCATGGTTGATGAAACTCTTGCATCCTTGAAGGCTTTGATATATTCAATATTACTGAGTATATATTTTTTTATTTTGACGGCTCTCTCAAGGACTCTCAGGCACAAAAATCACATTATTTAGTTGGAGTTTAGATGCGTAGGTATAAACCATTTGATTTTTTAACAGTTTTATATATATATATATATATATATATATATATATATATATATATATATATAAAACGTGCTTTATACGCTTTATGCGCTTTATCCTGGCGAGGAAAGCGCATGTTTTTTGTTTTTTTTTTGTTTCAAAAACATGCGCTATCCTCGCCAGGATAAAGCGTTTTAATGCCATTTTAGGTTTTAATCTCATATATATATATATATATATATATATATATATATATATATATATATATATATATATATATATATATATATATATATATATATATATATATATATATATATATATATTAGTTTGATGTGAGGATTAGGATTAGGGTTAGGGTTATGTTTGTGGGTAGAATTTATGTTTGGCTTAGCGTGCTGGGCTGATATTTCATTAGAGGAAAATTTATCGCAGGTGCAAAATTGACAATCGTTCGTCCCGTAAAAGATCAGGTGACCATTTCTCAGATCACGTGATATGAACACGTCTGCACTTTGCTGCAAACTGCACAGTCTTTCGGTGAATGGAAATCAGATCGGTCCGGGCCACGTCCACGATTCATACGCGAAACACACATAAAAACAGCGGATTCGATTGCTTTAGGTGCGTGCAAAGACCCTGCCAACCTGCTACATACGTTGGTAAGTCATCGTCATTAAATTTTTGCACTATTTTGTTTGTTTTGCGTTTGTCAGTGGATGGGTACAAATGGGTAAACTTATCTGCATCTGGATAGGGCAAAATATTAAACCGGAACCCGCCGCGCCGGGCGCTCCACTGTCTCCACAGCTCCAGGCCATGGCCATGCACTGTGCTGTTTGTTGGAGCCAGCCCGAACGCTACGTTTTCTGGCCCGAGCTGGTCGCAGTTAGATAGGGCATTATTGCTATTGGCAAACTGCTAGCTGCCCGCGCCGTAGTGTACACTACTGAATTCAACTGATTGATATGATTAAATGAAGATATATGTGGCCATGTATGTATGTTACGCTCCCGTGATGATGATGGCCAGTGCAGCTAATGTAATGTCTAATGACTTTGTATCAGGTCGTCGGGGAAATGTTCCGCGGAGACTGCGTCTTGAGGAGAGCGATAACGTTAAAAAAAATAAAAGATTCCTCCGGACAGACGGATCTTTCTGTCTACTAATGACTGTGTTGTGAGCCATTCGTTCTCGAGCGAGTGCAGTAATCAAGGCAGTATGAGCAGCATGTCTGCACGGATATCGGATCTCGCGTGGCAGCACTCACAGCACAGGGGATGTTTCTTAAGTCAAACTTAAAATTTAAGATTGACAAAAAATTAGTGTATGTTGTTTGTGTCTTCAGTGTTGCTCAACTTTCTAATGAAAATGAAGATTTTGAAGACTTTCTTCTTGCAGCCATTGATAATTAAAATTCACAAGATAAAATAAATAACAATGGAATTATTCTGTAAACATTAACAATTCATTTCAATAATGGGTGGTGATTGGGCTAATGAAGTTGAACAGGGAAACCAGTGGCATACCATAATTTTTAGTCAATCTTAAATTAGGTTTAACTTCATGAAACACCCCCTGGAAGAATGAGTAGTGCAGAGAACACAAACTTTACCCTTTTTGAGACTAAAGGCCCACCCCAATGGACTGGGGACTGCACATTTCAGACATATCAGACCGGATGAGATGGCCAACTAAAAAGAGGGTCTAGATTAGACTGCAAGTCTAGTAGAGTTATACACTGTATATAATATGAAAAAAACCTACATGCATGCAAAAGAAGATTAGGTGTGAGATTAAGATTACAATAAATCTCATATTTTGCAAGGAGTGAAGAGATAGGCATTAATACATGTCTGATGTAAGTAGAAATCTTATTTTTCATTCCTCCTTTCCTGTTTTTATGTGCCACATTCAATGTACTGCAAATAGAAAATTTCAAACCTCCTTTCTTGTCCTTTATGCACACAGGTGTGACGCCGTGATGCAACACCATTACGATGTCGCGGAATATGCGGAGGTTTCTTTGGCAGCTTCTGCTGTGCATACCACTCTTTTCACTCTCCGCCATGTTCATTCTAATGATGACGTGTGATGACGGCCAAGCAGGGTTGAAAGATTGCAAACAGTCACCCTTGTTGGTGGAGAGGAACCATGATAGTGAAGGATCTGATGACCAGAAAGTAGTGAAACCTCTCTCTGCATTTGTTGTTGTATTAGTGATGTCAGGCCCCAAATTACTGGCAGGACGACAGGCCCTGCGAGAGACATGGCTGATGCTGAAAACCGATGAAGTTCTCGTGAGGTTTGTCATAGGAACTGATGGCTTATCAGCCGAGCAAATGCAACTTCTCGCTCACGAACAAGAAAAGTTCAAAGATTTGCTCTTTCTGCCTGACCTAACCGACAATTTCAGTGCACTTACACAAAAACTTATTGATATGTTTGTGTGGTTGGATCACAATGTTGATTACAGTTTTGTATTAAAAGTTGATGATGATTCCTTTGTGCGCTTAGACACAGTACTTGCAGAGCTTCAAGGCAAAAGCAGAGAGAAATTCTTCTGGGGATTCTTTGATGGACGAGCCCATGTCCACAGGGCAGGGAAATATGCCGAAACTGACTGGGTCTTATGTGATCGATACCTGCCATATGCCAAGGGTGGTGGATATGTCCTCTCTTCAGATTTGGTGCAGTTTGTCAGTGACAACTCGAGGTACTTGAAGAAATATAAGGGTGAAGATGTGTCACTGGGTTCCTGGCTTGCTGCAGTGGAAGTCCACCGCGAGCATGACACCAGATTTGACACAGAGTACAAGTCTCGCGGATGCTCAAACACCTACCTCATCACTCACAAGCAGTCCCCGGAGGATATGAGGCAGAAATGGCTGAACTACAAGAGGACAGGTAGACTTTGTGCCCAGGAGTTTCAAACAAGACCTTCTTATAGATACAACTGGCAGAAACCTCCAACAGAATGCTGTCAGAGAGAACAAGGTATACCATGATGCACACAGAAATGACGCAAAGTTTTTGTATTGTTTAAAAAAGAAATCATGAAAGTTTTTTTGTAGGTCACGCTGGATTACATTGTATGCTGCCATGACAAGGAACCCACAAATAAGATCCTGCAAATGAATGCGACTCGGCATTCACAAGCAATGTTGTTTGCTGATAGAGGGGATACTGGAGACCACAAGAATTTTCTCATTATAATGAAATCATGTTAACCCGTTGAGGACGAGGCCTGAGTTTACTCAGGCAGGTGTCTATTGGAAATGCGTGTTGTAGCAAAATCAGTTCGTCCTCAACAGGTTAGAACGGATGCCTATACAGTGTAAGTTGCCACGTAGAATATGCATCATGTACAACTGTAGAGGTTATGTGGAACTTCACTTGGTCATGACTCATAAAAGCCATTCTTGCAGGTAAGAGTCTTTTTGGCATACATGTGTATTTTTGTCAAATTCAGAGTATTTTGGATCAAGTACATTTGTAAACAAACATATTTTGTAAATCTTTGACAGGGAGGTGAGGGAATTTCACCACTTCTCTGCTCACACTGAGACCACCAGACTATAAATGGTATGAATATTCTGTGTTGTGAGTGCAAAACCAGTTGAAACATCATGTCGAGAGAGAGAGATGGGGAAGAAATGGTCACTTCCAGTAGCAAACTTTGTGTGGATTCCTTCCGTCAGTATGTGAGAGAAAGCTTCTGCTATTCTTAGCCTGAATATCACATACAACCTCTCCTTTGACCTCATGCATAAATTGATAGATGTATGGTGTACCGCATGTAACACTTACACGTACAGTGCTTGGCGAGTGTTACAATGTCTCTCTCAACCCTGTAATGTTTGAAAAAAAAAAAGGAAAATAATGACATTTAAAAAAAAAAGGAAAATAATGACATTTAAAAAAAAAAAGAAAGGTGAAAATCCTCTTGCTACATTTTTTTTTCTCTGAAAACTTGCTCAATATGTTGCATGAGTTGTGCCAAAGTTATGTGCTAAAACTCCATACTGAGAAAATCTTTTTGGAAAAAAAAAATAGAATAAAACCTGGTATCCATGTTTGTTGTAACAGGGTTCACCTGTACATGTACAGATTTTACACTTTCCAAAATTTGATCAATGACCTTATAACAATTGATAAAGGAATATGTGATTTGTCATTGCAGCCATGTACAACTCCTTGATATTGAACTATTTATAGTCTACACACTGTAACACAAAACATAATCAATTTGTTTCAAGCACCATCAGTTGTCATTCAAATCAATCATTCAGTATTACATTTTAGGATTTACAGCTATGGTCTGCAAATGATATGTAAATTTCCATTCAGGGGACCAAAATGGTAACTTGTTTACAAATAGAAAGTATTTGCCAGGTGCTAATCATGCAAATCCATTGTCGTACTGTTTGATTCTCAGTGCGTATCAGCTCAATAAATCTGTAGAATTCGTTTGTGTAGTGGTTGGTGGATAAATTCAGAATTTAATTTTGTTGCATTCGATGAACTGTAAAATGTCAATTGATTTTGCAGTTCCCACTATGCCTCAATTTATCAACAATGATTGTATGTACATGTATTGCAATTGCTTGTGTTTTTATTTTCGTTTTTGTAAATGTATGATATGCTTCTTTTGATTCATTATGCATGGAAAGAATGAATAAAATATATGAGGATGTGGAACAATGGTCACCAGATTATTTTCCATCAACTTACATTTCAAACACGGAAAAGCTTTTCAATTTGAATGAAAGTAGTGGTGCACTCATGCTAAAATGACAGTTGCAACATCAGTTCCTTTGTACACTACATACTATTAATTATCATGAACTTTGCATGTACTGTATGACACCATAACATTTGATTTAGTGTATCAATGAGGAATGGATTATCTTTCTGAGATGTACTTGGACAATGACCCAGGCAATCTAAGCAATGATTTTTTTTTCTTCTAAAGAGTGCAGGGATTGTATATTTAGCATTTGAATTAAAATGAAGCATAATGTGAAGATGTAGAAATTACAGTAATAAGTGTTCTCTTAAAGTTGAGTGTTGAGCTGATGATACAAAATAGAATGTGATGTAACTAATGAAAGAGAGGTACATGTACAATGTAGGTACATGTGTATTCGCATTTGCTCTCATTAAAAACAGAACTTTAATAATGAAACTGAAAATCCTGCACAGCTTTCTACCTGTGCATGTTTTTCTAATTGCAACAAAGATTTGATCAAAATCACATCGTTCAATTCATTTCGTCGTGATCATTATCTTTGTAGTGTAGACTGTAGATTCACAAGTATTATGACATTTTACTCTCAGTACTTTCCTTTGTCTTCTTTCTGTCTAGTATCATGGACCTACTACATACAGTGTAGGTCCATGCTAGTATCCAGTGACCAGGAAAAAAGGAATTGGTTTGAAGGACAGGAAAATCTAAAATATGGTTTAAAAGCAAACTAGTTTGTAGTCATGCTATTTGTTATGTCACATATTTGTATCATGAGTAATATCGTTATCATTGTCATGTATTATCAAAATATTTTAACATAGTGTACTGTACTTCTTGCCATTTGTGTTTATATTTGCTGAAAAAGTGAGTCTTTGTTGTACTGTATAGGATAATTAAAACAGTTATTTATACAATGCACTTCGAGTGAAATGATATGTAGTTGTGTTATTAATATGATTATGCAAGAAAGTATTTGAGATGCATGTGTGAGGAAAAGAGGAGGAGGTAAAGAAGACCTACAAATTGTAGCAGAATGAAAAGTTATTCAAATTGTCACTAAGAGATGAATACAAACAATGACAGAGATAGAGGGGGTACAGAAAGGGACACATTGCACACAATCTCAAAAGCTACCTATCTTATCTAAGTACTGGGACTACACAATGTATTTGAAGTACAGTACAGTGCACTCCCGTTATAACGAACACGGTTATAACGAAATTCCGGTTATAACGAAGTAAAGATTTGGGCTGCAATGTCATCCACTCTATGTATTTCTATTGTTTATTTGTTCGGTTATAACGAAATTCCGATATAACGAAAGAAAACTGCCGGTCCCAAGGACTTCGTTATAACGGGAGTCCACTGTACTGTATATAGAAATGATGAAGACATGGGAGCGCTTTAATGAAATATGTGTACACGTACATGTAAAGGACCTGATCGGCCCTAGAATAGGAAATCAAAGACTCAATTCATATCTGGCATGCAAACCTTACAGACATCATGACCGCAGATGACTAGTTACAGATGACCCAGGTGACCTATAAGTGTATGAATGAGTACATGACACTGCTTGGGTAATTATGATGGCAGGGCCTTCTGGAAAATCAGTGTTGAAGGTACTAGCCCACATTTGCAAACCCACGAAAATCAAAACTGCATAAAACAGGTCCAATATGACTTCAAGTACAAGTTATAACAGTAACATACCTCACCTGTTGCTCTTTGTCTATACCATTCGATAAAAGAGAGAAAATCATCGTTTTAAAATCAATTTTCAAACCGGGTCAACTCGACCCAAAATCGAATTGCGAGCGCGGGCTAGCTACATTACAGCTACATTAACTTACACATGTATCGCATGCATGTAGTACGCGCGTGGACCGGAGCTAGCGAGCGTTTTTATACGCATGCATACGGTGCATTTTCTTTTATTTTTATGAAAGTAATGGACTAATCGGAACGAAATTTTGCACAGGTGTTACTGCAATCATACCCAAACTCCATGCTTACTATGAGACCAATTGCTGCAGGTTTACAAATGTGGGCTAATACCTTTAACATAAAAACTCCCCTTGTGAATACAGATATGACCACAATACTATCATCCTCGGGAATATATTTGCAGGTCAGCCAAAAAAGTTTTGTTTCAACGCATTCAAACTTGCAATTGTTGTTTGTTGTACAACATGTATTTCTTCCTCTTCATCTAGGGTAGCCTCTTCAGTGTTGCCACTGCTCTTCCAGAGGGCCCTGCCATTATCATGACCCTAGCATTGCTAGATACTGTACTCATTTATACACCTCAGGGGCCCGTTTCATAAAACTTGTTATTAGTGACAACTGCCACATTTCTATGACAAATTTGCTCTCAGCCAATCAGATGCAAGGATTTCAGTAGCTTGTCACATCTATGACAACTTGTCACCAATGACAAGTTTATGAAACGGGCCCCTGGTCGAGAGGGGTGTGGTATTGATAAAAAAGAACATCATGTCTAAGGACTTGAGTACTGGGTGAGAATTGAACTCTCGTCCTGGATTTGGAAGTCAGAGTTTTGTCCACTATGCCACAGCTCCCCATTTCTGTCATGTCTCTACTTATCTTGTGTGGCCATCAGCTTGCAAATGTGTCTATTTCCTCCTCACTGCTGTTCTCCAGTCCAATACATTGTATGCAGAACGCATTGCTTTATCGTTGCAACTGATGGCCAGATTGCCCTACATCGACGTAAATATAAGCACTGAATTATGTGTTGTTTGTAGTAGTAGCCATGACAAAACTAAAACACTGATCAATTCAGCGCTTATTTACACTGATGTAGGGCAACTTGTCAATCAGTTGCAATGAATACATCTCGACAGAAGGATTTCATGAATTTGAAGCATTGCTTCATCTCCACCGACTGATGAGAACAAATATACACCATGTATGTTTTCGGTGTACTGATCCAAAAGAGCTAGATATATAACGAGCCATTATTGTGAGAACAGAGATTTATATGTTTTTATTTACTAATCCTTAAAGGTACTGCTTACTTTGGGAGCAGTGATTTAAAAAATGTTCCGAGTTATCACATTTGATGCATATGTGTAGGTCAGTTGTATCACAAAACATCGTACCATATATATATATTTGTGTGTTGTTTTTTTTTTTGCAATAAAGCCTTAAATATAAGGAGATATCACTGTTTTTCTCACACAACCATAACTGTAGAAGGTATAGTCTGGAAACAATCATATTAAACTATTGTTCACATTTGAATACTTAACATTGATCATACTGATTAACTTTTTTTTTGTTGTTGTACTGGTTGTTTCTATCCCTAACTCACAATGTGTATAGAACTCTTGAAGCACTAAAGCTGAGAGATAATATATATATATATATATATATATATATATATATATATATATACACGTGTATATACCAGAGTGAGTACAGGGGCAGATCCAGGAATTCCGTAAAGGGGCGGCACCCTTACAAAATTAAAGGGGGGGGCGCATGCATCCCCACTTTTTAAATTTCTTTTGTTTTAACCAAAAATAAAGCAGGGGCGCGCACCCGGTGCACTGCAGTAGATGTTCATATCAGTAGATATTCAGATAGATAGGTAGATACACACTAAGAGAGAGGAGAGAGATGGAGAGGGACATACTGACACACACACACTCACACGCACGCACACACACACATGATTCAGTACATTTCTTTTTTTTTTCCAAATCATACAGTGTATTTTTTATAGACATATATATTTGACAATATTATTTGTTACGGAGGACCTTAACGTGAAAGTTTAGAAAATGCCCTCTAAGCTTGGCCTCGTCATATCTCTTTAGATAACTTGATAAGCCACCAAATCCTACTCCGCACATGTCAGGTGTTGTTCTTGCCTCTTCATCTCCAGCAAGTTACAGATCTCATCTGAGACCAGTGATTGCCCATTGAATGCAAAGGTCAAAACCAGATGCTAAATCCCTTCAGTCAAGTTTGAATGCGCAGACTACAGCTGTCCACGTTGAGGAAACTGGTAGCACGGGTGACCTCGCCGTGCTCTCATTATGGCTCAGAAGCGAGGGAAACTGCTAAGTCAATAACTTTCCAAACTGACACTGGTATCGCCGCGCATATTATACGCCGTCGGGGGTTGCGAGCTTGAAGCTGGAGGGAGGTTGGAAACGGCTCTAATGCAGGTAACTGAGGACGTCGATGAAATATCCAAGAGACTGTTCACAAGAGATCTCTTCAAGGGAGGTAAGACTGTCCGCTCTAAAGTTGCCATTGTTTGAGAACTAATTCTGGCACCTGATGTTCGCTGGGTTTACAAGCATGTATCCGTACTTGTGCTTGTGTGTTGTGGTTGGAAAGTTACAGTTTAGAATATTGAATATTGTCGTTTGTAACGTTTAGATTTTTAGTTACCTTCATCATTTGATCTAGCTGTCAAAATATACATTAATTTATTGATATCAGATGTCGGGATCGTGATGTACCTCCACATGAGCCTCCGACGACGTTGAAATTTATGTCGGTATGAACACGAGATGAGTGAACTGTCTGGCTGCTGGTAGCTAATCGAACCAGCGTTGCCACGTAGACAGCCATAGACAAAACCGTTGCGGTCTCAAGGCAACGACTATACATCCGCGTACCCCGTGTTCTGCTATAGTTATCGTCAACTTTCTTGACTAAATTGTTCCGTACGTATTGTCATTTGCTAACAAATCTCGATGAACGACGTGGCGTTGTGTAAATCCAAAACTTCTAACCAATCAAAGGAGATTAAAGACCCCTGCAGCCGAATCCTTAGTCATGATTACTGAAGTGTGGTGTTCTTATTTACTTTAAGACTGTTGTGCTTTCAGAGTGTGTAAGAGTGTATATTCCCTCATTGAAAGCCAATAATGTATGGGTTCTGCTGCATGGTAGTAAAATATCAAAGTTATGTTTTGTGGCATTATAATAATTTGATAGTCATGAATGGTGAATGGTGAATTCCCAACCTCTGTTTATATGCAAGTCTGGTTCTCTATTTTGGTTCATTATTGTCTCTTCGATCTACTTTCCCCTGTGATTCCACTTCTCTGGTTTAATAAATCCAGGGTCCAGGGAGGTGCACCTATATAATGTGCAGGGGCTGTGAAACCTGGGCTGAACCAGCGTGACCCTCACTTTTTTTTTTTTTTTTTTTTTTTTTTTTTGGGGGGGGGGTTCTTTGAAAAAAAAATGAAGGAAAAAGAACTCAGAAAATTTCATGACTACATAATTGCCACATATAAAACAGAAACAAGATACCATGGAAAAAAAGAAGAGAATAATATATTGACATATAAAGTTCACTTAATACATAATGCTACAAGAGAAGGTGACAACCAGTTTTGCATAAATACAAGCAAATTACCTCAAACATGTGACATCCATGTCACACAATCTCCTTCAAAACTTTTTCTGGGAGGATATCTGAGCACTGGAATAAATGCGCTCAAATTTCATTGGATTTGTCCAAGGTTTTGTAAGTCTGATAATATTGCATGATTTATGTACTCCCACCCCAGTTGTTTCCATCTTCTTTTTCTCTACCTTTGTTCTTCATTGTCAATAGTTTACCCACCCTTTTTTCTGTGGTTGCAGTAAGCAGGGAACAAATATTTAGACAAGATTGTCTCAAGTTGACTATTTGTGCGTAATGACATTTCAAAGAAAATGTTAGCCTGTATAATTCAAGATGCAATTGTCTTTATTTTTGTTTCCAGAGATTGAAAACAATTTGAGCATATAATAGAATATAACATATACTCCCTTTTCTCTATCTCTCTCTTTCTATTTCACAAAGTAGCAGTCTGAAGATGATAATTGTGAGCAGGTAATAGACTAACATATCTTTCGTTTTTTTCTCTCCCCTTTTTTTGCTCCCTCTCATTGCTTTGAATTGTCAGAGTTGAAAAAAATGATTATGAGTGAATAAATACCTGGTAATAAACAATTCTCTTTGTTGTTTATCATTGATACAAACAAATACTGAATATCTTTAAAAAAGAAAAGCTTAATTGATAAATTTTGCCTCAAGAATTTTATTCTCTAAAATGATGCAATCAACCAAAGGAACCAACTGGTGTTTACAAGGGTTAATTTCCTCATAGAGTTTATTGGTTCCATCAAATTTCCCACTCTGATTTATTATGGACCGAAAGGTTTGGTTCCATCATTTATTTAGATGGTAACTTTGTGTTATTTACCTGCTCAGCCTCAGGCCTCATTGAATCATTTTTTTTTAGTTTGTGTGTTTCTAATGGTACATTGTAATTTGATGATGTTGATATTGTTTTGTTTAGTGATATGTTTGCTGTTGTTGTGAAATATGAGAAGTAAATTCAGTTCAATTCAATATTTGTTTTCTTATCTGTCTCCCCTATCTACCTGTCTCTTCATCAACAGGAATACAAATACTGTGAGGCTTGTCCGAGATCCCGTCATGGCACGGAAGGTGAAGTCCCCAACAGTAACGCTGCTCCTCATTATTCCACTCCTCTCCTTTATTGGGGTGTTTATGTACATGTCAAAGTGCAACCCTGGTCCTGCCCCCGAATGCCCACCTCAAGACACTGCCCGCAACGAGGGGCTAAAGTCGGTCAAGCGAGACCACTCGGCCTTCCTGGTGGTACTCATTATGTCTGGCCCACAGCTGGATGCACGGCGCTACACCATCCGGGAGACCTGGATGACGAAGAGAACCAAGGACATGATCATCAAGTTTGTCATCGGGACATACGGCCTGTCCGGCGAGGAGAAACGGGCACTGGAGAAAGAGAGCGGTCAGCATCATGACCTCTTGCTGCTTTCTTCCGTCCAAGAAAACATCAAGTCTAACACCCAGAAGCTCATCGACTCCTTCGTCTGGGTGGACAGGCATGTGGACGCCAAGTTTGTGCTGAAAGCAGATGATGACTCGCTGGTGAGACTTGATGCTCTGTCGCGGGAGCTGCGCAGCAAGAACCAGGAGAAGCTGTACTGGGGTTTCTTCGATGGGCGCCAGCATGCACACACGCGTGGCAAGTATGCAGAAAACGACTGGCTCCTCTGCGATCACTACCTTCCCTATGCTCTCGGTGGAGGGTATGTGCTTTCCAGCGACTTGGTGCACTATGTAGCTGTGAACGCTAAAATGCTCAAAAAGTACAATGCTGAAGACATCTCACTAGGCTCATGGATGGGTGCCATTGACGTCGATCGTGAGCACGATCCTCGCTTTGACACTGAGTACAAGTCACGGGGTTGCAGAAATGTTTACCTCATCACACACAAACAGACAAACCAGGAACTCAAGGAGAAGTGGAGCCACCTCCAAAAGCATGGCAAAATGTGTGCGAGGGAGGAACAGCTGCGGCAGTCCTATGTGTACAACTGGAACAAACCACCCTCGGAGTGCTGTGAGAGAGTTCAAGGTGTGCCATGAATATTGATGATGGGTTAGGAACCCATAGACTCATTTCAGCTTACCCTCTAAGAGGAAAATGCCAACTTCAAGGGAAGTTATACTTTCTCCAAGAATGAAATGGAAAAGCACAAGATGTTGCACAGATTAAACTTGAGTGGAATGAATGGGAAAATTATGTGACAGCACTAATGTAGAAACTTCACCATGGTAGTACGATTGTATCACACAGAAAACAGGGTTATAGCTCTCATTTTGTCATTTTTCAGAGTGAATCATTTTATATGCAACTTGTCTCCATGTTACCATGATACAGTCGCAATCAGTATGGCTGTGAAAATTTGGAATAGGGTACTTTAGATGAAAAATAAAAGATTTATATTTGTGTCAAACTAAATGCTGAACAATCTCCCTTTAGATGTGAGTTTTAGTTGATCTTTACATACTTGAATGCCTAATAACTGCATCTCAACATCAAAGCCAAATTTGTGTGGCCTGCAATCTTGCCATTTTTATGGTTGGGTCCTGGAAATGAAGTACTTGTACATGTATATATTATGTATCACTGGAAATCATAGAGTCTGGAGAATTCATAATTACCATAATTTAAAAATCAATGTCATTTTTTACTTTGTCAGAGTTTTGTGGTGTCAGGTCACATCTCAGTGAAATCATGTACACTGTAGTAGCTCATATTAGAAAGAGAAGCAGGTCAACATGAACATAATGTGTTTCTCTTTAGGATACAAAAACATTCCAACATGGCTACATAAACAATATTGCGATGCCATTTTTGAACTGCATATGTGTAATGAATAATTGAGAGGGGTTATCAATATTTTAGTACTACAGGACATGTCTTTTCCAGCAGCCTCAGCAATGGAAAAAAAAAATACCAGACAGCATCTTGAGTAAAAATATCACTGAAATGAAAAGCAGTAGAGATCACTGCATTGCTCAATTCATTATGTGTGTAGTAGTATCAGGGAGGCAGAAGTCCACCTCCCTGGTAGTATGGAGAACAAACATATTGTAAAATTTTATCACACATTTCTGTCTAGATTCAAATACTGAAATGATTCTTGAAAAGACTGATCAGGTTAAAGTACATTTATGTACATTTATAACATTATTGTACACAAACTTCAAGAAAGACATCAGTACTTTCACACAAATGTCAGAAAAAGCATATTTTGCGTAATCATTTCATATTGAAAGTAGTGAACACTTGAACAGTACTTAACAAATTAAGCTAATGTCATGACAGGTGAATTCATGTCATTGTAGGAGAAGTGATGAAAGATAGTAATATTCCACTTTAAGAAGTCTTTCTTACTCAAATCTCTGATCTATTTCATTAAGTGAACATGATATAATTGGAAGAAAATCCCCAATTATTCATCTGAATTGCCACTCAAGAGATATGATTTCAAATGGGACAAGTATTTTGCCTCTTAACTCATTGAGGACGAGTGCCAAGTATACTCGTGCAAGTGTCTGTGGGAAGTGCATGTTGTAGCAAAATCAGTCCGTCCTCAACGGGTTAATGAAATGTTTTGATGAGAAGGTCTCATAGGAGATGCCTACTTGAGACTGTGCTTTGCACTATTGCTGGAGCTAGTATGTGCCTAAGTAGGTTCACTGAATTCACACTGTCAGTATACATAAGCTGAAATTAGAACACTAGTTAGTATTTTCACCTGTACTGATTATATGTTTATGTTGATGTGTAGAGAGAAACTTCAGAGACATTTCTCCTGCTTTCAGTGGCAAATCTCAAGATTTTCTCAAAACCTTCCACTCTCCCACCTGAGTTTGACTTTCTCCCAGTCTGACTCTGTGTCTCCAGCTTAAAGATGCATTTTGTCTTGCTGAAAGTTACCAAAGCTTTCTCCCTTTCAATATTAGTTTTGTCATATATGTTAAAAATGAGGCTAAGATAGCACCAGGGAGTACCTTTATCCCTAGAGTTTCCAGGGCTCAGTTTGCCCTGTAATAGACTGAAAGTCTCCAGTTTGCTACGAGGTCCAGACAGGAGGTTGGAATATGTTTCTGTAAAAATGCACTTGTTCACAAATCTTTGTAATACATTGCATCATTAAAGTTGCATGCAAAACATTTCACAGCAGAGTTGTTGGAAACTTCTGTTACCTTATCTTTCAGAAGGTTAGAGATTGCCGCATGTATGCATGCTGGATGTGAACCAATGAAGTGGAAGGAGTATCATAATCAATGTGTGTGTCAAAGAGGCTGGATAAAACTTAACTTGCCTTCAACCGTTCTTGCTGCCGTACATTTAACCTATCCTGTTGTAATATATACAATCACCCAGTGATGCTTGTTTTTACACCAGTCATGATTTTTATGTCTGGGAGAAATGTGTATTGACTTTAAGCCATTCCACACATTTGTCCAGTGAACGAATTCTGATGTAACACTCTTGCCATTCGTTACACCCGTGCTTTGGATATTTATGAAGCATCAATTCTATGCAGCCTTTTTCAAGTGTATGATGCTATATGGTGTACAATGTACATGTACAAATTATTGTATGATATACCATTGGATACTTCTAAAAGTTTGTATCCCAGACAGGTACAGCACATGAAGTGTGGGTTTATATGTGTGCCTGTTTGTTTGTTTGTTGATTTTTGTTTTGTTTTGTTTTGTTTTCTGTAGAATGTAAAAAGGACTGATATGGTAAAATCCTCTAGAAGGGTTTGTAAAACTGTAATTATTTCATACCATATGTGCAGAATTTAGTTAATTTCATTGCTTATTTAGTGGTTAGATTTTAAGCTTCAGGTTGTAGAAGAAGATTTCTTCCTGTCCTTCATTGCATATGCTTGACAATTCAAATATTAACATGTGTAAATAGGTTATGTGGTATCAACATAACATAGACACTTTCACACCACCTTCTGAGTACATGTATATTGATAAGCAAACTGATGTGAACATCAGTGTGCATTCATTTTTTGTTTTTTGTACTGCTTTTGATTTGGGAAATTGTGTTGTGTGAAGAAATATTTTCTTGCCTTTGAAATGTTTCTGTGATATAATGCTATTGTACATGTATATTCTTTTCATTCCAGCTGTAATTGCCGAGTAGAGGAGAATTCTTGAAATGACATGGTGCTATTATAGAGGATTGTTTTTCTGTCTTGCCATATAAACTAAGCCACAACATTTGCCAGTTCTTGTACGTGTGATGTGCTTAACATTAAGTGGATAAAAGTTCATTTTGTCACAATCAGTTGCAAATTACTTATACACTGTAGTACCTGTTTGATTATACTTTCACCTACTGGATCTGTAGGCTTCTTCAGATCAAACGCTGTGAGAGAGTCTTCCCACTAGATGATGTAGCTGCATGGCACTCGCCGATCTGAGAGAATGGGATTGTATATTGAGGAAAGTTAGTATTGCCCCAGGTCTTGGTTGAAAATTTGTCCTTGTTGTTTGCGAATGTGGATGGGTTCCCTTATCCATCGTGAGGTTTTGTTATACCCCCGCCAAACGAAGTTTGAAGGGGGTATATAGGAATCAGCGGACAGTCGGGCGGTCGGGCGGTCGGTCGGGCGGTCGGTCCGTTGCAAATCTTGCGTTGCGAACTACTTCCTCAGTTTTCAACCGATTCCCATAAAACTTGGCACAGATGTGTGCCTTGGGTTGTAGATGTGCAAGACGTATTTTTTGACAGTACCCAAAAGTACGTTGCCATGGTAACGGCATATTATGGGCAAAAATGGGTACAAATCTTGCGTCGCGAACTCCTCCCACAGTTTTTGATCAATTTTTATGAAATTAGGTACAGATGTTCATCTGAATATGTTAATGTGCAAGACACATATTTCCGCAGTGGCAAAAAGTGCGTTGCCATGGTAACGGCATGTTATTGGTAAAAAATAGGGCAAAATGCTTCATGGCAAAACTGCTTCATCAGTGTTCTTCCAATTCTCATGGAATTCATATTGAATGTTTGTCTTAGGATATAGGTCAGCATGACACATTTCTTGACAGTGACAAAAAGTATGTTGCCATGGTAACAGCTCACATATTATGAGCCAAAATGATGGAAAATTTTGTGTTGCAAACTACTTCCTCAGTTTTTGCCCAATTTCCATGAAACTTGGTACAGATGTGTGCCTTGGGTTGTAGATGTGCAAGACGCATTTTTCGACAGTACCCGAAAGTACGTTGCCATGGTAACAGCATATCAATGGCAGAAGATCAAGGAAAGATCTTGCGGATTTAACTACTTCCTCAGTTTTTTGACCAAAGCTTATGAAATGTTGTTTTGACCAAAGCTTATGAAATGTTGTTTAGCGGGGGTATAACCAGTCGCTGTAGCGACATTTCTAGTTTTGTTTTGTTTTGTTTTGTTTTGTTTTGTTTTGTTTTGTTTTGTTTTGTTTTGTTTTGTTTTGTTTTGTTTTGTTTTGTTTTGTTTTGTTTTGTTTTGTTTTGTTTTGTTTTGTTTTGTTTTGTTTTGTTTTGTTTTGTTTTGTTTTTTTCAGAATCTCTGGCTAGGATGGAACACTTCCTCCAGTAGATGCGGTGATTTTCATTGGCCATGTTGTCACTGATTGTGACAAAATGAACTTTTATCCAGTTGACATTCCAATCAGATGAATCTGTTCAGCAAGCTCAATATTAATTTGGCAAAATTTGTTTGGTGGTGTGTTCATGCATGCCCATGCTAAACAAAACTGCAATTCTTCTGCAATGCGTATGTGGAATTACAATGATTCATGGTCAGGTGTATTCTGCTGCTGCTCTGAGGTGTTATTTTTTTTTTTTCTTTTTACGTTTTATAATCACTTGAATTGCAACCTTTGTGTTACTGTCATTTTATTTAATCCACACAAATGTCATCATCTCAGGTACGCTTTTATTTCGAGCAGAATTAAGACAGATCAAGGATGAAGGAGCTGCATGACCTAACTCTTCTTACTTTGTAGTAAGATTGGGCTAAAACTAAAAGGAATTGATGGATTAGTCACTACAATTCCTGCAGGTCTGCTTCTGATCTTGCTGCTTGTATACATAACATGTGATCCCTTAATTGGACTTACTTGTGAAAATCACCCAGAGAAGAATTTTGTTATTATCATGAAGAGAAGAGTAATTTGTGATTTTCATAAGTCCAGTGGAACAGATTTAATTAAGTGTTGTTATCATAATGCCTGGATGAATCAAAATCAACATGGATATACTTCCAGTAATAATAATCCTTTTACCCCTTTTCAGTGTCAGGGTCAAATAAAGGCCAAGACCACTTTCATAGACATGTGGATTGAGTGAATGCAGCAATATTAGTACAACACATCAGTGAGAGTTTGAGGAAAATCACACAATCTGTTCACAAGTTCACAAGCATAATAAAAGAACACTTGACTTCCCTCTTTCAGAAGGCAAGGGAAATAATATTACCCCAACATATGTCACTGACAAGTCGAGGAAATTGTGCACTTTTCATAAGAAGTTAAATTTTGTGAAATTCTTTTTTCATTTTTGTTATATTGTTCTACGCATGTGACATCATACACTGTTGTAGTTTTCTCATCCAACAGTGACTGCACAAATACTTTGAAAATTCATAACTTTTGAACGGATTGTGCGATTTTCCCCAAACTTTCACTGACGTGTTCTACTAGTATTGCTGCATTCACGCAATCCACATGTATAAGAAGGTGGATTTAAGTACTGGTATAAGCAGTGAGGTACTTTGCGAGCCGTAACTCAAGCTTCCATGGTACCTCCTTGGTACACTGTATATGTATTAAGGGACTTGAGTTTGCCTCTCATTCACATCTACATGTTCGGTCTTGGAAATATGCATGTATAGCAGTCATCATATCACTGTAGTGTATGATTACCTACTCCGCAAATTGAAGTTTAGGAAATTTACAGTTTGTACTGGTTGTATGTTTGTTAGAATGTTGTTATAAATATCAATATTATTGATATCATAATTATGATAAATGTGACTATTACGATCATTATACTTTTTATCATTGTTATGATAAAAGCAATTCTTGTTGAAGTTACTTTATTCATCATAACAGTAATGATCACATCCTATAACATGTTAGTGATGGTACGGCACAGGAGAGAGATATCTCTCCAACACTGAATATAACTACGAAGAATTGAAGCAATTCTGTCAGTATGCTTTTCTCTCTGTTAGATTACACACCTACATGTATTTGTGATGACAAAGAACAGCACAAAAAATGACAAGAGAAATGTGTGATCATGTGCTGTAGCATTTCCACATGATTAAGTGTTAATCCCCAAGATTATTGTCTTAACAGGGATTGAGGTTAGAGTTGCAGTAATGCATTGATATTTTGCATTATGAATACAAATACGTGTATTTGCCACACACTTTCTAAGTCAATTTTTTTCTTTCTGTTGCAAGTGTGAATAAATGAAGTTGAATGATCAGGACCAAAGAATTGTCTATCCCCAGTGGTTTTATAGCCAGCTAAACAAATTGATGCCAATACGTTCTTCTTCCTCCCCCTCCCATCCCCTCCCTCTGTCCATGTACAGTACTGTAAAAGTGGATATTTTCGCCCGAGAAATTTTTTTCGTGCTTGGGTTGGTAAGACGAGTTTTGAGTGTTTTTACTTCTGCGGAATCAAGACATGAACAACTGGAACATATTGCAAGCAAACATATTCCCATGCTTTTATTTTATTCTAGTTTCTGGCTGCACGAATTGCCTACAAAATTTCAAAAACTGCAAGAATTTCCACTTTTACAGTATCATAGGAGTAACACACTTTGTGCTCAGGATTAAGCTGTACAAAGTCTAGTTAGTTATGTGGAATTATTGCCAAAGTCAAAACTGCATGTAATTCCTGAACTGAAATAGGTTGTAGAAGAGTGCACTATTTACACCATGTTAAGTTGAATGTTGATGAAGTCAGTGCTTACTACAAAGTCGAAAATAGGTGTGACGTGTGCATGGTTGATTATATTTTTTGACTTGTTGTCAATGGAATATTTATATTAGAGGTTACTCGTAGCACGGTTCCAGTGCAGTAAGAACATTGTAACAACAACCTACTTCAACATCTGGAAACATTTTTCTTACACTTGCCTAAAACAATCAGACAGACAGACACCATTTCTGCATACATCCTCTCAATTTCTAAGTGACTGATAATCACATCTGACACCACTCCCTGCAGATCAGGATATCATATTTCTGGAAAAGGCTAATGTGTAGAGTCCTGGTTTTTCTCTTCTTTTATTGCAAAATAACACTTTAATGCAAATCATTCCATCACATTTGGGCAAAAACTTATTTCAAATGTCATTTCATGAACACGGGGAGCAGATAAGTTGTGGACTACCCAACTCTCAGTAATACTTGTAGTATTCAAATAACCATGACATATTCTTCATTTCGTAAACAGTGAAAAAAAAAGGAAAATAAAGTAAATCGAGATGGATTGTACACATTAGTTTCCCTAAGCATTTCAGCACATTAATTTCATCTGTGAGAACAGATACATGTACACTTATTGCATCTACTGCACAAATATTTCATATGGGAATTTTGAACACATTCTCAACATTGTGTCTTTGTCCACTGACACACTTAATCAAGAGAATTTGGCAGGGAAGGGTTGTGAAACAAGACAAAGGCTTGCAGTGTTCACTTTTTTCCGGCAGTTTTTGTAAACTACCCCCTCGTTAATGCCTCACAATGTTATGTACTGAATTCTGTGGCTGAAACTTTGTATATTTGGATCTGTTCCACACTTACCCTTTCATTTGCACCAATGAAATGGTTAACCACTCAGTGTAATGAACAATGAGCTATAATTTGGAAGGCATTTAACAGATTCATGACAAGCATTTTTTTCAAACTATTACTGCACTAAAGCAGAGAAGTGACAGATCGTCACTCGATATTGAAGTCCTAGGGTCTAAAACACTGTAGAATCAACCAGGACAGATTTACATTGTACAAATATGGTATGTGATCGCCGTGCTTCAAGTTCCTGATGCTCGTTTTGTGCCACTTAAAAATATCTCAACTGGACTCTCGCAAACTTTTGTTTGCTTAATTCCAGAGAAGAACAGACAAAATTTAAGTCTTCTCAGGAAAGTGCACAATGCACAGTTGGAATGATGTTAATGCTGAAGAACATTTAATACTCATTTCAGAAGGATTAAAATGACAAAATTTGTTTCTCGCACTTTCCAAAGCATAAAGTACTTTTCACTTTATGGCAGATATCAGGAAACATACATGAACAAACATATACAGCATACTGGCATTGAGAAACATTTCCATTTTTGCCGTGAACATCTTTGCATAATACAATGTTTTGGTCACTGTTTGGCAGCACATAGTACAAAAGTGTTCAAAAAGTTTCTAAAGATTTTAGTTTGGTATCAAAACTGCACCAAGTACAAGTTTAAATCTTCATCATTTGCACATCATCCTTTTTAACTTGAATGAAATATTAAAAATACTTTTTCAACAATGCCCTTCTTGATATTTTCAAATATTGTCTGCATTTTGTTCATAGTGACCATCCTAGTCAATGGAAATATTTCTGCTCTGCCACTTGTAAATTTTGAAGATGACAAACTTACATTTGTACTGCTGGAGCAGCAAGGTACACATGAAATATGAACACACATGCAGTGTAAATATGGACACACATGCACAGTGTCAAAAAAAAAAATAAAATCATCAATGACTATTAAACAGTGCATTTGAAATTGAGGTTTGCCTAGCTTTGTTTGGCTGATCAGAGATGTATGTGATACCCTATGGAGAAAAAAAACTTACACAAAAAGTAATGAATCGGTAAGTAAGCAAATAAAAAAAAAAGAAAATATGTGTAAGATTGTACCATTTTCAGTGGAGTAACTTAAATGCCATTTTACATGTTACTTTTCTTTCCAAAATAATCATTCAAGCAAAGGCAAACCCCCCATGTAAAGTCACTACAGAAGAAGCTTGTTATAGAGAGGTTGAAAATGTCAGTATATCAGCTTTTGAAAGCAGAAAGTCAATTTCCATTTTCACTAAAAGAATATGGGTGTGATGACTTTGATGTAGCTATGATTGATAAATATAAAGAATTCATCCTGAACAAGTACATCACTTTGACCCCTCTATTTAACATGCTACTTTCTCCATATAATATATGCTATTTAATGTGCTCCATCTTATGAAATCATTATAAAAGCCAGTTCCAACCTTTTCATAACATAATAGGCCTCCCTTTTACAAAATGACTTGTGAACTACTAAAACAAAGAAAAAATACTGGTAATACAGCACAGAGACAAAAGAAATTTAATGCCATACAGTGTACTTCACATCTGACAGTTCATGGGTCAACAGCTATCTGCACATCATACAGTAAATGCATGACACCTTTTTCATGCTGCTAACCACAGGGGAAAACTGAAAAATATTGCTTGCCAATCATTTCGGCCACAGTGATTTGCAAGATCATTGTAATCATGTACTATCAATTAGTCTAATTTTATGACTGTAAGAAAGCCAACTTATTTGTATGACCAAGTGCAAACCCCCTCCCTCCCCCACCCCTCTCTCTCAATAAAAAAAAACACCCCAACACATAAAAGGATATCATCACTTCCTTTACACTGTATCATGACCATTGCAACATGCTGTGTAAAAAATAAAAGTCCATGGGTTAAGCCCCATTGTTTCCTTTTCCTCACATCTTTGCATGACAGCAGTATGTGGAAATACTTCTGTATCATGAAAATTGAACCAAGGCAAGAAAGTAGTATGACTAAATGACACTGAAAACTGGTCACTGAGCTCTGTTTCCAAGCCACAGGGAAACAAAAAATAATAAACATTTCAACGAACGAAATCAAAACTCTGAAGCAGGTAACACAACCTGACTGAACAGATTCAGCATGTGAATGTCATTATGAAGAAGTTGTGCCACCAGCACAACAGATTAAGTGAAAACCAGAGCTGTGTGGCTCTTCAGATCCCTCCATTAAGTTGGGAAAAAAAAAGAGAAAGAATTTATGCCAATCAAAATGTCCAGATAGATTGGCCGGTCATTCAAACAACATTTAAGTTCATGCCTGAGTGATATTTCCAATGGTGTTGCGGTCAGAAGAGAAAAAAACAATTGGTACAACCCACATGAGTGAACTTTCAAGAACATGGGAGACTCCTTCCGGTACTGTACAAGCTATTATTTTTGCACGGGTTTAATTCTTGCAAATTTCGTGAAGCGAACGGTAGAATAACAGTGCACTTATGATAGCCTCGATATCATATCGCAAAAAACATCTCACGAAAATGTCTACAACCTCCTCATTCGCAAAAATATATGTATGCGAAAATAACAGCTTATACAGTATTGCTGTAGTTCCTAGTCTTGTTTGCTGACAAGCACTCAGCCCATTGAGTACAAACCACCTGGTAATACAGGTGCACCTTTAATGCTCTCAAGAGTTTATGTGCCTGAAATGTGATATGTCTCGATTCTACAGCTGCTATAGGTGTCCATACACAAAATAGATGCCTGGTAATCCAACTTCCCTGCATGATGGTGAATCACTACACAGGTGAAATTCATCCAACCCTTTACAATGAACAATATACCGTAAAATGAGGAATGTTTGCGTCCATTCTAATTTCGCGGATTTCGCGAGCAGCAACATTCGCGAAATTAAAATGCATGCGAAAGTTCTTGCCTACACAATATGCATTGGATGCCAGTGATAAATCGCAAAAATTTCATGCTGCGAGAAAGGCCGTCAGCTCCAATTCGCGAAATTTTCATGCTGCAAATATATCATGTTTTAGAGTATGCTTTCCTGGTGTGCAGTGCATTGATCTTTGTACCATTTCTCACTTGGAAACAGCAGTGCCTGTTGCAAGGTGACCATGCAACCTGCTACCTCATGAAGCTGGAAGATGGTACTGTTCAAAATGCTTACAGGCTACAATGCAGCATCACAGAATTAATTCATGATGAAATTAACATAACTGTCTCCTCCTTCAGTCATATCTCCAAGAGAAGCTGTGTGAATTACTCTCCTTCAAAACAGTTTTTTGTGATGCGGCAGAAAAGTGTGATGTGATAGAGACCTAAGCTTGGTTGCTCCTTTGGCATGTCCATAAAAGAATACTGAGAAAAACAGAAAACAACAACAAAAGATTAAAAAGCCTAAAGACATCTACAAACTGTACTGCACAGACTGATAAAAGAAAGGCAGGTTTTTATGGCAGAGTAGAGTGACAGGGAGCCCACAAGCTCTCTATGTCTATTCTAAATGTCAGGGCTCGACATCAACTTTTTTACGTTGGTGGCCCATTTGGGCTACTAGAAGTTTAAAATCTGACATTCTGGTGGCCAAAAAAAGACGTGGTGGCACAATATAAAAGCAAATGTAACTATCCATTCTGAATCTTAGCTGCCTGATTGGGCCAGCAAAAGATACCCTTTTATTAAATTTGGTGGACCAACGTCCACTTTTAGTGGCTTGGGCAACCACTACTGTTGAGCCCTGGATGTGCTGTGAGAAGAGGTATGCTATCTCTACAGATAGAACACTGCCCATGTGATCAGAGGAAACCACGCTCAAACAAAAAATACTGAATGGCCCTGGTACATTGATACCTGTCCCAACATAACATTACTTGCCACAAGCACTTTTGACGGATATATACACAAAAAACAAAGCGATCATGAAATAATGTTAAACATAACATGTCCAACATCAAATGCAAAGCAAAGGTTAGAGCTCGAGTAAGCAAAAGCCACCAACAGCTATGGGTGATGACAATAAAGTCTGCTGAACAATGCTCAGTGTCCAACCAGTAGGGAGTAACAAAGGCTGAAAAGGTATCAAGAATTGGCATAACTCAAGTAGTGCAGATCACGAGAAACTAATCCTTCAAATTCTAACTTCTCTTACAGCAGAAAAGTATGAGTAAGTTTGAATGTGGAGCATGTCTTCATCACTTTTCTTTCCATTTCCCTCATACACTGTCCTTCCAATCTTAATCTTTCATCTCTTTGGTCATATCTATGACAAAAGTTGCTTAATTCTGGAGGTGTACTTCATCCTCCACCGTGCTCTGCTCTTTTGTTGCCATCACAGATTCTTCTGTTGATGCAGCATCAATAGTAGATTCACCTTGGGGCTTGTCTTCTGCCTGCTGGATTAAGCCACCAGGAGGAAGACTGCCAATATCACCATGGTTACTTTTGGTTTCCTCTATTGTTTTCATACCCTCCTCGGGCATGACGTGATCCTGTATCCCATCAGCTGCTTTCATCCTCTCGTCTGGAGGCAGATTGTCACTGGTGTCCATACTTCTCTCTGATTTGGCCTTTCCTTCATCCTTCCCTCCTTTATCCTTCCCTTTTCCATTCTTCCCTCCTTTGTCCTCCCCTTCATCCTTCCTTTCTTCATCTTTCCCTCCTTTGTCCTTCTCTTCCTCGTCCTTCAAGGCCATGGCATCGTGCCCATGCTCACGTGATACTCTCCGTTTCTTCTGTGCGTCCGTTCCTCCGTGAGCCAGCCTGCTGCTGGTCCCCGCTCGGGATGAAGTGTGTGATTTCTTTCTCTCTGGTATCTTCCCTTCTCTGCTCCTCCTCCCGTGCCAATCCCAGGATGACCTCGAGGAGCGCATCTCGTGGCGGCCCCGGTGATCCCTGGAGGATGAGTCCCTGTTCCTCTCCTGCTGTTGCCTCCTTGACAGAGCCTGAGAGCCTTGGGCGGAGTCACTGGTAGTTGTGGATACCCTCTCTGGCGAGGGCAGCTGGCTTACTGGACGACTGCCAGCCTGGAGCTTGGTGAACATCAGTATGGGCCGACGGAAACCTGCAGAATTTTCAAATAAATAGAGAAGGAGCAAAAACAAAGAGAGAAAAGTGAGTATAATATATCTATCTCAAAAATATCATCAGCTTCCTCGAAATATGTCAAAATGTCTACCATGTTAAATGCTGTTTATACTGAGTGAGGCAGAGTAATTTGTAGTTGGAATATCACAACAGAACACATCCTACCATTCTGTCAATTTATCCATGGTGGGAAATTGTGTCAACCCCTGCACAAATATAACATTTTAAAGAGGGAGATATAGCATGAAATGGCAGAAAAACAATGCAATGTTTTCAGGCCCTCATAATCTCGAACATTAACACATACAAATAACAAAAACATGGAAGAATTATAATGATACCTCATTTCACTCAGTATATTATGTTAGACTAAGGAGCAAAGGATGGAGGGTCATTCACAAGTTGCAAATTATATAAGGAGAGTATGTGGTAGGAGCAACCTGATTTTTCTTGGGATTTGCTACATTTTATGGCCTCTCATCTCCAACTGCATACCTGCCAACATTTCAAGATGAAATACATCCGTATCTTACTCGCGGATTGCAAAAATCTTATTTTCTATGCAAACTGAAGTTAAAAATCTTACTTTCGGTCAAATCTTCAGAAAATACACATGAAAGGTATATCTAAATATTTTTAAAAAATCTGATTTCTCTGACAGAAAATCTGATTTTGCTATTTTTAACGTAAAAAATCTTACTGAATCTGATAAAATCTTACTAGTTGGCAAGTATGCAACTGTTTGAAAGCAGAACGCTGCTGATGATCAAAAAATTTTGACAGACTTCATGCTGCCTGTGCTTTAGGAAGGAAGCTTGAGGGTTGCATACATAGCAGTTACAGGTTGAAAGAATAACTGATCAAGCGAATAAAACCAGTACTACATGGTGCTAATGTACACTTTAAAACAAAACAAAATGAAGAATTATTAAAGAGAAGTCTTTGAAATTGTAAAAGAAGACATCGTCTGTTGAGAATGAGAAGGGCGTTAAGTTGTCCCGGACACTATGGGTGTAACACCCTTATCATTCTCAACTGACGAAGTGTAGTGGCAATGAAAAAAATGAAACAGCAATCTCTTTAGAATCTTAGTTGCCCAATTGAGCCACCAAAAAAAATATGCTCTTTGAAAGTTCGGTGGCCCAACATCAATTTTTAGTGGCCCTGTACCATCACTAATGTCGAGCCCTGCCTATCACATTCTATGTTTCTAATGACTAAAACATGTGAACAGAGAAGAGAGACCTGTAATAAAGAGATGCAATCTCAAAAACTACATAAACACACACATAAAAGTACACCATGCAAACAAGTGGCTGCTCATGCTTTATCTGATACTGCACCTTTGGATTTGTTGAGCGGTGTGCCAATCACCTCACAGCTGGCAAAGCCCACTTCTTTAGACAACAAGTACTCCTTGAACAGATGTGGCTTGAAGACAATCTGTTCGTAGTGCTGAAATGTGGTTTCCTAATACGATGTAGATATACACACACAGAGAAAAAAAAAATGAAGCAAGATTTAATCATACTCACATCAATAATGAAAAGACAGTAAACTCAACATAGAGGAGTGCAAAAATCAATGGATGTGCTACTACATAACCGGAGTATACTTGTACTGAAGAAATGATTTTTGCTACATCTCTCAAAAATGAGACTATGAACTAGCATTCAAATGATTCAAGCTGTACCACTTATACTAATCATACGCCACATACTGTTTAGGTCAGGGCTTAGAGAGCAAAATTTCAAAATGTAATAGGACACTTTTACCCCTGACATTTACCAGATTTTGCACTCAATGCAATCAGCGCATCACTTACCCAGTCCTAGTCATACAAAAACAGTGAAATTTAAAGACCCACTAGCACGGGAACTCATGAGTGGCCCGATTCATTCGCTGCCCACCAGGGCCCTGTTTCATAAAGCTGTTTGCAAAGTTACGAACGACTTATGAGTGACTGGTCATCAGTTCTTGTGCTGAATTATGGAAATTCTGATAAGTGTAGCACATCAGAACTGATCACCAGTCGCTTGTAAGTTATTCATAACTTTACGAACAGCTTTATGAAACACCCCCCAGGGTACATTCGAAAACCACAAATGGCACTGGTCAGCAAATAATGAGCATGGAAGTCTAAACTCATTATTAACGGTAGTACAGACAAAGTGAGTAACTAGTAATAAATCAAAGAAAAAAGTGACTGTGATCTTGACTCCATAACATTTGATGAATTTCAGTCTAAAAAATAAACAACAAACAATTTGCTAGTGTACTGTAAGTACTTGCTGTGCATATTGTATCTATGTCTAAGTTTGGGTGAAATGTTCCTTGAGTCATGTTAACAGTGCCATCAGATTTTGACCTTGATATCTGACAACCACACAACCCATCAATTCTAACCACAGAAACATTCTGTCAAATTGTTTTCAATAACAATTCTATGGAATTCTGTCAGACTTTTTTTCTTTATATGTTTTATTGATATCAACTATTGGCATACAAACACAAATCATTTCCAATTATGGTATACAAATAACACAAATAAGTTTGCGAAAAAAGAAAAAGAGAAAAAGAGAAAAAAGGCAGCAAAGTAGAGGTACGTTAGACTTAATACTAGTCTTGAGTAGCTGCGTAGAAGTTGACCTGGACTTTCACTGCATTTAACATGAAATAAAACCAATAAAATCCCAGTTCCTCATTTGTCACAAATAGGCTTGTACCAAGTTCACAAAATGGAATTCTTCAGAGATATTTTGGAGATATGTTATAAAGAAATGGATGAAGGTACAGTGCAATACTGTTATAATGAACACGGTTGTAACGAAACTCCGGTTACAACGAAATAAAAATTAACCCGCAACATTATTGGCTCTATGTATTTATTTATTGTTAATTTGTTCAGTTGCAACAAAAGTTTGATACAACAAAAGAAAACTGCCGGTCCCAGAGGACTTTGTTATAACGGGAGTCCAGTGCATGACATCTAAAATATATGTACAGGGGAAAAGACAGATGACAGAATAACTTGAGAAACTCAGCCAGAAATGACACAGTGCTTTAAAGCATTAATTTCTGTTCATGCAGGTGCTGAATTCAAATGCACTCCTGATGTTACCGTACATGTACATGTACACTGTATAATATACGGACTTAGAACTGAAATGTTCATTATACTGATGCTATGATTGGTAAAGAAATAAAGACATTCCAGAGTATTACCACCATTGTTTTGCTAGTTTATAATCATGTCTCAGAGGTGCTGTAGTTTCTATGCAATTGATCATCTAACTTCTTTCAGAATTGTTCAATGAAAGGTGCTTGCTTAATACTTACATTGTACAAGAATATTTTGTATCAAGTTCTTAGTGATCGACCAACTGCGAGGATAGGTCTCTACCTCCTTGTCATCTTTTCAGTTATCTCAGACTGTGTTTGATCATGCAAGATCATGAAAATTTAAATTCATGTCAGATCATGAAATGCATCTACAAAGTACACAAATAATTACTGTATACGCAGAATATTTTGCGAGGTTTTTATTTTCGCAAATTTCGTGAGTCAGCTGCTATTCGCGAAATTAAAAGCATGCAAAAAATATTGACTCTAATGCCAATATGAATGTGACGTACGCGTATACATTTCCCCGTTCAGTACAGGACTCCACAATCGCAAATTCAACCACTCGCGAAATTGTTGTAAAGTCTCGATTCGTGAAAATTTAGACTCACGAAATATATGGCGTATACAGTACTTGAAGCATACAGAACTGAGTAAATCTGTCAAGGACCCCCCCCCCCCCCCCATGCCACATGTTGGCAACAGCTACTGCTAGCATTTGTTTAAACGACATTATATGAATGGCAGCATTGGTGGAAGGGTGGGGACAAGCCTGAATAAGTACAGAGCTTTAAATGCATCTCATTCACATATAAAGGTACAAGTGCAAGAAGTCATCAGTACGGGAAAAGATGAACAATGCAGGTAACAATGTATGTACAGAAGAGCAACATGTATGAGAATTTTTTGCTTCAGCTTGTATATCTGCAAGAAACATCCATGGATGCTTTCTTATGTTAAGTAACTATAGGAGCAAAAATGAAAACTCATATTCAAAGCAAAATCAATGCAATGGACTAATTTCAAAATATATTTTTTTAATGTCCCTTAATTTTACCCTGCCTGAAGCACCCCTTCCTTTCCACAAAATGGTTTTATTATGCTCATTAGCCCATCCTCATGAGAATATTTGGAAGCTGCCATCTTACCTTTTACTTCATGGGAATTTGACGATGGCACAACACTTCCTAATTAGGCTACATTAAAGGGATGGTATAGTATTGGTGGAGATGAGGATTGGGCTTTAAACGTTTTGCGAGATAACAAGAAACCACTTATGAAATAGTACAGAGTATACCAATCTAAGAGGAATTAAAAGTTTATTTGATGAAAATTGTTTTTGGAATGGCTGAGACATCCAAAAACAAAGTTAGAAATGTCGCTATGGCGACTGGTATGCCTCCGCCATAATGCACGAGTCTCCTACTAGGTCTATAGCACATACTATGTGGACAATGTGTGATTACATTTTCACAAAACTGGCAAAATATTAAAATGACATGTTTGTCACAAATGTGTTGAATGTTCACCTTCCTTGACCTAGGTTTATTTGGATGAATGGGAGAGCATGTATTTGGGGATTTTAGGACTTTTACTTGACTTTGACCCTTTCATAAGTTTATGCATTGAGTCATTTTCAAGGTACGGAGAAAAAGTGCATTTTCTGTATTGAATAGTAAATTGTTACCATTTTCACCTGGCCTTTGACCTTTGACCCTAAAATTCATAAGAGAATCATTGTCAGGCAAGTTTCAAGATAACTTGAGCCACTTCCAAGATATGGAGGAGGAAGTAAAGTTCAGCACTTTCACTTGATCTTTGACCTTTTGACCTTGGATCTTTCGGCAAAAAAACCCAAACAACTTCCCAGAGAATCTCTATTGGGTTAAATGTATGCACACACCACGTAAAAAAAAAAATAATAATAATCCAGCAGGCATTGCATAAATATGAGGGAAATAGTGAAATTTTGAAATGTTACCCATGACCTTTGACTCCTGACCTTTGACCCCATGAACCCAAAATTCTCTAGATAATCACTGCCAGTCAGTGCATGCATATATATGTGTACTATGTTCCATGAAGATATCTTGAACCATTTCCACGATATGGAGAAAAAGGTGAAATGTTAACATTTTTACTTGACCTTTGACCTCATGACCCCAAACTTTCACCAGAGAATCTTAATTGGGTAATACATGTATACACTAAGTTTCAATAACATATCTTCTGGCATGGCATAGATATGGGGGAAATAGTGAAATTTTGAGCATTTGACCTTGACCTGTCCTTTGACCTTGAGCATGTGCACCCAAAAGTTGATAGGCACAATTTCACCCCCTAATACACATACATGCCAAGTTCAATTAGGATACCTCAAAAGGTTTTTAAGTTGCACTGTCCACAAATTCATTACGGACGGATGGACAACCGAAAAAATAATGCCTTCGTAGCGGAGGCATAACAAAGGAATTGTAATAAAAGATGGATCCCACCTTTTCTAAAGATCGCTTTATTTTGGATATCTCTGCCATTTCAAAACTGATTTTTCTCAAATAAACATTGAATTCCTCTTGGAATTTTTCACATTTCATAAGAGGTTTCTCATTATCTCACCCAAAAAATGTTAGAAAACTGATGATAGGTCTCAACCAAAACCATGAAAACTATACAATCCCTTTCACTGCATTTCTCAAAGGAACTGCAGCAACGGCACAAGATTGCCTTTTACAATGTATTTGTAGCTTCGCTGAACATCAGTACATTATTAGCTTGCTAAATGGTGAGTAATGGGCATCTAATAGTCCGTGAGACCATGTGACACTACATTTGTACTTGCTATAAGATCTCCTTGTATGATGATCCATATTTAAAAATCACTAAGTTGCACAATTTTCTGTACTTTTTTTTCTTGATGACTCATTGCACTCTCTTCTTCATCTTTCACACACTAGATAGGAAGTCAGTTCCTTCAACAAAATGTGAGAAAGTCACTTTGAATGAAGAAGACGCAAAGCTGTATCAGGAACCAGTGACATTTATCAAATGACTGACTACAGTAGTTTTGCTAAATACAGTGTCTACAGGATACCACCTTGATTGTGTTGATTGTGTACAGAAATTTGAAAATTTGTGCTTTCATTCATGTACTGGTAAACATTATTTAAATTTTTACATCCAGTTTAATACTGAAACTTTGGTTGGCTTTCTCCCTAATATCTATTTTCAAAGTATAATGACTTTCTCTTAAAGGTTAAAGGTGAATGAAATGTGCTGGATCAGGAGTTCTGCCATGGTTTTTCAATCAATAAACTGGCAAATACAAAGCAAGCACTCTAATATACGTGTACTTCAGAATATCCATTATATACAGTCAGACCGCAGCACGTATGCTAATGAGCCAATCCGGCAAGATTTATTCAGCGATTTCGTTGACGATCTTTGCGTTCGAAAGGTGTCTCGTATGTGCGAGATTTTGCGAGAGTTTGACAGGGCTATGGTTTCCACAGTGTAGCGACTTGTACACTATACATTCATCATGGCTACAAGTCACGGTAAGTTGTTTTCCAGACTTTGATCTTAATTTTGATACCAAATTTGCGTATAATATCGGTTCTTATCATGACGGTATAATCAGTTGCATTTGTGTAAATTTTACCTGCTTTTCATGGAAGATTTTGTCGTCTAAAGTTTGTTTCTGGTTCCTGACCGGATTAAGAAACTGTTGTTTCTGATTTTGGCTTTTTTGTAGCGAGGAAACTTAGATGCTCATCATATATTGGAGTAAAGGAGACGCAAGCATGATTTATACTAGTTTTTCCGTTTTGAAATGTCTGTAAAATTCACTCCTAAGCCGTAAATATGCTCCACACAAAGTGTACAGTGGCGCGAATATGAGTGTAATTTTGGTGACTGGCACGCGCTGTACCAAGCTTCTAGCTTCTAGCTTCTGTCCAAAGCACAGAACTACAAGCGTGCCTGTATGCAAGCATGCGCTATGCACGCACATGGCATGAAACCATAGCAGCGTAATGACGTAATGCAAGCGCTGAATGGAAGCGCTGTCCAATGAGAGAGCTTACTCTTGAGATTGCATGGTTTCAAGCTGACCAGCACTGACATCGATGTATATTTTACTGGTTCCTGACTGGATTAAGCAACAAATTGTCAAGATATTTACATGGATACAAAGATTAAGAGATGGACTACCAAATAATGCATTTTCATTGAGATGCAAGGTGAATTTGGTATTCTTTTGACGTCTTGAACGTGTACTACACAAAATACTTTTTTTCATCATTTTTCAAGCTCAAATTACGCTGTATTTTTCATTTACAATAACTTGAGTAACATGTGACGATACATACCTGCCAACATTTCAAGATGAAATATCTTACTCGTGGATTGCAAAAATCTTATTTTATATGAAAACTGAAGTTAAAAATCTTACTTTCGGTCAAATCTTCAGAAAATACACATGAAAGGTACATCTCAAAATATTTTTTTAAAATCTGATTTCTCTGACAGAAAATCTGATTTTGCAATTTTTTACGTAAAAAATCTTACTGAATCTGATAAAATCTTACTAGTTGGCAAGTATGGACGATAGCTTACATATTTTCCTTGAATTTGATACCAAATTTGTGAATATAAGGTGTATTTTTGTAGCTGAAAGCCCAAGGACAAAATCCCCTTCCGCAGCTCAATACGTATGCAAGCCTCGAGCGGGCTTGCATACGAGTTGAATAAATACGAGCGAATTATCGGGTGCTGCGGTCTGACTGTACATGTACGTTTGTAAATATGAAGAATGCACAATCAAGCTAAAGCATGCTCCCATCAGCTGACTTTCCTCCCTTCCAAAAAGGAATATAGTCAAAGTTTTTTTTTTTTTTTTTTTGGGGGGGGGGGGGGTCTGCCCTTGAGAACTAGTAATGAGGATGGATGCGGAGACGTCCAATGAAGTCTTCAGCAAACATTTATCTCAGACAAAGATCATCAACTTTATTACTGCTTTCCTGTCCCAATGAACAAAAATAGCCATTTCCCCTATATTTTCAATACAAACAAGACAGCCCATTTGCACACTCAGTCTAGCCTGTAACACACTCATATGAAGCACAGTGGACAAGCTTTCCTTTCGTTAATGTGAAGAACACTATCTTTCATAATTTGTCACTAAATTGAGAACAGTGCCAATAAAAGAACAAGTATAACATATTTCAAATTAAAATTGACATGCAGAGATATGCCTGGACAGAATTGATGATGAGATTCATTTTCATGATTTAAGCACGTCATGAGTCTGTGCAGACATATTAGGGTCATTTCAATGGTGTGGACGAGGAAAGTGTTACTGTTCTTTTGCAGTGACAGAAGGCTGTGGTCCACTCATTAGGCCAAAAAAAAAAAATTGTTTGTTTGCCCTTAATTGTCAAAACCCAAGAGGGTCGGTAGGTCGTTTTTTTTTTTTTTTTTTTTTTTTTTTCTAAATACAGGGTACCTTTTTTCCATGTCAATGCACTCAAAACTCCAAGAGATTCATTCAAATTTTCGTCTTGCCAGGAAACACTCACTAACAAACACTTATAACGTTCATCTTTGTTAAATTTTGCAAACAGCTCCAAAAAAGTACCTTCCAGTGAGATGCTGGCAACTGAACTCCAAACAGTTTTGGTGCCATGACAGCTGGTAACGGATGCTGCAAAAGTAGCCATCTTGTGAAGGGCTGCACATGCACTAACCCATTTTTTCTGCCGGTCCGACCTGTCTCTGTCGGACCGGTAAATGCTCCGTTTTACCATTTTTTACAGGTCCGAACAGAAAATTTACCGGTCAACAACGACAACATAAAAAACATTAAATGACTTGCAAACTTATTTTCTTGTTTTTTATGGATGTACACCCCCCCCCCATGTACATTTTACAGATTAATGGGGTTTTTTTTAAACTTGCATTATTAATTGCACAAGAAATTTAAAAATAAAGACAGGAAAAAATTAGAATGCTTGTTTGTGAATTAGTGTAAAATGATAATGAACAAAATCAGATTGTATCAAATGCGTTTGTGACTTTTTCTAAACATCAGCGCACGAACTTGCTGCGTAACCTGCTCTTGGTGGTCAGTTGGATTGCGATGATTTAATGAATTATTTTAGCTGTGATATTTTCTGATGCACGCGATACAAGGGGTTCTTTATTTTTCTCCCGATAATCTCTTCGCATTTGTGCATGCGTTCTTAAAAGGTACACGACATGCAGGGCCGAATTCGCAATCCTTTTTGCGCCTATTTCCACCTCAAATATTAGCGGGATTGTGACGATTTGATAAATTACTTCGGCTGTAATATTTTACGATGCACGCGCCAAAAGGGGTTGAAAATGCGTCCTTTATTTTTTCCCGATAAACTCTTCGAATTTCGTAAGTGCGTTCTTAAAAGATGAACCACACGGCCGAATTCATGATACTTTTTTGCGCCTATTTCTACCTCAAACGTCAGCGGGATTGTGACGATTTCATAAATTACTTCGGATGTAATCTTTATTGATGCACGCACCAGCTAGAATGGTTGAAAATGCGTTCTTTATTTTTCTCCCCATAATCTCCTCGCATTCCGTAAATGCGTTCTTAAAAGATAAACGACACGGCCAAAAATCATGATTCTTTTTGCGCCTATTGTTTCCTCAAACTTCAACGGGATTGCGATGATTTTATGAATTATTATTCGGCTGTAATCTTTAGATGCACGGGCCAAAAGGGGTTGAAAATGTGTCCTGTATTTTTCTCCCTATAATCTCTTCGCATTTCGTACATGCGTATACGACACGGCCGAATTTACGCTCCTTTTAGCGCCTATTTCTACATCAAATATCAGCGGGATTGCGATATTTCGTTAATTATTTCGGCTGTAATCTTTTGTGATACATGCACCAGAAGGGTTGAAAATGCGTTCTTTATTTTTCTCCCGATAATCTCTTCGCATTTGTGCATGCGTTTTCAAAACTATACACTGCATGCAGGGCCGAATTCGAGATTCTTTTTGCGCCTATTATTGTTTACTCAAATTTCAACGGGACTGCGAAATTTTCATGAATTACCACTCGGCTGTAATCTATATATATGATGCAAGCGCCAAAAGGGGATGAAAATGTGTCCTTTATTTTTCTCCCGCTAATCTCTTCCCATTTCGTACATGCGTTCTTCAAAGGTATACACGGCCGAATTCACGTTCATTTTTGCGCCTATTTCTACCTCAAATATCAGCAGCTTTGTGGCGATTTCATTAATTACTTCGGATGTAATCTTTTGTAATGCACGCACCAGAAGGGTAAAAATGTTTTTTTTTTTTTTTTTTTCTCCCGATAATCTCGTCGCATTTGTGCATGCGTTTTGATAACCAACACGGCATGCAGGACTGAATTCAAGATCCTTTTTGCGCCTATTATTTCCTCAAATTTCAACGGGATTGCGTTGATATCATGAATTCTTATTCAGCTGTAATCTTTTATGATGCACGTACCAAATGTGTCCTTTATTCATTTTTTTTTTTTGTTTCTCCTCTATAATCTCTTCGCATTTCATACATGAGCTTTTGAAAGGTGTACGACGCGGCCGGCCGATTTCATGATCCTTTTTGGGAGGATTTCTACCTCAAATATGTAAGCGGGACTGCAATGATTTCATGATTTTTTTTTCTCCCTAGTATTATCTCTTCACATTTTGTGCATGCGTTCTTAAAAAAAGTACACGGAAGGGCCGATTTCGTGATCCTTTTTGCGCCTATCTTCATTGTGAGATCATTCTGAACGAATGAAATTTGTGAAATGACTGTGTAAAATGAAACTGAACGCAGTCAGATCCATTTACTGTATCGCTGAATATCGAATATGTTTTTACTTTTCTCAAAATCGACACAAGTAAATTAGTTCTAACATGTCAACTGCCACGCTGCTGCGAAACCGGGATCGGATCGTGAGTAAAATGAACCCAGAAATGCGTGCGCTTCTAATTCTATCAATGCTGCTTGTCTGGCATGACCGCCGATCGCAAGCAAACGAAAAGCAGTTACACTGTACATGCTTTGCATGTATTGCATGGCATGGCAGTGCGTGAGCAGCGCCAATGCCCAAGCTAGCGCGAATAACTGGTCGCCAGTGTGCAGCCCTGTACTAAGTGCATATAGTACATGCATTGATTGGATTTCGTGCGCGTGCATGCACGCATGTGAGCCAAAAAGGTAGCTACATTGTAGCATGCAATGCATGCTATAAAACGTAGCCTGTGGACCCGCGCGGCCCTGTGAGATGAAAAAAAAACAAACATTTTTAGACTTATTTTTATTCTTTCTCTAACTTAAAATGGATAATTTTGGGTTTAAAACCATTCACAAATTTGTAGAAGATGAAATTTGTGGAAAAAATAAACTTGAAAGAGCAAAAAAAAAAAAAAAAAAAAAAAAAAACCGCGACCCGAAATTTCCGCGATTTTCGGTCGGTCGCGAAGGGCAAACAAACCATTTTTTTTTTTTGGCCTTACGTCCACCCAGTTAGAGGCAACTTTGATTTTCTAACGTCATTTGCCCTACAACGTGTACTGTAGTCCTGAATGTAGATTTCAATTAAAAGGAGTATCAACCATTCAGGTGCAACATCAAGTATTCAGGATGCAATACAAATTGGGTTTATAGGACAATACAAACATACGCTGTTTATAATTATATATGATGTCTCATTGGAAGTGTTGCGATTTGATGGATCATTCTGCAGAACAAAATTATTTGACTTGTACACAAATAAAAAAAAAAAAAATAGGGATATAGTGTACTTTTCTCAAATTCACCTTTCCAACACTGCACTCTAGCAAAATATGGGTGATTGAAGCCATTCAAGCAGATACTGTGGTAGAAGGGAAGTATAAGAGGTAACATGGACTATGGGACTACTGATGTGAAAATTGAGGAAAATGCATTCGGGACTTTGGGAGCAAAGGTGCAGACGCTTGCTACACGTCATGCACATTGTCTAGAAATGATGTCCCAATCCACAAGGTGGACATGCAATCAAAAAGTCTGTGTTATTACTCCTTACATCAAGTTGAACATTTCATGTGATGAGGTGCAACAGAATTCTGTGGATCGCCCAGACTTTATTACTGTAGGTATTTTATCACACACACCAAGAAATTAGGATACGAAGAAACTACAATGATGGCAACTGCTAATAAAGTTCTCCATAAGAAGTTTGGATGCAGCATTTTGTTTTGTTTCATTTTGTTTGCAAACTTTGGAGACTATGTTTGTATTTGTACCTCATATTCATCACATCAGAATCTTCCTAACTTGATGAAATTACAGTTAGAAACTTGATTTAAACAGACACTATTAATAAATCAAACAATCTGGATACAGAATATTTCTAGTAATGAATTAGACTCAGAGATAGAATTACTTGATGAATCCTCGCACACATCATCTCTCTTTCAGTGACATGAGAGTCTAATAGACATCAGTGATCAAAAGGGTTCTATCAGCTTCTATCTTTCCCTACATTTCCGACTTGCCACCATGACAAGTGTATTCTGCACTTAGTGATTCATGGGCAATGAAAGATTCTTGCAGAATGCAAAATGAGGGGTAATGGAATTTAGCAGGTGAAGGTGCAAACAGAGGGGGACATGGCAACTATCAACGAAGAAGGCATGGCTAGTCTTGGCATCAGACTCTACTGCAAGTATGTTTTTTCAGTCATCACTTCAAGCTCTGAAATAAGAGTGCAGCGCTATTGCACATGAAGTCATGAATGGCTGTTAGCGAAATATCTATGTATCTTGACAAAACTATGATGTGAACAATTCTCACTGCCAATGCCTGATAAGTTTGTCAAATTTTCATTTGCAGTCATGATTATCTACATGTATGCAATAAACAATAGAAACATGCATGTTCAGAGGTAACAAAGATTTCCCTGAAAGTTGAAAGAAAAAAAAAAAGAGAAAAATCTCTCTTATATCAATTACTGCCAACAGAGAGGGAAAAGAAAAAGAAGTAGATACAACTAGACTAGAAATGTCGCTATGGCGACTGGTATGCCTCCGCCATAATGCATGATTCTCCTAATAGGTCTAGATAGTACATGTGCATGTGGACAATGTGTGATTACATTTTCACAATATAGGCAAAATATCAAAATGACAAGTTTGTCACAAATGTGTTGAATGTTCACCTTCCTTGACCTAGGTTTAAATGGATGAATAGGAGAGCATGTATTTGGGGATTTAAGGACTTTAACTTGACTTTGACCGATTCATACGTTTATGCATTGAGTAATTTTCAAGGTATGGAGAAAAAGTGCAATTTCTGTATTGAATAGTAAATTGTTACCATTTTCATCTGGCCTGTGACCCTAAAATTCATAAGATAATCACTGTCAGGCAGAACATGCATAAATATGTAGTAAGTTTCAAGATAACTTGAGCCACTTCCGAGATATGGAGGAAAAAGTTAGTTCAGCACTTTCACTTGATCTTTGACCTTTTGACCTTTCAGGAAAAAAAAAAGAAAAAAAAAACTTTCCAGAGAATCTCTATTAGGTTTCATATACATGCATACACCAAGTATAAAAAAAAAATAATCCTGCTGGCATTGCATAAACATGAGGGAAATAGTAAAATTTGAAGTGTTGCCCTTGACCTTTGACCCCTGACCTTTGACCCCATGAACCCTAAATTGTCTAGATAATCACTGGCAGTCAGTACATGTATATACTATGTTCCATGAAGATACCTTGAACAATTTCCAAGGTACGGAGAAAAAAAGTGAAGTTTCAATATTTTACTTGACCTTTTGACCCTTGACCTCATGACCCAAAACTTTCATCGGAGAATCTTAATTGGGTAATACATGCACACACTAAAAGTTTCAAGAAATATCTTCAGGCATTGCATAGGTATGGTGGAAATAGTGAAATTTTATGTATTTGACCTTGACCTTTTGACCTTTGACCTTGAGCATGTGCACCCAAAAGTTGATAGGCACAACTTCACCCCCTAATACACATACATGCCAAGTTTCATTAGGATACCTCGAAAGGTTTTTCAGTTACGCTGTCCACAAAATTCATTACGGACGGACGGACGGACAACCCGAAAACATAATGCCTCCGGCACCACTTCGTGGCGGAGGCATAAAAAGTCTTGAAATTATGTTGTAAAATATTCCTTTCAAGGATTCCTGCTCCAAATTTACTTGTTTGGATATCACACATAAAAAGTTGCTACTGATTGACAAATTGCCCTTTATCGATGAAAATAAGCATCAATTATTCAGTGTTTAGAATAACAGCCTTGATAATGGGTGTGCATATTGGGGTGGGATTGGAACCCATGACCTCCTGATTGCTAGAAAGGCATCATATCCACTAGACTACTGGGCTTGTGCCCTATAGCCAGTGATAGTTCTTTATCCCTTATAGCAGCAGGTACTGCATGATATTATTAGTATTTATGATTCTTGCATCAAGTTGTTTCACTGTAAGTGATTAAGAAATTGTCCTTTGATGCAAACAATTACAAGCACCAACATGAAATGTTGTCAAACCTCCCAATTTCAAAACCTGGACTTTACTTTTGCACAGAAGGCATGTTTTGTACAAGCTCACACCCAGAACAAGGATGTACAATCAAGTGTTCTGTATAGAGCCTGATCAACATGATCCTGAATGAGGTCACACTGCTCACTCATTCTAGATTTCAACATGTGTCAACATGCTTTTAAGATCACTGGCTGCTCTAATGGGTGCTAATCATTACCTATGCTATAGTCTAAGGCCCCGTTTTAACAGTCTTTCAAACCAGAGTTACCACAACAACATCTGGGCAATCTTTTTTTACTCTGCCTGTTCAAATGGTCCCCACAAAATGTTGCTCGGATGTTGTCACGGTAACTTTTTACCAGATTCTATCCTAGCCAGCTACGGTAAATATTGTACATGCCCAATTTATCGCAAGGTTTTTATTTTTGCGAATTTCGCGAGTCAGGTGCTATTCGCGAAATTAAAAACATGCAAAAATAATGACTCTGATCCCGACATGAATGTGACGCACTCACCATTCAGTACAGTACTTGACAGTCGCAAATTTAACCACTCCCAAAATTGTCGGGAAGTCCCGATTCACAAAATTTCAGACTCGCTAATTATACAAATTATGGCAGATACAGTACCCTGACACTAACCCTGAAAACCCTTCTGTTAAAATGCTCTCCCAGTAACATTTCTTTGATATGCTCAATGAGGATCATGTGAATTGCTTGTAACCACACCCCATTAGTGCATGAACAGGTAGGTTGTTATGGAAACCTACCTGGAGGTTTTTCGGTGTGTATTTGTTACAATGGTGCCCCTAGCTCTCTCTTGAGGTTTTATTGCTTAAGGCAAGGAATTTGCTCTCCGGACAATAGGCGTGTCTTCATCAGCCCGAAGTTCAAACTAGCGGGACATTTTGCGGTCTTAGAAAATAGCCCGATACAGCGAATGTGCGTCTTCATCAGCTCGAACAGCCTGCTTCGGGAAATAAGTCCGAAAATTGACGCATGCGCACTTTGCAATATTACTCTGCCTGGCTCGCGGTTCGAAAGTGGATTTCCCCGCTCAAAATCTCCTATATCACCGTATGTACGATTCTACAACCAGGGAGGTGAGCAGTACAGCAAATTCTCTCCTTCTCTCTTCTTTCTTCTGTCCAGTGAGGCATCTTATATGAAATTAACGAATTGCAATGTTTAAACAAATCCAAAATGCACACAATCTGCAAGAATCTTCAGCTAAGGTATGAATAGAGTGGACCAGAAGAAGTTTACCAAAAAACAAACAAACAAACAAAAAAAAAAAAAAACCCAGCCAGCATGCAAGGCACTGAGTTTTAATAGGGAGGTGAGAGAAATAACCTCCCTGGTTTTAAAGATGACAACAACAGTAGGCCTATAGTACACACATGTGATCCTTGAATACACCGTGCGTGTAATGTACTATATACACAATCACTAGCTGCTTGTACATGCGCTTTCCATTGCCAGCTGGCGAACCAGAAGCGTGGAGGGATTGAAAAAATTTCGGGCTGATGGAGACGCACCCAAGATAGCGCGCTATTTCACGAATTAGCGCTCTAGTTGACGAACTAGACCAAGATTTTGGGGGAAATTTTCCCGATCAAATAGCGCGCTATCTGCGTCTTCACTACACAGATAGCGCGCTTTTTTGACATCGGACTAGTTTGGTAACCGCAAGATAGCGCGCTATCTTGAAACTTCGGGCTGATGAAGACACGCCTATTGTCCCAACGTTGTTGGGGTAAGGTTTGTTAAAACACGGTTTTTACTCAAACTTTATGAGTGCATTGTAACTGGCACCTCTTTAAAGGGAAAATATCATTCTTGCTCAAGCACAATTGAAAAAAAAAATGCCACAGCAATATGGTGACACAAAAAAGCAGAACGCACAAAATACTGCATGATCAAGACAATGGTTTGCTATCACCATGCCCAATCAATGACAGCAGTGACTTAAAATAATCCATGCATTCCCTTAACTTTTCAGAATGCCAATCTTTGATGCTTTTTAAATTTCAGATTACCAATAATAATGCAAACATTTCGATCGTGCACATAATGTTATTTTTTCTTCATTCATAACATTTTCAGGAACTTTGAAAATGTGTTTCATACTGCAATTGCACCAACTGATCATGATTTCAGTCACAAGCTCTAACAACAATGTCTCTCGAATGATTTCTACTGATCGAATGCAGTCTTTAGAATGCACCTGCTGGACATTTGCACCACCAATGGATTACAATATTTATTTTCCCCCTTTAAAGCCGTTAAACTAACTTTACATAGATATGAACGCCTCATCATAATGTTATCTAAAACTATTTCAGTGACCATAACATAAATGTACACATGTTGGAAAGGGGAGTTGACTCCAGAGACAAATTTCTACTACAAAGGACATCATGTCCGCCTTTTTATGTTAATACCTGGGATCAAACAGTACTTTAAAGCCAAGAAGAGAACACACTATATTGCGACAGGAAAGATTCTACAAGACTACTTCAACTCTGAGAGGAAGAACTAGGGGTGGTGAGTAATCCTCAATACACACCAAACTTGACACTGATTGTGCACTTGCAGTTTGCAAACATGCCTGCACGTACAGTCCACAGCAGAGAGTGATCTGTGAGCGAGTGTGTGAATGCACTGCACGTGCACATGTGTGTTCTTGTGTGGATTTGTCCATGTACTGGTTTGTATTTGGTGCACCCCAAATACAAAAACTGTATCATATGACATTTGGAAAAACTTCATTATATTAATGTCTGATAGAGTGAGAAACCTCTGAGTGTTGGCTCTACGGGTATTTATCTATTCATTTGAATGGACATCATAGGCTTTTTAAAGGAATGGCGTATGATTGGTTGAGGTATGACTTCAGATTTGAAGTTTTGCGAGATAACAGTAATTAGAAACCAGTTATGAGTTACTAAAGAGCACACAGTTCTAGCGGAATTCAAAGTTTATTTGCAGAAAATTGGTATATAAAGAGCTAAAATATCCAAAAACAAATTAAAACAAAGTGGTCTTCATGAAATGTGGGCCCCACCTTTTATTTGGACCTCTTTGTACGTGGATATCTCAGCCATTTCAAAAACCAATCATCATCAAATTAACTTTGAAATCCTTTTAGAATCGTATGCTCTTTCATATTTCATAACAGGTTTCTCATCTCACAAAAAAAGTTGGAATCCTGAAGCCAAATCTCAACGAAACTTATAGAAAAGTGAGCTTTTCCAAGAGGTGAGGTGAGTATGGCAAGCATTTTCTGCTGAAAATCAATAAAATTCAACTTCCTAAAACTGGTAATTCAATCTTTACTCTTACACTCACTTTTTGCTCTTGGACATAGCACTGCATTATAATAAATGCACTATCAGTATTTATAGAATGCACATTATCATAACATCAATACTACTCTGTAGACAAACTTTGCAGCTGTTAGTATTCAGTACTTCATTACCGTGCAGACAGTGAGTTCTCTGACTTTAAAGTACATTTGAGGCAGGTACTTGAGGGTATCATGTACATGCTGGTGGATCTTTTTTTTTTTTTTTTTAAAGGGGGGGGGGGGGGATTCTTATTTTCCCTCCCATCGAGTTCAGATATAAGACAATTTTAGGGAGTATTTGATGGGAGTTGTCACAGCTTCTGCTACATGTACTTCTTTCTTTTCTTCAAACCACTTCTCGCTGCCAAAATGATTTCAGATAAATCAGATTTGAAGACAAGATAAGGATTAAATGCTTTGTGAGAATAATGAGAAAGAGCATTTGGTGTTTGCATGCTTTATAATAGCATGTGGGGTTTAAGAACAGACACCCATTTACAAAGCAAGCCCTTGGCTAACATTGACTGAAAAAAAAAAAAAAAGCTTAGAACTTGCCTTTAATCAAGAAATGTGATCATGGTATAGTCTCTTGTGTGTGTTTGTGAGTGTGTGTGGTTGCACCCATCAAAACTACTGAGATCAACAGCCCTATTCATGTGTCTGAGAGTGATAATGGTGAGGGTGCATCCTGACCTTTGCCAATGTGCAAGGGTCAGAAACCTTCTTTTCTCATTCCCCATATTTGTGATCTTGATGACCTGCTCGCATTGAGCACAACAGAACAATGTAGACTGGTGGATGGTGGTGTCAACAAGGGTTATGAATACAGTACATGGCAACTATGGGCCATTGCTAGGCTGTATAAATGCTGAATGTCTAGATGGTAAAACTTGATGCAATGGGAAGAAAGATGTCAGGATCCACAGAGATGAATGAGATGGTATTATATGTAAAAAAAAAACCCACAAACAAACAAACAAACAAACAAATAAACAAACAATAAGAGAAATCTTGCATGACAATACCTACCGTCATTTTTCTCTTTTTCCTGTATGAGGGCCAGGCCTGTGGCTCTAGAATCAGTCTGCCTCCAGGATAGAGTGCCCTGAAGATGCGCTGGAAGAAACGTTTCATGCCTGCATCTCCCCAGTTAAGGTGAACCCATTTGGTTACGCTCAGACACAGGATGGTGTCAAACTCTTCCTTCTGTGAGCTAAGTAGCGCATCATCTTCCAAGACAAAGTTAGCCTGCAAAAAACATAAAACAAAAAACAAAAACATGAGGGGGAAAAAATTGAATATTTTCGCTAATGCTTGCATCATGAATACAGATCTGGATACTAAAATGTGCAATTTCAGCTCCTACAGCTGTGTTAGAACATCTTGTTATCCAGAAAATATTTCGAGAGCAAATCTAAAACACACATTGTATCTCATGCACAGCTTTGCATTTTGTGAGTAGTTCACAGGAAATAAGTTTTAGGGCAAACGACCACACCAGCACATCATGAGAGGGGAGCAGAAATAGAAATCTAACCTCATTACTTTTATGCAAATATACACTCCTACAGTTATCACAGCATGAAGTCTGGATCCTTACCTGATATGCATACACTATTGAATAGGTTATTGTTGCCAGGGCAGGCCACTATTTCTAAAAATGCACTTAATAGCATGACAGAATAACTGTACTTGCGAGTTGTGAAAAATAATACAGATACAATGTACAGTGTATGTCCAAACAGTTCCTTGTAAAACTGGGGGAAAAAAAATCAAAGAGTCAGAATGTTTTTCATAATTCTACAATTTGACATCATGTGATGTGTTAAAGGGAAGATAAACCCCAAGAACAATGTGGATTGAGTGAAAGCAGTAACATTAGTAGAACACATCAGTGAAAGTTTGAAGAAAATCGGACAATCGATGCAAAAGTTACGAATTTTTAAAGTTTTGGTGTTGGAACCGCTGGATGAGGAGACTACTAGAGGTTATGACGTATGAGTGGACTACAATATCAAGAAAATATAAAGAAAATACTACAAAAATCCATTTTCATGAAAATTACAAATTCCATCAACTTGATATTGACATATGTTAAGGGTAGCAATTATTCCCCCTGCTTTCTGAAAGCAGTCGGTCCACTGCTCTTTCATAATTCCAGAAAAGTGAATTTTTGTTGAATATCCTTTATATTTTCTTTGTATTGTTGTCCACTCATACGTCATATCCTCTCGTAGTCTCCTCGTCCAGCGGTTCCAACACCAAAACTTTATTTCACTGATGTGTTCTACTAATGTTGCTGCTTTCACTCAATCCACATTGCTCTTTGGGTTTACCTTCCCTTTAAATTTTCAATTTCAAGGAAAAAATACAATTACAATGTAGTGTACATGTACATGCTGGGAGGGATAAGAAAACTTACACTATAATTTATATAACATGTATCTTGCTCTACGAGGAGCTCATACATTGTACATGTACCGGTACATGTACAATGTACATCAATTTGCTGCATAAGGTGTAGGTACAGTACAAAGTGTCAGTCCCCTCTTCAATCAGGCTGCTGATACTCAACTCACTGAAATAAAACATTCATTCCAAAGGAGCATGCAGACATGCTGCAAAGGGAAATGAAAATTGGTATTTCCTGCCTACAGCTGCCAGGGAGGTGAGCATTATGGGCAAGTGACAGCATGTCTGAACGTGACTCTGACTATCTAACGTATAAATCAGAACTGTGTTCACACAGAAGGTGTTTTGCCTCCATTCTTGAAGAGCTGTATGAGTCAAATCACGGTAGGCTAATACTAGAAGGGGAGGGATATCGCAAAACACAATTTCAACAAGGGGTGATAAATCGATGGGGTGATAAATCAATAGACAATGTTTGGCCCATTTGTTGTAGTGATGCATATTGCACTTCAACAAATCTGATTAAAAAGTGCATGATACATAACTGTACCTACAGCTGATTGATATTATGGGACATCATGTAAGTCTGAAGATACAATGTACCCTGCACTCTTTGAATAATGTGTTACTCAGTAATTCTGCTCCGTAGGAGCAACATAAACTAAAACAGTGTTATCAATAATTTACATACAGTTGTATATACAGTTTGTAAATCACCAACACATTCATTATCAAACATGAGCATACTAAAATACTATGTGAAAATACTCTGGAAGCAAGGTTCTG